>NC_066541.1:8143635-8271135 GCF_024679095.1 Eriocheir sinensis | reverse complement strand
TCTCCCTTCATCTCTTGCCTCTCTCATTTTCTTACCTTAACTTCAACTTCCTATAATTTTTTTTCCCACTTCTTTCCTTCCTTTCTTCAGTCTATCTTCTCTTCCATCTTTACATTAAATTTCTACTCCCGCATTCCCATTCTCTTCTCCTCTTCCTCCTCTTCATTATCATCATTCTCTTCCTCCTCTTCATTATCATCATTCTCTTCCTCCTCTTCATTATCATCATTCTCTTCCTCCTCTTCATTATCATCATTCTCTTCCTCTTCATCATCATCATTCTCTTCTTCCTCCTCTTCATTATCATCATTCTCTTCTTCCTCCTCTTCATTATCATCATTCTCTCTCCTCTTCATCATCATCATTCTCTTCTTCCTCCTCTTCATTATCATCATTCTCTTCTTCCTCCTCTTCATTATCATCATTCTCTTCCTCTTCATTATCATCATTCTCTTCTTCCTCCTCTTCATTATCATCATTCTCTTCCTCCTCTTCATTATCATCATTCTCTTCCTCTTCATCATCATCATTCTCTTCTTCCTCCTCTTCATTATCATCATTCTCTTCCTCTTCATTATCATCATTCTCTCTCCTCTTCATCATCATCATTCTCTCTCCTCTTCATTATCATCATTCTCTCTCCTCTTCATCATCATCATTCTCTTCTTCCTCCTCTTCATTATCATCATTCTCTCTCCTCTTCATTATCATCATTCTCTCTCCTCTTCATCATCATCATTCTCTTCTTCCTCCTCTTCATTATCATCATTCTCTTCTCTCTCATCATCATTCTCTCTCTCTCTCTCTCCTCTTCATCATCATCATTCTCTTCTTCCTCCTCTTCATTATCATCATTCTCTCCTCTTCATTATCATCATTCTCTTCTTCCTCCTCTTCATTATCATCATTCTCTTCTTCCTCTTCATTATCATCATTCTCCTCTTCATCATCATCATTCTCTTCTTCCTCCTCTTCATTATCATCATTCTCTCTCCTCTTCATCATCATCATTCTCTTCTTTCTCCTCTTCATTATCATCATTCTCTTCTTCCTCCTCTTCATTATCATCATTCTCTCTCCTCTTCATCATTCTCTCTTCATTATCATCATTCTCTCCTCTTCATCATCATTCTCTGCCTCCTCTTCATTATCATCATTCTCTTCCCTGTACTTGTCCGGGTGTGTGGCCAGTGGCATGCTTTTCTTTGTGTGTGTGTGTGTGTGTGTGTGTGTGTGTGTGTGTGTGTGTGTGTCTCTCTCTCTCTCTCTCTCTCTCTCTCTCTCTCTCTCTCTCTCTCTCTCTCTCTCTCTCTCTCTCTCTCTCTCTCTCTCTCTCTCTCTCTCTCTCTCTTTTCTTGGAATTATCATCGCATTGTTAACATTTTCGTTTAATATTTTTATAATAACAATGATAATAATAATAATAATCATAATAATAACAATAAAAAATATAGTAATAATCGCTATTTATTATTATTATTATTATTATTATTATTATTATTATTATTATTATTATTATTATTATTATTATTATTATTATTATCATTATCATTATTACTATTTCTAAAGTGTTACTATTCAGGGGTATTTTTGTGTCTTGAACGTAAAACCTTTAATGCATTTTTTATTCTAATTTTGTGTGTTTTGTTTAATTTTCAAAATTTGTGTTTCAGTAAGATACGTTGTTAAGGCCTCATTATTTTTGTTTATTGTTTGAGTGTTTAATGATGTATTCCTTATATTTATGATGTTAATTAACTTATTTTACAAATTCTAATAAAGTTGTGTTTTAGGGATGGAAGGGTTTGTCGAAATATTATTTCGTTAATGATTTTCAGTTCGTTATGCGAAAGATGTGTTCTAAACCGTAAAATTCAGATACTGCTCATTATGATTTAATTTGATTAATCTGAATTCATTATGAAAATATCATATTTGAGGAGGTGAACAGACAAATATATTTATTTATTTTCTTTGTCTGGCGTTACAATTCTAAGGGAGGAAGACATGCCATTTGAATTACTTTTTGTCAACTTAATCACAATCAAAGTTCTTAAAAAGTGTTTGTTCCATCTTTATCACGTGGAAGATTTCCGTATACAAGCTTGTGTTCAGAAAACTTTTTTCTTGAATTCTTGAAAGCAGAAAATTGTAATTTGGAAAAAAAATACACGTACTATAATATTTTAAGCGTCTTTTGAAAAAAAAAGCTGTTTTCAAGTTCATTACAGGCAAAATAAAAGTATTATGAGCTTTTCTTACCATAGCAGAAGGAGACAAGATATATGAACTTTTTTTTTATCCCAATTCTATATTTTCGTATGTTTCCCCGCGGCCTGACAGCCTCGGTAAAGAGAGGTTCAAACAAAAACACGACTGCGGGACGCCAGACGCGCCTCGGAGGTTCGCTGTCCGGGGATCGGTGTACAAAGCCGTCATCACAGGGACCAGACGAGCGTATAAGTTTGAACCCAATGTACCGGAGCATCAAAGGAGCGATTCACTGTCTTGTTCGAGCTATTTTCGTTCCCTCGTTTCCCTTTTTCTCTTGTATCATTGGAAGAATCTCCTCTCCCCCTCCCCCCCTCTATCTCCAATATCAATTTCTCCTCTTTGGGTCCTTTCTCCTCCACTTCCCTCCCCCCTTCATTCTTCCCTTCCTCCACCTGTCACCTTTTTGTCTACTCTCTTCCTTCACGTCCTCCTTCTACCCTTCAAGTTTTTCCTCATCCTTCATTTCCTCTTTTCACCTCTTTTTCTCTCCCTTCAGTCCAATATCCTCTCGCTGGTCTTCCCTTTTCTCTCCCCATTCCGTTCTTCCTCCTTCCCAATAACGCCATTCCTCCTCCTCCTCCTCCGTCTCTTCCTCCTCCTCTTCCAACTGCAATTCCTCCTTCTGCTACTACTGCTTCTCTTCCTTCTCATGTTTCCTCTCCTCCTTCTCTTCCTCTTCTTCCTCCTTCTCCTCCTCCATTTCCTCCTCCTCCTCCGTCTCTTCCTCCTCCTCTTCCAACTGCAATTCCTCCTTCTGCTCCTTCTCTTCCTCTTCCTCCTCTTCCTCCTTCTCCATCTCCTCCTCCGTCTCTTCCTCCTCCTCTTCCAACTACGATTCCTCCTTCTTCTACTACTGCTTCTCTTCCTCCTCCTGTTTCCTCTCCTCCTTCTCTTCCTCTTCCTCCTCTTTCTCCTCCTCCATCTCCTCCTCCGTCTCTTCCTCCTCCTCTTCCAACTACGATTCCTCCTTCTTCTACTACTACTGCTTCTCTTCCTCCTCCTGTTTCCTCTCCTCCTTCTCTTCCTCTTCCTCCTCCTTCTCCTTCTCCATCTCCTCCTCCTCCGTCTCTCCCTCCTCCTCTTCCAACTGCAATTCCTCCTCCTGCTACTAATGCTTCTCTTCCTTCTCATGTTTCCTCTCCTCCTCTTCCTCTTCCTCTTCCTGCTCGTCCTACCTCTATGCAAATAAAAAAAAAAGAAGATTCGAAGCAAAAAATGAACCCCACGAATCGAAGCTCCAAAGCCTCACCTCCCGAACCCATTTATCTTTTTGGCAGGAGAAGTTTGTCGTCAGGGGCAACTATTTTTTTTTTTTTTAGAAACGCACCATACTTTTTTTTTACAAACATTTTTGCTCAACATCTTTTTTCTCATTTTACACAAATTTCTTTTTTCTTTTCTTTTAATGTAGTGCTTTAGGTAAATGTTTGGTTGATGGTGAGAATAGATGTGTGTGTGTGTGTGTGTGTGTGTGTGTGTGTGTGCGTGTGTGTGTGTGTGTGTGTGTGTGTGTGTGTGTGTGTGTGTGTGTGTGTGTGTGTGTGTGTGTGTGTGTGTGTGGTCAAGTGCAGAAGACGGTCCGGAAATTGCCGCGGCGCCGGAAATACACGAGTTTATCCTGATTTACGGGTCTCTCTCTCTCTCTCTCTCTCTCTCTCTCTCTCTCTCTCTCTCTCTCTCTCTCTCTCTCTCTCTCTCTCTCTCTCTCTCTCTCTCTCTCTCTCTCATAGCTAGGAATTCCGCGGCGTTTTTTCTTACCCATAACTAGTTTACAGTCTAAAGAGACGGAAGAGAACACCGAGGCAACGCGCTGCTGGTTATTCTTCGACCTTACCCTTCAACGCCCAAGATTCCTGTGGACCCGTGACGCTCCACTGGTCCTGAGGCGCCACCAAACTTTGTGCCGAGCGAGCGGTGATCTTGGGTTGCACTCGCCATAATTCACAAGGGAACTTCGTGTTGGCTCGAGGCACAGCGGGGGCTTCAGACCGCCTTAGGTTGCTCGAGGACAGTCCGATGTAGTCGCTCGTGTATGGTATTGAAAATTAGCCCTCGTCATTGAAAACCTTAGGGTGTTGGTAGGGGGCTTCGTGGTGCAGTGGTTAGCACACTCGGCTCACAACCGAGAGAGTTAAGGTTCGATTCCCGGGCGGAGAGGAAAAATTTGGTCGGCTTTTCCGATACCCTACGCCCCTATCCACCCAGCAGTGAATGGATACCAGGTATTAATCGGGGGTTGTGTCCCGTCTCCTGCGATCTGTTCCCTTCTCCTATAATTCCTTCCCCATCTGTCTCTCTCCGGCATATGACCACAGAAGTTGCGCCGACTAAACGAAACTTTCCAACTTTCTTAGGATGTTGGTAATTTTATAGAGGCTTCTTGTAAGATCTAAATGGTTGGAAGAAAAACGTGCCTCATTATTTCTCTAATAGACCATTTAAACTCCTTGTTCGGTAATCAATATTCAGTTTTGGTTTCTTAGCTTTTTGAAAGTTTGCTTTATAACTTTTACCTTCGTCTTTGGTTTCTTTAATAGTGGATTTTTACATACGTCGTTCATCTTTATTTTTTTTTGTTAATTAAGCTTTCTTCGATTTCGTCTTAAGTTTCTTTTCAGTAACTTTCTCTGATCATGTAAGTTTTCTTTCTTTTGCAACCTGTCTCAAACTTCCATAATTATTCAGTTGAGTTCAATAACCTCTCTCACCCTTTCATTCAGGTCTTTCGGTCAGTAACCTTTTTCTAGCCTTTTACAGTGACCTTTTATTGAATGGCTTTATTGACACACCGGAGCACCAGAGTTACTTGAAAATATACCATGGCGAATATATAACGCGTGCGATTCCTGTAAAGACTATTGGACCAGGTCATGAGTATTGTTATGACGCTCAGAGGTCCGGGTATAAAAAAGGCTAATTCCCGACGTAATGGAAGGGAGGGAGGGAGGTTAAGGAAGTGAGGAATAAAGGAGTGTAGACAGGAGACAAGGGAAGAAGAGAGGAAGGTTGAAATGAGAAAGGGATGAAAAACAGCATGAGTAAGGGAGGAAGGGAGAAAGAGGGAGGGAGGCTGAGAAAGAGAGGAACAATGAAGTGTGGAAGTTAGAAATGACGACATGAAGAAGGGAGAAGTGGGGGAAGAGACGTTGAGGAAGGGAGAAAGAACGGCATGAGAAGGGGAGGAAGGGAGAGTGAGAAGGGGAGAAAATGAGGAATAATGGGATGAAGAAGGGAAGGGAGGAACATTAGAGTGAAGAAGGGAGGAAGTGAAGAATAACAATGAGGAGGAGAGGAAAGGGGGAATAATGAGGAAGGGAGGAGTAATAGAGTGAATAAGGGAGGAAAGGAGAGAGGCTAAGGAAGGAAGGACTATTAAAGTTAGAAAGGGAGGAAAGAAGAAAAAGGAGGCTGAGTAAGGGAGGAAAGGAGGAAAAGGAGGAAAAGGAGGCTGAGGAAGGGAGGAATATTAGAGTGAGGAAGGGAGGAAATAAGGAGAAGGAGGCTGAGGAAGGGAGGAATAATTGAGTGGGGAAGGGAGGAAGGGAGGAATAATTGAGTGGGGAAGGGAGGAAGGGAGGAATAATTGAGTGGGGAAGGAATGACCTGAGGGAGGGGGGACTAAGCACCAGTTTTAATTGCGCCGCGCAGTACCGTTAACAGGCGGTAATGCTTTCGGGCGCACGCAGACACCGGCGCTGAGTGTACCCGATGCAAATACCCCCGTTTGGCAGACACATTAGCGTGGATTACCGGCACATCACCTCCACGGGCCTAGTATTGTTAGGGTTCATGTGCCTGTGTGTGAGGGGCAAGGGGGGTGGGGGGCGGAGGTGGGGTTGGGGGAGGATGAAGGGGTATTGGGGAAGAGTGATGGGTATTGGGGGGGTTGGGGTTTGTGTGTGGAGGCGGGGTGGGGTGTGGGGATGGAGGTGGGGTTGGGGGGAGAATGAAGGGGTGTTGGGGAAAAGAGTGATGGGTAATGGGGGGTTTGGGGTTTGTGTGGGGGCGGGGTGGGGTGTGGGGATGGAGAGATGGTTGGGGGAAGGGGAGAGTGTTGGGGAAGAGGGGAAAGGGTGTTGGGGGGTTGTGTGTGAGTGTGTGTGTGTCTGTGTGTGTGTGTGTGTGTGTGTGTGTGTGTGTGTGTGTGTATGTAATTTTAGTCTCTCTTGATTTAATCTCGTTGTGTTTGTGTGTGGTTCCTTTGTTTCTGTCTGTCTGTCTGTCTGTGTCTTCTCTCTCTCTCTCTCTCTCTCTCTCTCTCTCTCTCTCTCATGGTCATTACTTCCCAACCAGTACTTGAAAGGCTTTATGAAATAGTGTTGTTAAATCGAAGGAAAGGGAAAAGCCGCGGGAGGAAGGAGGACGGAAAGGGCCGAGAGAAAATGGGTAAAGAAAAACCTTCATTGCAAACTTCTCCATCGCGCGCCATTGAGAGAGGATGAAGAAAATGACTTGTGGTGAAGACTTCGCGGAGGGACGAAAAAATTAAGGAAAAGGAAAAACGTGGAAAGGAAATGGAAAGGGAGGAAAAAAAGGGCAAACGGAACCGCTGCTATTTCCCATTTTCCCTATTTTTTTTTAGGTAAATCGAGTTGGCGAAAAATATGAGTCGCATTTTAAATTTGAAATGAAATATGGAGAAAAATGACTAAACGGGAAAGAAAAATGGGAACGCTTCTTGTGAATAAAAGTTTAGAAATATGAACTTGTGTTGTGAAGAGCAAAACTTGACGCGAAACACTGCACGATGTAGACCAGAAGTGACACACACACACACACACACACACACACACACACACACACACACACACACACACGAACAAACAGGAAAATACAAACTTAAACATGTGAATTAGCAAGCAAAAAGTGGAACAAACAGCTAAGACGTCAGTAATATTTTAAACAGTGACTTGGGACTAAAATTAATACCAGAAAAAAACAGACATGCAGCACCCATACGTCACAAACTTAAACATCAAAATTAGAACCTAGCAAAAACTGAAACAAATAACAACAACAAAAAATAATCAGTGTAATTCTTAGTAGTGACTCGAGACTATGAATACTACTAAAAAAAAGAAGAAACATCAACAACACACACACATACACACACACACAGACACGTTACATAGAAAAGACTGACACAGACGCGCGAAGGGATACCCAAGGAAAGTGTATCGCGGCGCACAACCAATATTCCTCCGCCGCCCTCGTTTTTACGGTGTAGGAAAGGTTTTTATGCACTAGTTTATTGGCTGAGTGAGACGAGACGCCGCGATATGACGGAGCAGGAGGAGGAGGAGGAGGAGGGGGACAGGGCCAGGACTAGGGCTAAAAAAGGACAAGGCAGCGAAAATAGGACATGGGAGGAGATGCGGGAGGGAGAGATGGGGGAGGGCGATAGATAGATTGATAGGAGGAGAATAGAAGGCGAATTTAGTACAACAGAGAGGAGGAGGAGGTGGAGGAAGAGGAAGAGGAAAAGGAAAAAGAGGAGGGAAAAAGGGGGGGGGGGGGGGAAAGACGATAGAAAGGAAGTAGACCAGAAGGCGAAATTAGTACGACAGAGAGGAGGAGGAAGAGGAGGAGGAAGAGGAAGAGGAGAACGAGAAGAGGAGGAGGAGGAGGAGGAGGAAAGCGCAGGGGAGAGGTGATGGAAATATTAAGCTTCCGAGCCAATGCAAAAGTTGTGGTGAGTTTCATTGTTGAGTTTTGAAAAGGAAAAAAAATAATTGGGAGGAAAAGTTGCTGATAAAATCACGCGTCTCAAAAAGGTAAAAGAAGGAAAAAAAAAAATCCCCTGAGCTTTGCGGGAAGGGAAACTTTTTTTTTTTAGAATAGATAAGTTGCTAAAAACAAAACAAAGCCGAGAAGAGTTTGAAAAATGCGAGTTAATTTAGGCAGAAACTGGGTTAGGAAAGTTGAATGGAACTGTTTTTTCGTGTAAATTAAAAGTTGAAATATAAACCGGAAACAGTTAAGAAAAATCCTGAAGTAGGTGAAATTACGCAAATGTATTGTTAAAAAATAATATGTGTGACTTAAAAGTTAAATGATGAACAGAAACACGGCAAAAAAATTAACGAATACATCCATAAATAGGTAAAATAATGTTGGTAAATGTATTGATGAAAAAATATATAAAACAAAAAAAGTGTTTGGTTAAGGAAACTAATTTAACTTTATATGAAATTATTTTTTTTTAGTTAAAGGATCAAAGGTAAATAGAAGGTTGGTGAAGGATCTCATTTACTTGTATGCAAAAATGAACTTACTTTCCCACCCACCCACAAAAAAATCTTCACTAACAAATATATACGCTTTTCCGATAAAATATGAAACAAAAAACAAACAAACAAAGAAAAAAAAATGAAAAAGAACGAATTGATCAAACATAACGAAGTGGTAAATGAGAACGATGTAATAAAATAAAACAAAGTAAAATAAAGAGAAGGAAATGTGGTAAAAGAGAACCACATGATAAAAGAGAACAAGTGGTAAAAGAGAACAAATGATAAAAGAGAACAAAGGGAAAAAAAGAACAAATATCAAAGTAAAGTAAAAAAAAAAAAAACGACCAGAGAAAAAGCGATAATAGAGAACCAACTAAAAAAAAAAAAAAAGAGAGAAAAACCGGTGTGATGAAAAAAACAACAACAACAACGGGAAATGATGAAAAGAGAAAAAAAAGTGATGAAAAAGTGCAGTAATGAAAGAGGCCGAATCGAAGTCATCACATTAGAGGTAAAACATTTGGCCGAGTAACGCGAGGCGGCGGTCGTGAAAAGTAAAGGAGAAAAATGACGAAGATAAAAGCAGCCAATTACGAAAGTTTAGAGAGAGAGAGAGAGAGAGAGAGAGAGAGAGAGAGAGAGAGAGAGAGAGAGAGAGAGAGAGAGAGAGAGAGAGAGAGAGAGAGAGAGAACAAATGTGTGGAGTTGAAGGAAAACATGAAAAGAAGAAATATAAAGAGAAACGGAAAAAAATGAAGAAACAAAGTGTACCAGAGAGAGAGAGAGAGAGAGAGAGAGAGAGAGAGAGAGAGAGATTTACATATATTTAACTTTAAGATTCAAACCACAAAAAAAAGAACCTTAAATAGAACGAAATTAAGTTACTGCAATGACTCTTACGAAGCGAATATTGACGTAGGCGAGAGAGAGAGAGAGAGAGAGAGAGAGAGAGAGAGAGAGAGAGAGAGAGAGAGAGAGAGAGAGAGAGAGAGAGACAGACTCGTGGGCGTTCATAGCGGAGAGAGATTACTAGGCAAGTCCTCGTCAGAATATGAAAAAAAATGAAAAAAAATACCCCCCTCACGTTGACTCTTAAATCATCTCGTGTTTGCCCTCCGGAATTGCTAATCATCTGTGCCTTCTCTCTCTCTCTCTTTCCCTGTGTAAGTGTGTTTGTTTGTGTGTGTGTATTTTTCATTAGTGTGGTTTATTATCCGTGTATGTTTTCTTACTTCTGTTTTTTTTTTGTATTCTTCGCTAATGTAAATGTTTGTAATTATTTGTATTTGTGTTTCTCATGTTTTTCGTATTTTAGTTTTTTCTTGTTTTCCTTTGTATGTTTTACCTCTTTTTTTATATTTATTTTTCACTTTTTCTGCTTGTTTTTATCCATTTCCTCATCTGTTAGTGTTTTCATAAGTATCTTTCCACCTCTTTTGTATTAGTGTATAGCAATTTTTTTTACCCTTTTATTTTTTTTACCTCAGCATTGAAACCTGCAGAGAGGGCCACAGGTTTGATCAGCTCAGGTTCAGGAAGACAAAAAGGAAAAGAAGACAAGTTTATAAATACGGTAGTGAATAAATGGAAGATATCGAGCATTTTTTTTATATATAGTTAGTGCAAATACGACTCAAACTTTTCAATGGAGGTAAGAATATTTTATGGATAAGTTAGGTAGGTGGTAAATAATCGGTTTCCAGGAGCTGTCATGTGCAGTCTCTATAACCTTTTTGTTTCCTTTTCTCTAAACGTTTTCATTTCCTTTGTCTAAACGTTCTCATTCCGTTACAGGTCCACGTTTTGGGTCCTCTCAGCGCTAAGGTATGTTGACAGTGCTTCTGTTTGTGTGTGTGTGGAAGTTAGATTATGTACGAGATAGTTTTGTGTGGTAATGAGAGTTTTAAAGATTGTTAACAAATAGTATAGCTTTCCGTTCCTTGCAGTGTTAACGTTTGCTGACACCGTTTTCTGTTTGTGTTGTGGTAATGAGTTTGTGTGGTAATTAGGATGTGTACGAGATAGTTTTGTAGTAATTAGACTTTTAGAGTGTTAACATAGGTAGTACCTTTACGTTTCTTGCGGTGTTAAGGTACTTGCAGCGTTCTTTTTTGTTTGTGTTGTGATAATGAGTTTGTTTATGAGATTGTTTGTGTGGTAATTAGATTGTGTACGAGATAGTTTTGTGTGGTGATTAGACTTTTAAAGAGCTTGTTAATTTATATCCTTTTTTCTTCGTTTCTTGCAGTGTTAAAGTATGTTGGAAACATTTTGTGTTTGTGCTGTGGTGATTAGATGTTTATGAGATAGTTTTGTGGTAATAAGACTGTTTGAGATTGTTAACATACGTACCTTTTCGTTTCTTGCGCTCTTGAGGTATGCTGACAACGTTTTATGTATGTGTTTTGGTAATTGGATTATGTAAGAGATGGTTTTGCGTAGTAATTTGACTTAAGAGATTGTTAATATACATAGTTCCTCGTTCCTCGTTGTTTTTGCAGCGTTTTTTGTTTCTGCTGTGGTAATTAGATTGTTTAGGAGACTTTGTGCGTGTGTGGAAATTAAACTGATAAGGATAATATTTCTTTGGTAATTTGACATTTTACGAGAATGTTATCAGAGCCATTCTTTCGTTCTTCGCAGAGTTAATGGATATTTGCAACGTTTTTTTTTATTGGTGTCGTAATTAAATTGTTTACGAGAACGTTTGTGTAGTAATTACTTTTTACGAGAATGTTAACAGATCTTCACGCTCGTTCGTCTTGGGGTCAAAGTTATGTGGGCAAGTTTTTTTTGTTTGTGTGGGTTCCTCTTCGGGTCAAAGTTATGTGGGCAAGTTCTTTAGTTTGTGTGGGTTCCTCTTGGGGTCAAAGTTATGTGGGCAAGTTCTTTAGTTTGTGTGGGTTCCTCTTGGGGTCAAAGTTATGTGGGCAAGTTTTTTTTGGTTGTGTGGTTGTTATAATGTTAACGAATTGTGTGGGAGGTGGACTGTTAAAGAAAATGTTAGTATGGCATTTAGACAGCGCTCACGAAAATGTTGACAGATCCCCACTTTCGTTCCTCGTGGTCTTAAGGGATGTGTGGATTTTTTTTTCTTCTGCGTTAACTAAACTGTTTACGATGTTGTTTTGGGGGTAACTGAACTGTTTACGAGGTTGTTTCGGTAATTAGAGTTTGTTTACGAGTATGTTAACAGATCCACACTTTCGTTCCTCGCGTCGTTGATAAGGAATGTTGGTGATAATTGGACTGTTTGCGAGAATGCCAAGTGTGTGTGACGGTGTTTGTGTGTGTGTGGTGCTGGGGCCTTTAACCTTAACTTTACCTTTTAGTTTTATTCGCTTTTTGTTATATCTGTGAGAGCGACGCGGTGTTCTTGAAAATGTTGATGGTGGGAGAGGTGCGAATCATGAGAGTTCTGGTACTAGGCTACATTTTTTATTATCTTCGGTGATATTCGTGTAGTTGGACCTCTTAACTTTACCTTTTATAGTTTTATTCGCTTTTTGTAATAGCTGTGAGAGCAACGCGGTGTTCTTGAAAATGTTGATGGTGGGAGAGGTGCGAATCATGAGAGCTCTGGGACTTTTTTTTTTCTTTTTTTACAACAAAGGAGACAGCTCAAGGGCACAAAATAAGGAAACAACAATAAAAGAAAAGTCCGCTACTCGCTGCAAAACTGGGAGAGGTGCAAATTATGAGTTTTGGGACTTTTTTTTTTTTACAGCAAAGGAGACAGCTCAAGGGCACAAAATAAGGAAACAACAATAAAAAAAAGTCCGCTACTCGCTGCAAAACTGGGAGAGGTACAAATTATGAGAGTTCTGGGACTTTTTTTTTTTTTTTTTTACAGCAAAGGAGACAGCTCAAGGGCACAAAAAAAGGAAACAATAATAAAAAAAGCCTGCAAAACTAGGCTACATTTTTTTATTATCTTCAGTGATATTCGTGTACTTGGCCCTGTGGTGGTGTTTGAGGTCCACATTCTTAAGCATTTCGGAGCTTACACACCCACAATTAATAAAGGTTAGGTAGAGGTTGTGTCAGTGTTCTCATGTGTAGTTTTATGAGCCTAGCGATACTTATACAAGGGTCTGAGCCATGAATGTGAAAAATGGCCAGGAGAACGAGGCTAATCTCCCTTGTGGTCTGTGCTAATATTTGCGATCGGAACCGAAACCAACTGATAATACGGGTCTGAGTCTCTGCAAACTGATGTGGTTCTGTGAGCGTCTGTCTGTCTGGGGATGAGTTACCTGTGATGTTTCCTCTATTATTTTCCTTTCTTTTTTATTGTTCTATTTTCCTGACGGTCATAATAGTTTTTGCGATAATTTTTTTTCAGTTTTCCCTCACCTTGTTTTCACTTCCCATTTTCATTAGTTTTCATTCTTTGTTTTTTGTCTATTTTTACGTGCTTTCGTTTTTGTTTTCGTTTTCTTTTGTTGTTATTGTCCGTTTTCTCTTTTTCCGTCCTGTGTTGATTTCTGTTTTTTTTTTCCGTTTTCTCTTTCAATTTCTCTGTTTCTTCTATTTTTCTGTCCTGTTTTCGCTCCTGCTTTCTTTTCTTTCGTCATTCTTTTCTGTTTCCACTCCTGTTATTTTCTCCTGCTTTCCCATCCTACTTTCACTCATATTTTCTCTGTTTTTCTTTCGTAATTCTTTTGTTTCCATTCCTGTTATTTTCTCCTGCTTTTCCGTCCTATTTTCGCTCACATTTTCTCTGTTTTTCTCTCGTAATTCTCGTCTTTTTCCACTCCTGTTATTTTCTCATGCTTTCCCGTCATACTTTCATTCACATTTTCTCTGGTTTTCTTTCGTTATTCTTTTGTTTCCACTCATCTGTTTTTATCCCGTTTTCCGTCATGCATTCACTCCTGTACCTGTCATCCTTCCTGTCTGTTCTGTTTTCCTACCGTCGCCCTGCCGTCCACAGTAGCGCTCTAAACTCTCCTTCCTGTCCACCTGTTTACCTGTTTATCCACGGTACAAAAAAAAACAGATTGGGGGCACCCCCCCCCCCCCCCCCTCACACACACACATACACGCCGAAAAAAAGCACCCCGCTTCAGAAACTGTCAATCGCGATACTACACAAACAGACGGACAAACAGATATACCTCCACAAACAGACCACGCAACAAATATTTCCATCCGGGTTTCCCCCTCTGGGTCACGTTTTCCATTATTCCTTTTACGGTGATACACGAGGCCGAAAAAATAGTGTAAATACTGGATTATCCCTTTCCGGCGTATATGTTAAATGTTGCCTCGATCGGGGAAAACAATACCGGCGGAGTTTTTAGTTAATGGATGAAGATTAATATTCGTCGATACTAACACGTTCGCCGATACATATTCTTTGCCTCCGATGCCTCGTGCCTGCTTATAGTTCAAGGTTGTGGATAATTATTACTCGAGTGTGCTTGTTAGTGGTATGGATTAGTGTGTTTCTTTCCTGTTCATTACGTGTATTAATCGTGTTCTCATTGTGTTGGATGAGAGGGTTACGGGTCACGGGTCTTGCTTGTCTTACGTCTATTTTTGTTGTTGTTTTAGTTTTCTTTTGTTGTTATTGTCTGTTTTCTGTTTTCTTTTGTTTTTTTCCGTTTTCTCTTTCAATTTCTCTGTTTCTTCTATTTTTCTGTCCTGTTTTCACTCCTGCTTTATTTTATTTCGTAAGGATTGGCGTATTATATGTTGTACTTGTTAATGGTGGTGGTGGTGTTAAGTAGAAGTGGTGGTGGTGACAGTATGATGGTGTTGTTATTAAAGTAGAAGTGGTAGGGATGGCCACAGCATTATCAAGAGTAGTAGTAGTAGTAGTAGTAGTAGTAGTAGTAGTACTTTTTTATTTATTCCTTGCTAACACAGAACAGTTGCGTATTCAGCCGTGATGTGCAACTATTTTTCTTTTTGCGCTCTGCGGGTGATTTTCTATTCACATTCTGCAAATATTTGTTTAACGATGAAAAAATGCTTACTATTTTGCAGTTTTTTTTATTTAAATAACGCACGCTTACCCCTCCTTCCTCCCCTCTCATATTACACACACGATGAGAGAGAGAGAGAGAGAGAGAGAGAGAGAGAGAGAGAGAGAGTGCGCGCACTTAAAAAAATTATCACGGTGCCTGAATTGATAACAAAATATGTAAATAATATCCTTTACAAATTCCCTCATCACAAGGTAAAAGTTTGTTCATAAAGTTGAGTCACACGAGGCGTAACTTTTCATTCAAATTATCCGGTAAGTGGAAGAGAATAAAAAAAGATTTAAACTAGCGTGGAGAACCAGCGAGTTTTTCATTATATTTTACTTTTGTATTTTTCGATATCAGTGGCGATAAAAAAAAAAAAAAAAAAATAGAACCTCGGTGACCACGTCCACCACTAATATAACCACCACCACCACCACCACCATCATCATCATCATCATCATCATCATCATTACCATCAGAAATATCATGAGTATCTATGTATATCATGAGTGTCTATGTATTTCCTCCTGCCTACGACTTGAACTCTTTCAAGAGAAGGGTATCTGGACACCTCTCCTCCCGAAATTGACCTCTCTTTCGGCCACCTCTTTGGATTCTTTTTGTGAGCAGCGAGTAGCGGGCTTTTTTTAATTTTATTATTGTTTACTTTTTTTTGTGCCCTTGAGCTGTCTCCTTTGTTGTAAAAAAAACTACTACTACTACTACTACTACTACTACTACTACTACTGCTGCTGCTGCTGCTGCTGCTACTACCTTCCTTCCTTCCTTCCTTCCTCTTTCTTTTCTCTTTTTCCTTCATTCTTTCCTTTCATTCCTCCCTCCCTCCTTCCTTTCTATTTCTTTCTTTCGTTTTTTTCTGCCATCCTTTCATCCAACTATTGCTACTACTACTACTACTACTACTACTACTACTACTACTACCACTACCACAACCACTACCACCACTACTACCACCACCACTACAACTACTACTAACACCGCCACTACCACTACTATTACTACTTTACACCTAAGTCCTAGAGGCATAAAAACGTATCCCCGGTAGCGAGTGAGACGCCAGCCAGCGATGCGTCTCTCCATAAAGATGAGGAGAGAAAAAATACCGAATTACGAAGTCAATTTAATTCCTGAGGTGGCCTGATACTCCCCCTCTTGAAGGAGTTAAAGTCACAAGGCCCGGGGAAAACAGGAAGGGAAGGAGGGAAGGAGGGAATGAGGGTGGGAGGGAGGAAGGGGGAGGTTGGGAAGGAAGGAAGGGAGGCAGGAAGGAAGGGGGATAGCAAAGGAGAGGAAAATAAGGGAAGGGAAGGGAAAGGTTAGGAAAAGATAGCAAAGGATAGGGAAGGAAGGAGGGAGGGAAGGAGGGTGAGAGGGAGGAATGGAGGTAGGAAGGGGGGAGGTTGGGAAGGAAGGAGGATAGAAAAGGAGAGGAAAATAAAGGAAGGGAAGGGAAAGGTTAGGAAAAGATAGTAAAGGATAGCCAAGGAGAGAAATGGAATGGAGAGGAAAATAAAGGAAAGGATAGGAAAGGAAAGGGAAATAAAGAAAAGGGAAGGGAAGGGAAAGGTTAGGAAAAGATAGTAAAGGATAGCCAAGGAGAGAAATGGGATGGAAAGGAAAATAAAGGAAAGGATAGGAAAGGAAAGGGAAATACAGAAAAGGGAAGGGAAGGGAAGGGAAGGAAGGAGAGGAATGGTGGAAAAGAATTGAAAGGAAAGTAGGAAGGATGGAAGAAAGGTAGGAAGAAAGGAAAGAAGAAAGAAAGGAGAGGAGGAAACGAAAGAAAAGGGAAGGGAAAGAAGGGAAAATAGAAGGGAAGGGAGGAGGCAAGAACGGTTATTTTTGCACTTTTCTTTTAAAGACTTTTTTACTGTTTTTGTTATTGCTACTGAGACGATTGTTTCTAACGGGTATGTTACTACTACTACTACTACTACTACTACTACTACTACTACTACTACTACTACTACTACTACTACTATTACTACTACTACCACCACCACCACCACCACTACTACTACTACTACTACTACTACTACTACTACTACTACTACTACTACTACTACTACTACTACTACTACTACTACCATCACCACCACCACCACCATAACAACATCGCCAAAGGAAGATTAAAAACAGAATCCCTATTGTCGCACACCAAACACGTTCTTGCCTGAAAGCCTCCCCTATGCGAGTCTTATTTAGGCGGGAAATGGGAAGGAACCTTTTTTTACAACTTTCTGACAGGAAATTGACAACACAGGTAGACAGGTAAGAGAGTCAAGACGCTTCGGGATGGAGGGATAGGGGAAGGAGGAATAAGGAATGTAGGCTTGGATAAGGAATGAAGGGATATCGGGGAGGGTAAGGGATTGCAGAATGATTTAGGAGGGAAGGGGAAGAAGAGGAAAGACATAGAAGGAAGAGGAATGAAGGGAAGGAGGAGAATGATTTAGGAGGGAAGGGAAAGGAGAGGGAATGAGTAGAAAGATGAGGAATGAAGGGGAGGAGGAGAATGATTTAGGAGGGAAGGGGAAGAAGAGGAAAGACATAGAAGGAAGAGGAATGAAGGGAAGAAGGAGAATGATTTAGGAGGGAAGGGGAAGAAGAGGAAATAAATAGAAGGAAGAGGAATGAAGGGAAGAAGGAGAATGATTTAGGAGGGAAGGGGAAGAAGAGGAAAGAAATAGAAGGAAGAGGAATGAAGGGAAGAAGGAGAATGATTTAGGAGGGAAGGGGAAGAAGAGGAAAAAAATAGAAAGAGGAGGAATGAAGGGAAGGAGGAGAATGATTTTGGAGGGAAGGGGAAGGAGAGGGAATGAGTAGAAAGATGAGGAATGAAGGGGAGGAGGAGAATGATTTAGGAGGGAAGGGGAAGAAGAGGAAAGAAATAGAAGGAAGAGGAATGAATTGAAGAAGTATAATGATTAAATAGAAAGATGAGGAATGAAGGGAAGGAGGAGAATGATTTTGGAGGGAAGGGGAAGAAGAGGAAAGAAATAGAAGGGAGAGGAATGAATTGAAGGAGAATGATTTAGGAGGGAAGGGGAAGAAGAGGAAAGAAATAGAAGGGAGAGGAATGAAGGGAAGGAGAATGATTTAGGAGGGAAGGGGAAGAAGAGGAAAGAAATAGAAGGAAGAGGAATGAAGGGAAGAAGGAGAATGATTTTGGAGGGAAGGGGAAGAAGAGGAAAGAAATAGAAAGAGGAGGAATGAAGGGAAGGAGGAGAATGATTTTGGAGGGAAGGGGAAGAAGAGGAAAGAAATAGAAGGAAGAGGAATGAAGGGAAGAAGGAGAATGATTTTGGAGGGAAGGGGAAGAAGAGGAAAAAAATAGAAAGAGGAGGAATGAAGGGAAGGAGGAGAATGATTTTGGAGGGAAGGGGAAGAAGAGGAAAGAAATAGAAGGGAGAGGAATGAATGGAAGGAGAATGATTTAGGAGGGAAGGGAAAGGGGAAAGAAATAGAAGGGAGAGGAATGAATTGAAGGAGAATGATTTAGGAGGGAAGGGGAAGAAGAGGAAAGAAATAGAAGGGAGAGGAATGAATTGAAGGAGAATGATTTAGGAGGGAAGGGGAAGAAGAGGGAATGAGTAGAAAGATGAGGAATGAAGGGAAGGAGACTGATTTTGGAGGAAGGGAAGAAGAGGAAAAAATAGAAAGAGGAGGAATGAAGGAAGGAGGAGAATGATTTTGGAGGAAGGGAAGAAGAGGGAAATAGAAGGAGAGGAATGAATTGAAGGAGAATGATTTAGGAGGAAGGAAGAAGAGGAAAGAAATAGAAGGAGAGGAATGAATTGAAGGAGAATGATTTAGGAGGAAGGGAAGGGAAGAAGAGGAAAGAAATAGAAAAAGGAGGAATGAAGGGAAGGAGGAGAATGATTTAGGAGGGAAGGGAAAGGGGAGAGAATGAGTAGAAAGATGAGGAATGAATGGAAGGAGAGGGATGGAAGAAGGAATAAGTGGAAAGAAGAAGAATGAATGGAGGCAGAAGATGGTTGCAAGGAAGGGAAATAAATAGAGAAGGAATAAAAAGAAGAGGAATGAATGAATGAAGAGAATGAGAAGGATGGTTTAGGAGGGAAGGAAGAGATGAGAGAAGGTGGAGAAAGTAAAGGAATGAGGGAAAAAGAATGAATAAAGGGCGTGAGGAGAAATGGAAAGTGGATGAGGCATGAATGGAAAGTGGAATGAAGTAAATGAAAAGTGTAAGGAAAATAGGCGTTGATAGGAAAGGAGGAGTGAAGAAAACAAAATAAAAGGTAGGTTGAGAGTTTGATAGAGGCAGCAAGAATCGAGAAAAAGGAGGAATGGAGAAAAGAAGAAAGAAGAAAAAAGAAAAGAAAAAAAAGAAACAAACGAAGCAAAATATGAAGGAATGGGTTAAGGATTGGGAGAGAGAGAGAAAAACACGAAGATAAAACAAAGGAAAAACAAGTGGGGATCGACAAGAGCAGAAGAGTAAGAGAGAAGGAGGAAAGAGAAAGAAAGGAAGATAGGAAGAGAAACACGACGAAAATAATACTGTCATGTGTTCGTATCGGGAGTCTGTCATGCTGTGTAATCGTTTCTTCCTCTTCTCTTCCTTCTCCTCCTCCTTCTCTTCCTTCTCCTCCTCCTTTCCTTCTTTCCTCCTTTCTCCTCTTTCATCCTCCTCCTCTCCTTCTTTCCTGCTCTTCTCTTTCCTCTTTCACGACGCCAGAAGATAGATAGATAGAAAGATAGATAAATAGATAGATAGATAGATAGATTTAGATAGATGGACAGATAGGTAGGTAGATAGATAGATTGATATAGATATATGAACAAATAGGTAGGTAGATAGATAGATAGATAGATAGAGATGGATAGATATATAGGTACATATAGATAGATAGAGAGATGGATAGATAGATTGATAGATAGGAAATGAGGAAGAGAGAATTGAAAACCGCCTCAGCCACTTAGCAATAATGAAAGTATGAAAAGAGGAAAGAAAAGAATATTTAAATTTAATGGGATCTATACTTTTCTAATATTAGTGCCCGCTGAAATAATGCTTCTGTGTATTTCCCAATTCTTTCCTTCTAATTCCTTGTGTGTTTTAAGTTGAACCGTTCCTTCTTTCGTGCGTTGGTTCCTTCGTTCAGTTTCTAATCTCCCTTCTTTCTTTTTTTTTCTTTTTCATTTTCTTTTATTTCTTTTTTTCCTCCGAGTTTTTCCCTCCTCCTGCCTTTCCTTCCTTCCATCCTTCATACTTTTTTCCTTTTGTTCCTCCTTTCCTTTTCTTTCCTCCTTCCTTCCTTTCTTTTCTCTAATATTATAAAAATAGTAAAAAAATCTCTCTCTCTCTCTCTCTCTCTCTCTCTCTCTCTCTCTCTCTCTCTCTCTCTCTCTCTCGCTCAGGTGTGTGTGGGGGCGGCGGCTTCCATTCTCACCTTGTAATTAACGTTCAAACTAATTAAGGCATCTATTAAGTGGTCTTCCTTATTCTTTCCTCTTAGATAATGTGTTTAGCAGGGATTCTGGGAAGTTAGATGAGGCATATAGTCTTTCCTCAGTCCCCCTTCTAACCTCCCCTCCTTTTTATTCCTCGCCCCTTTCCTTGTCTTCTACTTCCAATGCTTTACTTATATTCCTCCCTCTACCTTATTTATCACTGTTTTCCTTTTCCCCATCTCCCATCTGGCCAAGTGAGATGAGGCTTAGTCCTTCCTCAATCCCCCTTCTTACCTCCCCTCCTTTTTATTCCTCAACCCTTTCCTTGTCTTCTACTTCAATGCTTTACTTATATTCCTCCCTCTACCTTATTTATCACTGTTTTCCTTTTCCTCATCTCCCATCTGGTCAATTTAGATGAGGCTTAGTCCTTCCTCAATCCCCCTTCTTACCTCCCCTCCTTTTTATTCCTCAACCCTTTCCTTATCTTCTACTTGGAATGCTTCACTTATCATCTTCCCTCTTCCATCTTCCCTTATTTCTCACTGTCTTCTATTTCCTCGTCTCCCACTTCGCTTGCTTCACTTGTCTTCCTTATTCCTCATTCTTCTTACTTTCATATTTGTATTCATCCTTCCTACTCTTTTTTCGTTTCCTTTCATTCCTACTTTTTATTCCTCATTCATTTCTTCATCTATTACTTCGAATTGCTTTGCTCATCTTCCGTTTCTCTTTTGTCTCGCTTCCTTATCTCTCTCTCTTTTTTTATTCTTTATTCCACATGTTTTCCTTATCTCTCCTCTTGTCTACATCTCTTTATCTCTCACATTTCTATAGCTTCTATTCCGCATGTTTTTCTGTCTTCTTTCTTCCCTTAATCTCTTCTTATCCTTTACTTTCAATTATGTTTTATTTCTCATGCTTTTCTTTTCTCTTATCCTTTCCTCCTTTCCTCATTTCCTGTTCCTCTTGCTTCTCTTATCTTTCCTTTTCCTTCGTCTTTTCATCTTTTTCCCTCATTCTTCTTATCTTCTTATCCTATCTCATCTTCATTTATCTACCCTCTTCCTTTCGTTCCTCCTTATTCCCATCATTTTCTTTATCTACTTTGCAGTTATCACATCTTTCCTCTTTCCTTCGTCTCTGCTCTTTATTCTTCATTCCTGTTCCTCCTCCTCCTCCTCTTCCTCCTATTCTGTATCATTCACTAATCTTCCCCCGCTTCTTTTTCTCATTCTCCGCTTTCTTCCTCTTCTAATTCTGTCTTTCTTTTGTCTTTATTCACCATTTTCACTCCCTCTCTCTTCCTTTATAACTTCCTCCTCCTCTCTTCCTTTATCACTTCTTCCTCCTCCTCTCTTCCTTTATCACATCCTTCTCCTCCTCCTCCTTCTCTTTCCTCCCCTCTTGTTCTCTACCTTTCCTTGTCTCCTCAATCTCCTCCCTCCTTCGTCATCGTCATCATCATTCAGCTCGTACTCTTTCTCCTCCTTCTCCTCCTCCACCTCCTCCTCCTCCTCCTCCTCCTCCTCCTCCTCCTCCTCCTCGCCATCTTGTTTCCTCCCGCTTTATCCTTTCCCCCCTTCCTCCTCCCTCCCTCCCTTCCTCCTCCTCCTCCTCCTCCTCCTCCTCCTCCTCCGCCCCCTCCTCCTCCTCCTCCTCCTCCTCCTCCTCCTCATCTTCCTCCTTTCTCCTCCTGTTGGTTTAGGTTAATTTAGAGAGAGGCAGGTGATGGAGTAGCGAGAGAGAGAGAGAGAGAGAGAGAGAGAGAGAGAGAGAGAGAGAGAGAGAGATTTTGCTTTTTCCGCCGAAGTAGTGGTTGTTATTCATTCACTCTGATTTTTTTTTTTTATGTGTGTGTGTTTGTTTTTGTCAGTGTGTGTTCGTCAGTTTGTTTGTGAGCGGAACGGTTCGTCCTAAAAAAAAAAGTTGTGCAGTGATTTTATGAACCTTTTTTTTTTTTTGAAAGTTAGGTCACGGGTGGAAGAACGTGCGATTTGTTTTTTTGTGTGTGAGAGTTTATTTTGGATCTAATTGTTTGTTCGTTTGTTTGTGTTTGTGTGTGTGTGTGTGTGTGTGTGTCGAGGCTGGGATTCCGGGTCAGTTTGTCTGCGATTGAATTTCAGTCATGGTAGAATTCTGCGTCATTTGTGTACGATTATATTTCTGTTAGTGAGGAATTTTACGCTATTTGTCACCGATTATTATTATTATTATATTTTTTTACAACAAAGGAGACAGCTCAAGGGCACACAAAAAAAGGAAACAATAATAAAAAAAGCCCGCTACTCGCTGCTCCTAAAAAAAATCAAAAGAGGTGGCTGAAAGAGGGTTCAATCTCGGGAGGAGACGTGTCCTGATTATACTTTTTGAGTGTAGGAATCAACGTCATGTTTCAACGATTTTGCCTCCGTTAGTTTGGGTTATACATCATTTTGAAAGGATATTATCACGGAGTTTCATGTCATTTTATTACTCATTGTAGAATTCCAGGTAATTTCCTCTCACTCACGATATCTGTTTCTCTTGTTTTCTTTCTCTTTCTCTTTTCCCCTTCCTCTTCTCTCTCTCTCTCTCTCTCTCTCTCTCTCTCTCTCTCTCTCTCTCTCTCTCTCTCTCTCTCTCTCTCTCTCTCTCTCTCTCTCTCTCTCTCTCTCTCTCTCTCTCTCTCACACACACACACACACACACACACACACACACACACACACACACACACCTCCCTTATCTGCTAGTGTGGATATTTATCACTTAAACGATTATACTTTTGTTTCTGTAGGATTTTACGTAAGTTGTCAGCGATCATACTTTAATTAGTGTTGAGTTTCGCGTCATTTCAGAAGAATATTATTATTGCTATTATAGAATTCTGAGTAATTTTTCATCGCCTCTATTTCTGTTAGTGTGGAAATTTCTTAACTTTTTAACGATTTTACTTTTCTTTGTGTAGAGATCACAGCTATACTTCAGCGATTATACTTCTGATAGTGTGAAGTTCTGCGTCATTTGTCAGTGATTAAACTCATTATTTTACGTCATTTTTCCGCAGTCAGTCACTCTGTTAGTGTTGGATTTTACGTCAACAATTTTATGAACGTTTATTTTGTCGACGATTGAATTGAATTTTGCATGATATGTGGACGATTATACTTCTGCTAGTGTAAAAATAAAATATGAAGGAATTGGTTAAGGATTGGAAGAGAGAAAAACATGCAGATAAAACAAAGAAAAACAAGTGGAAATCGACAAAATCAAGAGAGTTAGAGAGAAGTTTGAAAGAGAAACAAAGAAAGATAGATAGAGTATACTTCTCTGAATGCTGAGTTTTGCGTCATTTGCCAACAATTACACTTCTTTTGGTATACTTTTGTTTTGTATCTTTATTCATCGATCATGTTTACCTCCTATTACTCCTTTCACCAGGTGTGTCTTGGAGCGAAAGCGGACTCAGTTGATGATTAGAATAGCTGAAGGGATCGTACTAACAGGAAAACAAAGCGGATTAAGAAGTATGAGTAGGAGAGATTTAAATGCTCAGAATGATTGGTGGTCTCTCTCTCTCTCTCTCTCTCTCTCTCTCTCTCTCTCTCTCTCTCTCTCTCTCTCTCTCTCTCGTTTCTTTTTTTCTTTTTCTCACGCTTTTTCTTTTTGTTTCTCGCTTTCTTTCTTTTTTTATTTTTTTTTCCTTCATTCTCTTTTTCTTTTTCTTTTTTCTTTTTCTTGTTTTCTTCCTTCCTTCCTTCCTTCCCTCCTTCTTTCCTTCCCTCCTTCTTTCCTTCCTTCCTTCCCTTCCTCTCTCTCTCTCTCTCTCTCTCTCTCTCTCTCTCTCTCTCTCTCTCTCTCTCTCTCTCTCTCTCTCTCTCTCTCTCTCTCTCTCTCTCTCTCTCTCTCTCTCTCTCTCTCTCTCTCTCTCTCTCTCTCTCTCTCTCACACACACACACACACACACACACACACACACACACACACACACACACAGTACCTCACATCCCTTATCAGCGGGCCCAGGTACTTACTTTTCCCATCTCTCCTCCCCATCCTTCTTGTTTCCCAATTTACTTTCTCTCCCTCCCGTCTCTCCACCACTTTCTCTCTCCCTTCTCTCCGTCACTCTCTCCCATTTTCCTCCCTCCCTTTCCTGCCTTCCTCCTCCTTCCCTTCGTTGTTTCATCACATTTGTTTCCTCTTTTTTTGTTTTCTCTTCTTTGCCCTTTTCTCTTCTTCCTCCTTTCCCTCCTTCATTTATTACCTCCTTCCACTATTCCCTCGCTCTTTCTTCCTTTCCTTCCTTCTTACTTCCTTTCCTTTCTCTCCCTCTCGCCTTCCTTCCTTCCTTCCTTCCTTCCTTCCTTCCTTCCTTCCTTCCTTCCTCTCCCTCTTGCCTTCCTTCCTTCCTTCCTTCCTTCCTTCCTTCCTTCCTTCCTTCCTCTCCCTCTTGCCTTCCTTCCTTCCTTCCTCTTCCTCTTGCCTTCCTTCCTTCCCTCCTCTACCTACCTACCTACCTTTCCTGCCTACCTGCCTACCCAACTACCTGAGTAAAACATATGAAGGGGAGAATATTGGTGGAGAATTAGGTTAGCGGGACCGTGGCACACACACACACACACACACACACACACACACACACACACACACACACACACACACACACACACACACACACACACACGCACACACACGCACACAAAGCCTTCAGGTATAGAGAGGGAGACTTCTTTCCTTCCTTTTTAACGTATTTAATTTTTTTCGTGTTTTTCGTTTCCTTTTCCTTTTTTTTTTTTTTTTGAGTAGGGTGAAGAAAAATGTGTTCAGGTAAGATTTCGGAGGCGGGTTTGCGAGAGAGATCAGGTTGGCAGGTGCCTCAGACAGTTGGTAAACAAGGCTTACCTCCACCTGGCCCTCCCTCTCCCTCCACCCTTCTCGCCCTCCCTTCATTTCACACTTTAACTCCCTGACTATCTCCCTTCCTCCCCGTTTTCCCTCCCTCCACCTCTCCCTCCCTCTCCCTCCATACCTCCTTCCCTCCCTCCCTCCACCTCCCCTTTCTTCATTCCATCTCTCCCTCCTTCCCTCCATCCTTCTCTCCCTCCCTTCATTTCACTCTCTAACTCCCTGACCGTCTTCCTTCCTCCCCGTTTTCCCTCCCTCCACCTCTCCCTACCTCTCCCCCTATACCTCCAACCCTCCATCTCTCCTTCCCCTCCATCTCTCCTTCCCCTCCATCCCTCTCTCCCTTCGTTTCACTTTCTAACCCCCTGATCATCTTCCCTCCTCCCCCACCACCTCTTCCGCCCTCCACCTCCCTTTTCTTCATTCCATCTCTCCCTCCTTCCCTCCATCCTTCTCTCCCTCCCTTCATTTCACTCTCTAACTCCCTGACCGTCTTCCTTCCTCCACCTCTTCCTCCCTCCACCTCTTCCTCCCTCCACCTCTCCCTTCTTCATTCCATCTCTCCCTCCTCTTCTCCACCCTTCTTTCCCGCCTTTCATTTCGCCCTCTCACTCCACATGGTCACCTCTCCTCCCCCTTCTTCTCTCCCTCCACCTCTCCCTCCTCCTCTCCATCCTTCCTTCATTTCACTATTTCACTCCACCCCTCAATATGGCCGTCTTCTTTCCTCCTCATTCCACTTCCCTCTCTTTCTTCCTCTATCCCTTCTTTTCCCTCCCTTCCTTCACATATCTCCTTCCCTCATCTTTCCTTCAATGAATATCTTCCCTTGTCTCCTTCCCTTCACTTCATTCATTTTTGCCTCCGAGTTTTTTCATACCACTTTTTCATTTATCATCTCTTTCCCTACATCTTGTTCTCTTTATTTTTCTCCTTTCTTCTCTTCTTCCTCCTCTTCTCTCCTTTCTACATATCCTTGTTCGCTTCATTAATCTCAGTGTCTCTCTCTCCTTCCTTTCTTTTGTCTTTCATATCTATCGTTCCTCTTTGTTTCCTTTTTCTCTCCCTTCTCCTCCCCTATCTGTCCGTTGATTCGTGTATGTTATTCTTTGCTTTATTCTTTATTCTTTTAACTCATCTTTTTCCTCTCTTTCATTTCCTTCCTTCTGTTATTCTTTCCTTTATTTTTCCCCCTCTCCTCCTCCTTCATTCCTTGTCTTTTTGTTCTGTCGTTCTTTTTGTTTATCGAGTGTGTTTGTTGTTATATTTTTCCGCTTCCTTCGTTTCCTACTCTCGATTCCTCTTATCACTTATCTCCTCTTCCTTTTTTGTTTGGGTGATACTTCCTGTTATGATGGTGTTTATTGCTTCTCTCTCTCTCTCTCTCTCTCTCTCTCTCTCTCTCTCTCTCTCTCTCTCTCTCTCTCTCTCTCTCTCTCTCTCTCTCTCTCTCTCTCTCTCTCTCTCTCTCTCTCTCTCTCTCTCTCTCTCTCTCTCTCTCCTTATCTCTCTCCCTTCCTCCTTTCATCTCTCCGTCTTCGCCCAGTTTCTGTTTTGTCTCTTCTCTCTTACTCCTCTCTTTATTGCCTCTGTTTTTTCCTTCAACATTTTCTCAATCTCCTGTTTAATTCCTCCTCCTCCTCCTCCTCCTCCTCCTTCTTCTCCTCCTCCACTTTCTCTCCTCTTGTTCCTCCTCCTCTTCAATTTTCATTAACCTTTTTTACACTTTTGCTCCACTTTAACTTCTTTTTTTTCTTCCTCGTTTAATAGTCTTTTATTTTCTCTCGATCAGTCAATTTTTTTTATTCTCTTCCTCATCTATTTTAAACTTTTCTGATTTGCCTTTTATCGTTAGTTAGTTCCTGAGTGTGTGTGTTTGTGTGTGTGTGTGTGTGTGTGTGTGTGTGTGTGTGTGTGTGTGTGTGTGTGTGTTGTCTTCCTGTCTTCCTGTTTGCCTGATTCTCTCTCTCTCTCTCTCTCTCTCTCTCTCTCTCTCTCTCTCTCTCTCTCTCTCTCTCTCTCTCTCTCTCTCTCTCTCTTATCTTTTTTCCTTCCTTTTTCTTTCATTCTTTCTCTCACTCATTCATTCTATCTTATTCTTTTTTTTCTCTCTCTCTCTCTCTCTCTCTCTCTCTCTCTCTCTCTCTCTCTCTCTCTCTCTCTCTCTCTCTCTCTCTCTCTCTCTCTCTCTCTCTCTCTCTCTCTCTCTCTCTCTCTCTCTCTCTCTCTCTCTCTCTCTCTCTCTCTCTCTCTCCTCCACTTCCTCTCTCTCGTTCAATCCTTCGCTCCTTCCTCGGCTGGTAATTGAGTGATTAGAGAAAATAATTAATGCAGTGCGGGCAATTAAGCTTGACAGGGCAATTAGAAGTCCGTTTAGTGTTGTTAATGGCTGGTTAATGAGGCGAGGGAGGGAGGGAGATAGCGGAGATAAGGAAGTAGAGGAGGAGGAAGAGGAGGAATGCATGGGGAGGAAGGAAATAAAAACGGAAGCTGCGGGTGTGTGGGAGGAAGGTGTCGGAAGGAAGGAAGGAAGTGGTAGTTAAGGAAGAGGGAGAAGTGATAAAAGGAGAGAGATAAATAAGAATGAAGGGTTATAGAAGGTGATAGATAGGGGCAAGGAAGATAATGATAAAGGAAGTGATTAAAAAGAAGAAAGATAGATAAGAATGAAGGGTAATAGAAGGGGATAGATAGGGGAAAGGAAAATAATAATAGAGGAAATGATAAAAGAAGAAAGATAGATAAGAATGAAGGGTAATAGAAGGGGATAGATAGGGGAAAGGAAGATAATAGAGGAAATGATAAAAGAAGAAAGATAAATAAGAAGGAAGGGTAATAGAAGGTGATAGATAGGGGAAAGGAAGATAATGATAAAGAAAGTTATTAAGAAGAAGAAAGATAGATAAGAATGAAGGGTTATAGAAGGTGAGAGATAGGGGAAAGGAAGATAATAATAAAAGAATGTTAATAAAGGGAGAATAATAATTAGTGTTGAAGAAAGCAGGAAAAAGGAGGACAGTATGAAGGGATAGATAGGGGAGAGAAAGATAAGAAGGGAATAATGAAGGGAAGAGGAATTTGAGTTTAAGAAAGGAAGGAAAATGAGAAGGTAATTAGATTGGAGATGGTAGATAAAAATGAAATGATGAAGGAAAGAAGAATTTAGAGTTGAAAAAAAGGTAAAAAATGAGAAGGTAAGGTAAGCTAGAAAGGTGAATTGGGAGAAAGAAATGTTAGGGAAGGAAGAAGATAAAGTTAGGTATAGAGAAAAGGGTAAAAAGAATGAATGTATGGCGAAGAGGGATAGGAGAGATAAAGAGAATGAGAGGGATGGAGAGGTAATCGAAGGGAAACTAAAAGAAAGAAAAATTGCATTCATTCTTTTCTTTAATTCTTCGTATCGCAAAATCGCTTCCAAATTCTTTATTACGTGCAAGTATTTTTTCATTTTTTTATTTCTTTTCGTTTATTTTTTATTATTATATTTTAGGCTTTGTTTCCGCGTCTCTCTCTCTCTCTCTCTCTCTCTCTCTCTCTCTCTCTCTCTCTCTCTCTCTCTCTCTCTCTCTCTCTCTCTCTCTCTCTCTCTCTCTCTCTCTCTCTCTCTCTCTCTCTCTCTCTCTCTCTCTCATAACCTGTTTTCTCACCTTTCCCTCCCCAAGAGTCCTCAATTTACATACATTTTTCGCGCGTGAATAATATAATTGTGTAGCCTTGATTGCCTTGCTCCTAGACCGCATTTTCTTTGACAAAACTCGTAGGGCGCAGATCTTCCGTTTTCTTTGGGGCGGTTTATCAATAGGTCTTATTTTTCTTATTTTTATTCCGTATCAATAGAATATGAGAGTTACCCCGTTAAAGAGAGGGAAGTAAAGTAACAGAGTGGCTGCCTCGTGAACCAAGACCAAGAAGATACTATATAGTCGATGATAGCGTCTTATACATGACAGGGATATAAATGATTTGCTTTCTTATTGGTTGATATAGTTCGATTTAGTATGATAGTAACCCCGTTAAAGAGACGGAGGTAAAGTAACAATGTTGCTGCCTCGTGAACCAAGACCAAGAAGATACTATATAGTCGATGATAGCGTCTTATACATGACAGGGATATAGATGATTTGCTTTCTTATAGGTTGATAGAGTTCGACACAAACATTAAGTCAGTATGGGTGGGGTTCGAACCTCGTCACAGCTCTGCCACATCACCCCCAATACATCATTCTCCCTCATATGTCATCTACCTAGTATTTGAAAATGTTCTGTATTTTTTTTACAACAAAGGAGACAGCTCAAGGGCACACAAAAAAAGGAAACGATAACAAAAAAAAACTCGCTACTCGCTGCTACATTAAAGATAAGATTTGACAGCGCTATGGTCAGGGAATTCCCAAAGCTGGCACCGCCCCAAGTGACTCCATAGCTGAGTCAGACTGCAGTATGCTTGGCTCCCTTTCAACACGAGGATGCCATTAATTATGCACGAAAGGAAAAGCAGGCGAGGCTGTATGGGCTAAACCAGTGACCGACCCCCTTTGAGGCTTCTCCGAGTAGGCCGAGTGTGGTGCAGCTTGTATGATAATGATGATGATGATACTACTACTACTACTACTACTACTACTACTACTACTACTACTACTACTACTACTACTACTACTACTACTACTACTACTACTACTGCTACTACTACTACTACTACTACTACTACTGCTACTACTACTACTACTACTACTACTACTGCTACTACTACTGCTACTACTACTACTACTACTACTACTACTATAATTTCTCCTATTACTGAATCGTTGAGTTTAATGGAGCGTAGTATATAAGTCGTGCTTCCTAACATTACTATTGATACTGTGATATTCTTCCTTCTCGTGGCTTTTTGCTATTACTTTTATTGTTATGTTTGTGGTATTTGGCTCCGTTTATAGATTTGTCTCTTTATGTTTTGCCAATCTTGAGCAGTTTTCCTCTTTTCTTCCTTTTCTCATACTGGCAATTTTGTTTATTCGCATTCATTTGTTTTCTTACGTGACTTGCTAATACTAAAAATCATCACCATCATTATTATATTTTTTTGTCATCATTATTATCATTATCATTATTACAACGGGCAGGTCAAGCAAGCGAGTCAGGAACGTAATGATGTAATGTGCTGATTCATTACCTATTAATTGATGTCATGTGGGAGGCAGGAGGTGCAGGGAAGGGGAAGGGGAAGAGTAGGGTCAGGGGAGGCATGGTTAGCAAACTAGGTCAAGGGGATGGAAGTGAATGGAAGGGGATGGAAGAGAAAGGCGTGAGGTTGATTAAATGGAGGCACAGGATGATGGGAAAGGAAGGGGGAAGGAGGGAAGGGTGAGGAGGATAGAAGTGGAGTTGATTGAATGCTTTTAATGTATGAGAAGGAAAGGGGAGACTGGTAAGGGAAGAATGGGGATAAGAGGAAAAGGGGAGCAGGATAGAAAAGAAGCAATTTATAGGGATAGGGTGGCTTTTGGGAGGAGATAATGGGAAGGAGTATAAAGTAAGATTAGAGATCAACAAAAAGGGAGAGGGGGAAGGGAGGAAAAGGGGACTTGGATACGAAGAAATAATTTAAAGAGAGAGGGAGGCTGATGGTGGAAGAAAGTGGGAAGAAATAAAGGAGAAGATTAGAGGTCAGCAAAGGGGAAGAGAGGGAAGGGAGGAATTATGAGGGAGAGGAAGAGAGGGGAAGATATACATAGATACATACAGCATACATCAGGACGGGTGGGGTGGGGGGATACACAGGTCATGCAACACTGATCATCGGCTTTGTAATATATATTTTTTCAATTATCGCCACCACCAATACGATCACACACATAAAAAAGAAAAAAAAGAAACACACACACACACACACACACACACACACACACACACACACATCTGTTACGAAATCGACATCAAAATAAAACTCTAGTCCTCCTCCACCTCCTCCTCCTCCTCCTCTTCTTCTTCTTCTTCTTCTTCTTCTTCTTCTTCTTCTTCTTCTTCTTCTTCTTCTTCTTCTTCTTCTTCTTCTTCTTCTTCTTCTTCTTCTTCTTCTTCTTCTTCTTCTTCTCGACAACAACAAATCCCCCACATCTGTCGTTACTCTTTCCTCCTTCCTTTCCTCTCCTCCCTTACTCTTCCTCCTTCATTTGCTCCTCCTCCTCCTTCTCCTCCTCCTCCTCCTCCTCCTCCTCCTCCTCCTCCTCCTCCTCCTCCTCCTCCTCCTCTTCCTTCTCCTCCTCCTCCTCTTCCTCCTCTTCACATCACATCCACCACTCATGAATACTGAATACCCTTAGACTATTTTTATTCCACATGATTTATCTTCTTCACTCCGCTCCACATCCTCACCACCATCATCACCACCACCACACAATATCACCACCAACACGAAATTCCACCACCTTACCTATTATCACCACCATCACCACCACTTCCACTTCCCGTCCACCTCCCAAGTCCACCATCACCAAATTTCAGATCTTAACTTCCCTAATCTACCGCTTTCATATCTACTTCTACTTCTACTTCATCATCACCCAGCCATCACCACTAACACATTTTCGAGCACATCCTTATTCCTTCATCACCACTAACTCCGTCTACCGCCAACATCATCACCGTCACAAGTTATTATTCACTTATCAGTACCATCTTCACCATCAATAATTCACCATCACCAACACCATCATCACTTTTTTCAACTTCAACCAATTCTTCACTCAATTTTCACCATCATTGGTCTGCCATTAACTCGCCATCATCATCATCACCACTTATACTCCTACCAATTCTTCACCACTTATCACCATTTATCACCATCTTCATCATCACCACCATCACCATTATTATCACTATCAATTCATCACTTCTCACCATCACCTCCACAACCCATATTTTCACTTATCAATATCACCACCACACCCCATATCTCTTCATCACCATCTTCATCACCACCATCACCACCACTCCGTCCCCTCTCCCCTCCCATAACGCAGCGCCTCCACCATAATCCGCCCCTGCCAACATGACCTCTCCATCTCCCCTCCTCTCCCATGATCACCCTTTTCACTCTCCCCTCTCCCTGTTACATCCACTCTCTCTCTCTCTCTCTCTCTCTCTCTCTCTCTCTCTCTCTCTCTCTCTCTCTCTCTCTCTCTCTCTCTCTCTCTCTCTCTCTCTCTCTCTCTCTCTCTCTCTCTCTCTCTCTCTCTCTCTCTCTCTCTCTCTCTCTCTCTCTCTACTTCACTCTGTCTTTCTCTCTATCACTCCCTCTCTGTCTCTCGCTCTTCCTCTTCCTCTCTACTTCTCTCTTTTTCTACTTTCTATCGCTTTCTATTTATCTATCTATATCTATCTAACACACACACACACACACACACACACACACACACACACACACACACACAGCAAGTCATGTAGAGATGAAGGATAGCAGTGTGTGTGTGTGTGTGTGTGTGTGAGAGAGAGAGAGGAGGAAAAGGAGGAGGAGGAGGAGGGAAGGATTGTCGAACGAGGGAAGGAAGAAAGGCGGGGAGGGAGGGAAAGAGGGGAGGGAAGGGGAGTCTGCAAAGTGCGATAAATGCTGCAGAGGTACCGAGGAGGAGGAGGAGGAGGAAGAGGAGGAGGAGGAGGAGGAGGAGGAGGAGGAGGAGGAGATGACGCAGAAGAAAACTAGAAGAATAAAATAAGAGTTAAAGCGAAAAAGAAAGACAGGATTGGAAAAATATGTAGAGAGGAAACGAGAATGGATAAAAATACAAGAGCAGAAGGAAAAAGAAAAGGAAAGGGAGAGAAGAAAGAAGAGGAAAGAAAGGATAGAAGAGTAAAGGTGAATTGAGGTGAAGTGAGGTGAGGAGGAGGAGGTAGAGATATGAAGGTGGATGGAAGGATGAAATTGGGAACGAATAATGAATAAGGGACAAGGGGAGAAGACATAAGAGATGCAGGAGGAGGAGGAGGAGAGGGGGAAACACGGACACATGGAAGAACGGGCAGCAGAAAGCCTTTAGGCCTAACGATGCTGCCCAATTAAGTGATTCCATCGGATGATTTAGTGGCCTCCGGAACAGATCACTTCCTGTACGTGCGCGCGAGAACATCCTGCTCACTCCTAATGCATAAAAGTTACGGGCAGTTCGATGTTTTGTGAGTTAATCGTTTTCGCATTAACTAGTGTCGCAGGAAGGTTGATCCACCGGCGGATGAGTTGGTTTGATAATAGTCCTGCTGATGTCTGTGCTGCGTCGCCTCACCTGAATCGGTGGACCGTTGTTCGTAGTTCTCGGGTTAGTTTGGAACTCATAAAAAAATCTATGGAGTGATCGACGTTATTGAACTTAAAGTGTTTGAAGGCCTGTATCATGTATCCCCCTCGGTCATATTTTTTCTACAGTAAAGAGGTCGAGTCGCTTGAGTCTTTCTTCATACAGCTGTGTGTTCATGTTATAGTTTGTAGCGCGTAGAAGTACACTTTTGAGCAAGTCGATATAATTTTTGTAATCAAGAATTGTACCTCGTGTTCCGCTAACTAAAACAATAATATCAGAAATACACGGACTGAACGTATGGAGGCGGGGCTTTACTGAAGTCGAATCTCGGTTTCTAGAAATAAACAAGATATTTTTAGGTTTACTACGCAGCGCCGCCGCCTCGTGCAGAAGTAGCGTATGCTCCCAACTTTTCTTACTATGCATTGATATCAGTTTCACCTTTACAGCGCGCGACATTTAAAGCATTCCTGTTACTTTTTCATTCGCTTTTGCTGCGCCTTTTATCCGACCTGGTTAACTTTTTTTTTATTTTTTATACTTCTGAATGTTTCGATCTTCCTAACTCTTACCCCTCGCTGCTCAAACACACTTACTCAAATCAATGCCTGAGACTTCCATGAATTACGAATTTTATTACTAATGGATCTACTGTCGATCGGCTGCACCCTTTCATGCATCACCTTTACTCCTACGCAACTTTGTACACGTGAAGGAGACGTGGGTGTATCTTTTAATATTTCATTTTGTGACCTTAACCTTATGATCACGTCTATTACCCCTACACCTATCCACACCGTGTTCCCTCATGCGTCAAGGGTGGATCCAGCCATTCCTTGAGTCCAGGTGTTGGTGTCGCCGCCGCTCTCAGGTGCTGTGCAGGTCGCGGCGCAGGTAGACACTCGGAGACGCACCTGACTCATCCATCATTCACACACCTGACATTTCACAGCCTTAGTTCAGCGCCGCCCACGACTCTACCACCGCTGGCGTCACCTTTCTTTTCATCCTTCACTACTACTGATACTAATATTGCTTCCACCACCACCAACAACAACACCACCAACAACACCCACGGCCTCACCTCCCTCGCCGTCACCTTTCTTCTTTTTTTCTTCTTCTTTTTCTTCTTCACTACTACTGCTACTAATACTACCACCACCACCAACAACAACAAGAACAACAACACCAACAACACCACCAAAGCCAACACCATCAACACCAACGGCCTCACCTCCCTCGCCGTCACCTTTCTTCTTTTTTTCTTCTTCTTTTTCTTCTTCACTACTACTGCTACTAATACTACCACCACCACCACCAACAACAACAACAACACCAACAACACCACCAAAGCCAACACCATCAACACCAACGGCCTCACCTCCGTCGCGCCACTTTCCATCACCACCACCACCACCACCACCAACAACAACAACAACAACACCCAGCCCATCACCATCCTTCTCCTTCACCACCATTACTATACCTCCTCTATCACCATCACCACCACCACCACCACCACCTCTATCATCACCAGCGTTGCAATCATCTTTCTTCTCCTTCACCACCGTCACCACCACAACCACCATCACCACCATCATCACCAAGTCTCTAACACCACTACCACTCCCCCCCCCCCCCTCCCGCCACCACCACCACCACCAAAAATATATTCTTTGTATTTTTTCTTATTCTCATCTTAATCTTCCACTGTTATTTTCACCATCACCACCACCACCACCACCACCACGATTATCACCACCGCACAGTACATAGCGGAAATCCATACTCACCATCAACCTTTTCTGTCCCCCACCAATCATTCCACATCACATTACTGAATAATTCTCGGTTTGTCATGAAAAATGGACCACAACCACCTCCACCACCATCACCACCGCGACGACCACCACCACCACCAAAGTTTACAAGACGACTTTATTTTCTTCATCATCATCATCGTCCTCCACTTCCATTTCCTCCTCCTCCTCCTCCTCCTCCTCCTCCTCTAACACAGTCATATGTCACCTCCATCATAACGAATACTCAAATTAGGCATCCATCACGCTAACCTTTTTGTTCCTCCTCCTCCTCCTCCTCCTCCTCCTCCTCCTCCTCCTCCTCCTCCTCCTCCTCCTCCGGGTCATGGAGTGTCGTGACTCTTCATGAACACCTCGTCACCACCGCCGCTTGGAATTATATGCTAATGCGATTTTTCTCCGGCGTTGCGTTCCTCTAGGGCGTCCTATTCTCCCTCTTGCTCTCTCTCCCTCACTCAGTCTCTCTCCCTCCCTCTCCTTTTTGCTCCCTTCCTCCCTCCTCTCCCTTCCTCTCTCACTTCCTGCTTCTTTTCCGACCGCCGAGGAAGCCATCTTGGGAACGGGAATCATTTTTACAATATTCCTGTTTCATGCGGTGCCAATTCCAAAGATGAGCGGGAGGAGGAGGAGGAGGAGGAGGAGGAGGAGGAGGAGGAGGAGGAGGAGGAGGAGAAGATTGTGAATAAGTAGGAGGAGAATGGAATGATAAGGTTATAATGGAGGAGACCAAATGACACTAAGAGAGAGAGAGAGAGAGAGAGAGAGAGAGAGAGAGAGAGAGAGAGTATATATATGGGACCCAACTTCCCAAAGAAATAAACAAATGGTCCATAGACCTGAAGATATGGCTAGGAGGAGGAGGAAGAGGAGGAGGAGGGGGAAGAGGAAGGGGAAGAGCAAGAGGAGGATGAGGATGAGGATTAGGAGGAGGAGGAGGAGGAGGAGGAGGAGAAGAAAAAAGAAAAAGAAGAAGAAGAAGAGGGACGGAAGGGGAAAAGATGTGAAAGCGAAGAAAATGGAGATGATGATGTACGAAGAAAAATAGCAAAAAAACAGAAAATGGAAAAGTAGGAGAAAAAAGGCGAAGTAGAGTGAAGACGAAATACAAGAAAAAAAGAGAAAAAAGAGGACGAGGACGAAGACCACGACAACGACGACGAAGAAGAACAAGAACAAGAGGAACAAGAACTAGAAGAAGAACAACAACGAGACCGAGGAGAAGAAGAAAAGCAGAGGACGAGAACGGGGACCCAGAGGAGACTTGAGGAACTTTGCCCCTCATTGGTTCTCTCGGAAGGCAATAGAAGCGATTATCTGCTCCTTGATAATTAGACTCGCTCACCTGCGCGATCCTCTCCCTTACCTGCGCCCCCTCACCTGAGCCCACCTTCACCTGCCTCACTGCCTGTCCTTTTTCTTCTTTCCTTCTTGTTGTTTTCTTCAGTTTTTTCTTTATCTTTTTTTTTTTTTTCTTTTCCTTCATCATCTTCTTCTTTTTCTTCTTCTTTTTCCTTTTCTTCTTCTTCCTCCTCCTCCTCCTCCTCTATGTGTGTGTGTGTGTGTGTGTGTGTGTGTGTGTGTGTGTGTGTGTGTGTGTGTGTGTGTGTGTGTGTGTGTGTGTGTGTGTTGGTTTATTTGTCCATTTCAATGTTATTTTTTGTTTTCTTAAATTTTTGTCTCGTTCAAATTTTTGTTTTTCTTTACTTTTGTTTATTTTTTTTCCTCGTCTTTATTGTTTCCTTGCTTGCTTAGTTGATTGCTTTTGCTTTGCCTTTTGCTCTCTCTCTCTCTCTCTCTCTCTCTCTCTCTCTCTCTCTCTCTCTCTCTCTCTCTCTCTCTCTCTCTCTCTCTCTCTCTCTCTCTCTCTCTCTCTCTCCTCCCCCCACCTTCTCTCCCTCCCTCCAACATCATCACACTGGAATGAAGGGAAAGAAAGAAGGAAAAACTCAGTGAAGTGGGAAAAAAAGAAGACGGGGGGCGGCGGCGGTGAGAATGTTGTTGTTGTTGTTGTTGTTGTTGGTGGTGGTGGTGGTGGTTGCGGTGGTTTTCCTTTTCGTCTTCAGTCATCCGTCAAGAGAGTATTGGCAGTCATCAACCCTCACCTCACTTTCCTTCAGACACTTTCTTCCCCCGACTTTTTTCCCCGACTTTTTTTCCCCGACTTCTTTTTTCTCCGACTTTTCCCCAACATTTTATACCCGACTTCTTTGTCTGACGTTTTTGCCCGGCTTTTTTCCCGACTTTTACCCCCGACTTTTACTCCCGACTTCTTTTTTCTCCGACTTTTTTCCCCGACTTTTCCCCGACTTTCTTCCCCGACTTTTATCCCCGACTTTCTTCCCCGACTTTCTTTTTCATTTTTTTCCCTTTATTTTTTTTTTTTTTTCTTTTTTTTTCCGACTTTTTCCCCGACTTTCTTCCCCGACTTTTATCCCCGACTTTCTTCCCCGACTTTTATCCCCGACTTTTTTGCCCGACATTCTTCCCCGACTCTTTTCCCCACTTCTTTTTTGTCCGACTTTTTTCCCGATTTTTTTTCCCCGTGATGCCCTACACTTTTCCCCCAACACTCTCTTCCCCACTTTTCTTCCTGGGTCTTTTTTCCTTCCGATACTTTCTTCCCAATACTTTTTTTTCTGGGCACATTCTTCCCGTCACCTTTTTTTCCAATATTTTTTTTCCCGGCTCTAATTTTCCAACATTTTCCGACCGACTCATTCTTCCACAATTCTCCTTTCTGTCCTTATACCCTTGTCTTCCTTCCTCTCTTCGCTTATTTCTTCCTTTCTCTTTTCCTCCTTCCTTCTCTTTTTATTTTCCTATTTTCCTTCTCTCCTTCCTTGTCGACTTTTTTTTTTCCCCGTCAATCTTCGTCACTTTTATTTCCATCACTCTCGTTTTTGCTCTCATGCCTTTGTCTCCCTTCCTTCCTTCCTTCCTTCCTTCCTTTCTTTCTTTCTTTCTATTTTTCTTTCTTCCTTCCTTCCTTCCTTCCTTCCTTCCTCTCTTTCCTCTTCCTTCCGTTTTTATTTTCCTCTTTTTCCTCTCCTTCCTTCATCTTTCCCCTCCACACAAGAAAGAAAACATTTATATATCAAGAATAGTGATAATAAACTTCATAATCATCATCATCATCATCATCATCATCATCACCACCATCATCATTATTATCATCATCCTACGAGTCTTTTTTCTTTTATGTCCTCAGGTCTCGCTTTTATTGCTTCTATTTTATTCAACCTTTTTTGTCTTCATAATTTTTCTTTCTGCTATTGAATGATTCTTTTTTTTTTTTCTTTCCTGACCCATTCCTCTTGTAATTATTCGAGTGGTTCTATTTTTTTTCGTTTTTTCCACTTATTCTGATCGCTTCGTCGTTTTTAATTTTTTATATTTTTTCTCCTCTTTTGTTATTTCCTCGGTACTCTTGAATTTTTGGTTCTTGCCGAATTCGTTTTTTTTCTTCTTTTTTTTTATATCCTGGAGTGGTCTCGAATGTCATGATACACACTCTCGCTCTTTTTCGCTTTCTTTCTTTCTTTTTTTATTTTTTTATTTCCCTCGGGTGTCTCGCTCTACTGATTTGCTTTTCACTTCATATATTTTTTTTCATATGTATTTTTATTTGTCTTTTAACTCCTTTTCATTTTTCTCGATGCTCATATTTTTGTTTTGAAATTTCCTTTTTACTTGTGAATTGAAATCTACGTTCATTTGTTTTCATCTGTTCCACTATCTCCTGTTTTGTCTTTTTAGTGTTTGGTGCCTTTTTTTATTTATCTATATATCTGTCTGTCCCTCTTTGCCTCAGTTTAATATATGTCAAATCTTTCATCTCCATTTTTCCCTTTTATGTAGTAAGTATTTCCTTTTTCCTTTTTTTTATCTATCTGTATATCTGTCTGTCCCTCTTTGCCTCAGTTTAATATATGTCAAACCTTTCATCTCCATTTTTCCCTTTTATGTATTTCCTTTTTCCTTTTTTTTTTTATCTATCTATATATCTGTCTGTCCCTTCTTGCCTCAGTTTAATATATGGCAAACCTTTCATCTCCATTTTTCCCTTTTATGTATTTCCTTTTTCCTTTTTTTTTTTTATCTATCTATATATCTGTCTGTCCCTCTTTGCCTCAGTTTAATATATGTCAAACCTTTCATCTCCATTTTTCCCTTTTATGTAGTAAGTATTTCATTTTTCCTCTTTTTTATCTATCTATATATCTGTCTGTCCCTCTTTGCCTCAGTCTAATATATGTCACACCTTTCCTCTCCATATTTCCCTTGTATTTAGTTAGTATTTCATTTTTCCATTTTTTTTTATGATTTTCCTAACAATTTTTGGTTCCCCATAGGCTGCATAATCCTCCATATTTCACGCCCATCTTCCTCCCCTCTTCCCGCCCCTCTGCTTTCTTCACGCCCATCACCTTTTTCATCTTTCCGCCCGTCTTCACGCCTATCGTCTGTATATTGTAAGGAGTATTTCGAAAAGTTTCACCTTATAGCTTTGGGGCATAGACTATTTTTTTCTTTTCCTCAGCTTTATTGATATATCTATTTATTAATCGATCTGAGTATCTATCTATATATTCTTTTTTTTTCGATTTTTCTCTTTTCAAGTATATAATCTCATAGCCTTGTCTTCCTTCCTTCTTTCATTCATTCATTCATTCATATATATCAATCTCTTTCTATCTCTCTCTCTCTCTCTCTCTCTCTCTCTCTCTCTCTCTCTCTCTCTCTCTCTCTCTCTCTCTCTCTCTCTCTCTCTCTCTCTCTCTCTCTCTCTCTCTCTCTCTCTCTCTCTTTTCTCTTCACATGTCTATCCATCCATCTATACTCATCTGTTTATATCTATCTATACCTGTTTGTACATTATCTATTTGTGCATCATCTATCAATCTATACATAATTATCAATGTCGGTCTCTTGTTCTGTCTATATCTTAATCAATTTTTTTTTATCTACAAAACTGTCCATTCATCTATTAATGTATGTATGTGTTAGGAGGAGGAGAAAGATGTATGTATGTATGTATATATGATGTATGTATGTGTTAGGAGGAAGGGAGAGATGAAAAGAAAAAAAAGGTGTGAAAAAAATATGAAGACTAAAAGAAAATAAATATATAGAATAAACGAAAAGGAAATTGGGCAAGTTAAGTGAAATCTTTGCTACACGGGTTAACAAAGAAATAGAGAGACCAAACCCTCTCCAGATGTTTTGTGCGTGACGGCAATTCAGAACGAGCTACCCCACACCTGCGCCGAGAGAGAGAGAGAGAGAGAGAGAGAGAGAGAGAGAGGATCCAAACTTCACGAAACAGAGTGGAAGAGAGAAACTGACAAACAAACAAATGGAGAAACATATGAAAGAAAAAATTATCACGCCCCGACAGAGAAGCCAAAGATAGACATAAAGAAAGCAAGATAAATGTGACAGGGAGAGAAACAGAGGCGAAAATGGATACAGAGAAGAAGAAAAAAAAAAGGGAGAGAAACTTGTGAATAAAAAGGAAGAGTTAGTGACAATATGCATTTCTCTGTACACACACACACACACACACACACACACACACACACACACACACATCAGCTCACATTTAAAACTTTGCATCACTCAGATTAAAAAAAAAAATAATAATCCCCTTTGCCTCGTCGATATTACCAACACCTCTGCCACCAACGCTAGGAAAAGTTAATAAAAAGATTGAAATAGGAGACTAAAATTCATACTTGCACCAAAATTTTAGACACTCCTCCTCCCCATCTTCCCCCTTCTCTCCCTTCCCGCCTCCCCCATCTATCCTCCTTTCCTTCTCACCTCCTCCTCGTCACACCCTCTACTACCTCCTTCCTTCCATCCATCACCTCCCTTTTTCCCCCTTTCTCAGTTTTCCTCTCCATCTTCACTCCACCTTCCTACCTCCTTCCTTCCTTCCTCTCCTCCATCTCCAGCATCGTTATCTTTTCTTACCTCCCCATCCTTACCATACCTACCTACCTCCTTCCTTCCTTCCTTCCTTCCTTCCTTCCTTCCTTCCTTTCTTTCTTTCTTCCTTCCTTCCCCATCCCTCCCATCTTCTTTCCTTCCTTCCTTCCCCATCCCTCCCATTTCCTTCCTTCCCTCCATTCGCTCCTCCTTCCTTCCTTCTTCACCCCCAAATTCGCAAACTCTCCAACTCTTCCCCAACCCCTGACAACCACCCTCTCACCAATCCCCTTCAAATTCCCCCTCCCCACGTATCTTCCCCATCCCCACCACCACTCACACAAACTTTCACATCTTCCTAAAGCCATCCACTGATAATTTCTTCCTTGCTGACGGACTTAAACTGTACCAGACCACACTCTCCCAGATTCTTTCCCCCTCCCCCTCTTCCCCCCTGCCAAGCCTCCTAGCCCCCCCTTGCCTGACACTCACCCCCCTTGCTCTCTCCTCCTAATCTTCACAAGACTTGGTTTCTAAGTTGGGCTCAGGACGAGACAGGTTTTTACACAGATAAGACCGAGGTGTGGGTGTGGGCGTGTGTGAGAGAGAGAGAGAGAGAGAGAGAGAGTTTGTTTGTTTGTTTGTTTGTTTGTGTGTGGATGTGTGTGGGAAGTGGTCATGGAAGCGGAGGAGGGGGAGGATAGCGCATACAGTATGCTAAGAAGAGGAAGAGGAAGAGGAAGAGGAAGAGGAAGAGGGAGTTGTGTACTGGAAGACAAATGAAATGGTGAACAGAGGGGAATATATTTCAGGAATGATAAAGAGAAAAAAGGAAGAGAAAGAGGAAGAGGAAGAGGGAGTCGTGTACTGGAAGACAAATGAAATGGTAAACAGAGGGGAATATATTTCAGGAATGATAAAGAAGAAAAGGGAAGAGGAACGAGGAGGAGGAGGAGGAGGAATGATAAAGAAGAAAAGGGAAGAGGAACGAGGAGGAGGAGGAGGAGGAGGAGGAGGGGATTATATGTTCCTACTTTACCGTACTCCATCTACCTGTAATATCCTCCTCCTCCTCCTCCTCCTCTTCCTTTTGCCTCACAATTTTAGTTATCATTTTGTTCCTCTTTTATTTTCTTTCGTTATTGACTAGTTTCGTGTTCTTTTTTCTTTTTTTCTTCCTTTTCTTTGTGTGTTCTTAGTGAGTGTAATTTCTCCGGTCCATATATGATTTTACAGGTATTTTTAGTTGGGTGAGCGTATCCATGTTACAATCAATAAACCATTAATTGTCTCATCTCTCTCTCTCTCTCTCTCTCTCTCTCTCTCTCTCTCTCTCTCTCTCTCTCTCTCTCTCTCTCTCTCTCTCTCTCTCTCTCTCTCTCTCTCTCTCTCTCTCTCTCTCTCTCTCTCTCTCTCTCTCTCTCTCTCTCTCTCTCTCTCTCTCTCTCTCTCTCTCTCTCTCTCTCTCTCTCTCTCTCTCTCTCTCTCTCTCTCTCTCTCTCTCTGTCTCTCTCTCTCTCTCTCTCTCTCTCTCTCTCTCTCTCTCTCTCTCTCTCTCTCTCTCTCTCTCTCTCTCTCTCTCTCTCTCTCTCTCTCTCTCTCTCTCTCTCTCTCTCTCTCTCTCTCTCGATCAGTCTCATTATTTTCTTCTTTATTTCTTCTCTTTTATTCCTTTGTGCCTTTGTTTCTTTCCCTCTAATCCTTCCTTTCTTCGTTCTTTCTGTCATGGTTTCTCATTCTTTCTTACTCTTTTATTTTTTTTTCTCTTCTCCCCCACACCAAGTTTCTTTCCCTTCCGTGTCTGGGTCGTGTCCTTTACTTCTCCAATAATCCTTTTTTAAGCTCAATCCCGTAACCTCTTGCCTTCACATTCCTCTTCCTTCCACTCCTTTTCTCTAATTGTCTCCTTCCTTCTCTGTTCTGGCTTTATCAGTATGTCTGGTGTCTCTCTTTCCATGTGTCTGTCTCTCTGTCTTTGTGCGTTCCTGTCCGTCTCTTTCCAGTTTCACTCCAAGTCTTTCCCAATTCCATGTTGTAATTTTGATATAAAGCTTTGATCCTCATTATTTTATCGTCACTTTTATATCCTTTTAGACTCGCGCAAAACCTCCTTCCCCCCCCCCCCCCCCCCCACATACTCTAGCCTATACTTAAAACTTCACATCAATCACCTTTTTTTTTTTTTTTTCTATTCACTATTTTCCTACCATCGTCTCTCCCCTTTCCTTCTCTTTTCTTATTTAGTTTCAGTATCTTTCTTTCACTATCATTTTCACTATCCATCTTTCTCTCTTTTCCACCTCTCTTTTTTTTCGCTACTCTCTTCACTCTTCTTGCCTTTCTCTTTCGCTTCTCCTTCTCTTCGCTCTTTTTTTTCCCATTACGTGTCTCATTTACGCTTTCTCAATCTTCTTTCTTTCACTAATATTTCCACAATCTATTTCTCTTTCTTCTTCAATCACATTAAAAGAAGAATAACCAACATTTGCCTCGTCGATATCACCAACACCTCTGCCACCAACGCTAAAAGAAGTTCATAAAAAAGACTGAAGTAGAAGTGTAAAATATATGCTTGCACTATATAGAGTAGACGCCTCTCCCTCCCACCCTCCCCCTCCCCCCCCGCCCAACACACACTATAAATCCTGGCATACCGCTACACTTCCATAAGGTTCAATCCGCTTCCTCATCTAATTAATATCCTTCTTTTTTTATTCCTCTTTCACTTGTATTCTTTGATTCGTCTTCATCAGATATATATTTTTTTCGAAGCTTTTTTTTTCCTGCGGCTATTTTTTTGGGGGGTACTATATTGATCAGAGTTCTTTGGTCTTAGTCAGTGTCCCTCCTTCCCTTCCCTCATCCCCCTCACTCCACTCGTTCCACATTCTTTCATCCCACGCCCAGCTCTCCCACGTCCTTCCATCGCCCTCCCACTCCATCCTTACTTCTCCATCCACCCATCCTCCCTTCTTTCAGCCTTCTTTCCCTTCTCACCTCCTCCTCGTCACACCCTCTACTACCTCCTTCCTTCCATCCATCACTTCCCTTTTTCTCCCTTTTTCAGCTTTCCTCCCCATCTTCACTCCACCGTCCTACCTCCTTCCTTCTTTCCTTCCTCTCCTCCATGTCTAGCATCCTAATTTCACTTACCTCCCCATCCTCACCCCACCTTCCTTCCTTCCTTCCTTCCTTCCCCATCCCTCAGTCCCGTCCTCCGCCTCCCTCCCACACCTTCCCCTATGCTTCACCCACCACCCTTCCCTTCCACTCCCACCCACTCCCTCCCACTCCTCGTGTCCGTATCTAATGAGGTCTGCCGCAGCCCGTCTTAGGCTCACTCAGAACCGACTTTTTGGACTTACTTTCATCAGAGTCCGGCCGGTTCTGTCCCCGGGAGAGGGAAGAATTGTTCCTCTGTCTTCTCTTTTCTGAATGGGAGACTTGACGAAAAAGTAACAGGAAGTATAGATGTGGAAGAAAGAGAAATAGATAGTGGAAATATTAATGAAAGAAAGAAGATTGAGGAGGAGTGAATGAGAGACGTAATGGGAAAAAGATGAGTGAAGAGAAGGAGAAGCGAAAGAGAAAGGCAGTAAGAGAGTGCAGAGAGTAGCGAAAAAAATAGAGGTGGAAAAGAGAGAGAAAGATGGATTGTAAAAATGACAGTGAAAGAAAGATACTGAAAGCTTAACCGACACATAATGAAATAAAAATAAGTAAAGAGAAGGAAAGGCGAGAGAGAAAGATATGAAAAAGAGTGAATAGAATAGCAAAAAAAAAAAAGAAAAAGGAAGGAATATATATAGTGGAGGAGGGAGAGAGTTGAAGGTGAGAGAATGGAGAAAAGAAAAGAGGAAGAGGAAAAAGAATGCGAAAAGATTGAAGAAGGGGAGGTGCGAGATAAAAGTTTGATTGAAATAGGAAGGGAGAGATAGAGAAAGGAATGCACAAATAGAGAGGAGGGAATAACTGAAGAAGGGAGAGGAACAAAGAGAAGAAAATGGAGGGATGAAGAGTGCGAAAGGAGGAGGGAAGTAGGAGGAAAAGGAGAGAAGGAAGAGGAGGAATTGATATTGAAGAAGTGATAGAAGGAAAAAATGGATGGAATGGAATAAAGAGAGGAAGAAAAGCAAGAGAAAGTGGAAGAAGAAGAAAAAAATAAGAATAAAGATGAGAGAGAGAGAGAGAGAGAGAGAGAGAGAATACCAGAGGGCGTGAGATGTTAGGAAGGAGTGAAGGAAAAAAGAGAAAAAGAAGGAAGGAGGGAAGGAAGGGATAGAGGCAACAAATGCGAAGGATAAAAATGAAGGAGAGAAAAAATAAAAATGTGAGGTGACAGAACGAAGAGAGAGAGAGAGAGAGAGAGATGAGAAAGAGCGAATCTGTGCAATTAAAGGAAACGGAAAAGGAACGAGAAAGAGATTTAAAGGAGAAAGAAATTGAAGTGGAGGAGGAAAGTAGAATGGCCGATGGAGGAGGAGGAGGAGGAGGAGGAGGAGGAGGAGGAGGAGGAGGAGGATAAGCTGATGGAATTCTAGATAAAAATAGGAGAGAGAGGGAGAAAAAGGGAGAGGGCAGGAGGACGTAATGGAAGGAGAGATGAAGTGGAGGAGTTTTTTCCACGTGAAGATGGTGAGGGTGAGAAATGAGAGAGAGAGAGAGAGAGAGAGAGGAAGTGGAAAATTAGATATAGAAATGTTGAAAGGGACAAAAAAAAAGGAGAGTGAGTGAGAGAGAGAGGGAGAGAGTAAAGGATGTGTGAGGGGGAGAGGGAATGGCGAGAAAAAGAGAAAGAGAATGAGAGACAGAGGGGGGAAGGGGGGTAGAGAGGGAAGGGGGGCAGAAAAGCAGACCCCCTCCTCACTGAAATCCCCAGCTATTATTATTATTATTATTATTATTGTGTGTGTGTGTGTGTGTGTGTGTGTATTCCCAAATCTTCTCCCTCCACCATCTGTCTCTACGAATTAAATTTTCTTCCTTAATTTCATAACTTATATTCCGCCTTTAATATTTTTTGGGGGGGTTTGAACGAAGGGAGGAACTTGGGGAGAAACTTTGTCATATGGTGAGGGAAGGCGGAAAGGGGGAGAGGGAGGAGGAAAGGAATGCTAGGCGTGTGAGTGAGGAAGAGGTTGAGGGGTAGTAGTAGTAGTAGTAGTAGTAGTAATAGTAGTAGGATAGAATGAAGAATACTAAGTAACATAGGAGAAGGAGTATGGCGTGAGAGAAGGGAGGAAGGAGAATGAAGGGAAGGAAGGGAGAAGAAAAGGTAGAGAAAAGATAAAAGAAAAAGGAGAAAGAGGAAGTAATAGAGAAAGAGAAAGGAAAAGATGATGAGGAAGAAGATAAAAAGGAGGAAGAGAAGGAGGAGGGAGAAGGAACAGCGAGGGAGATGGAAGGAAGGAGTGGAATAAAAATAAAAATAAAGGAAAATTGAGAAAAGAAAGAATAAGAGAGATGAGAGGGAAAGTGAGGAAGATGGGGGAAGATGAAGAGGAGGAGGAAGTGGAAGAGAAGGAGGAGGAGGAGGAGGAAGAGGAGGGAACGGAAACAAGTCCATTTGGTTAGAGAATTAGCGCGGAATGAATGGAATAGGAGAGGGAATGAGAGGAGGATAATTGACCGTGGTAATGGAACAGGAAATGGAGTGAAGGTAAGTGGGAGGGACGAAAGAAGAAGAAGAAGAAGAAGAAGAAGAAGGAATTGCCGAAGAAGTGTGATGTAAATTTGGAGGGAGAAAGAGGAGGGAGGGAAATGGGAGAAAACAAGGAGGGAGATGAAGAAGATTAAGATGAAAAGAGAGAAAAACAGAGAAAGAAATGGAGATAGTGAAAGAAATAGAGTGAGAGAGAGAGAAAGAAATGAAGGTAGTGAAAGAAATAGTGAAAGAGAGAGAGAAATGAAGTTAGTGAAAGAAATAGAGAGACAGAAATAAAGGTAGTGAAAGAAATATTGAGAGAGAGAGAAAGAAATGAAGGTAGTGAAAGAAACAGTGAGAGAGAGAAAGAAATGAAAGCAATGAAAGAGAAAGATGAGGAGAAGGCAACGGAACAGGAAATGGAGTGAAGGGAAGTGGGAGGGAGGAAAGAGGGAAAAGAAGAAGAAGAAGAAGGAATTGTCGAAGAAGAAGTGTGATGCAGATTTAAGAGGGAGAGGAAAATGTGATTGCATGAATTAAGAGAGAGAGAGAAGAGAAGAGAGTGTGAGATTTTGAGTGAGAGGGATGGGAGGGAAGTGAGAGTGACGGGGAAAGAATGCATAAGGAAGAGATTACAGGAGATGAAATATGGAGAGTGCAATAGAAGAAAAATTAGGGGGATAAGGAAAGATGAATTAAGAGGACCAGAGAGTGAGGCATATAAACTGTGGTAAAAGGTTAGGGTAAAGCTGGGGCGTTCATATCCCTCGCATGAATCAGTGGAATGTAAGGATAATAAGAAACACAAGGAAAGACTAATCCAAGAAGAGACTGGAGAGAAAGATAAGGAATGAGTGAGATAAAAGGAAAATGGGAGAGATAGAGAGAAGGATGAGAGGGAGGGGGAAGAAAGGTTTTATGAAAGGATATTGAACAGAATGCAAGGAGTAGGAAAGAAAGATTTTGAGGTAAGTGAATTATGAAGAGAATAAAGAAGAGAAAATGTAGGAGAGAGTGTAGGAAGGGATATTTATGTGAGATGGGGAGAAGGGGGAATAAAGGGAAGAGGAATAAAGGTAAATAAAGTAAGGGAGATGAAGGGATTAAAGGAAAGGATTTGGAGGGAGTAAAACATGAGGAGAAGAAATGGAAATAAAAGGTAAGGGATGACTAGGTAGGAGAGAGAGGGAGAGGGAGAGGGAGAAGAAGAGGAAGAGGAAGAGGAAGTGGGAGAGGAAGTGGGAGAGGAAGTGGGAGAGGGAGAGGGAGAGGGAAAGGGAGAGGGATGGGAAGAGGGAGAGAGAGAGAGAGAGAGAGAGAGAGAGAGAGATTGCAAGAGGTAAAAGAAAGGGTTAGCTGTTAATCTGCGTGTCTCTCTGTCTCTTTCTCTTTTTCTGTCTGTCTCTTTCTCTATCGCCGCGTGTAGGTGTGACGGCCTTTCTTCTTATTCTCTTTTCTTATATTCTCGTCTTCTCATTCGCTCGCGTTTCTCGTAATTTCACTTTCAAGATAATTTTCCTGAGTGGTTTTCTTCATCGGATTGGACGGCTCCCTTTGTGTGTGTGTGTGTGTGTGTGTGTGTGTGTGTGTGTGTGTGTGTGTGTGTGTTTTTATAGACACACACACACATACACATGCACGCAAAAAATACAATTAGCAAGGCCGTACGTGCGTGTATTAGCGTGTATGTGCGTGAAAAGAGAGTGTGCGTCTGTGTGTGTGTGTGTGTGTGTGTGTGTGTGTGTGTGTGTGTGTGTGTGTGTGTGTGTGGGCGTATAATATCTGCGTAACATCTACACGGAAGGGGAAAGGGGAGGAGGGGAGGGAGGGAGAGGGGTGTACAGGTGGGCAGACGGGTATACGGTAATTAAGACTCACCTGGCTGGAAGCGTGGGAAATTACCTGGTGAGGCGGATAATTAGTGTGGGAAATAATATCGGTGGTAGGTAGGGAGGTTGTGGGGCGGTCCATTGTTGTTTGTTTAAAGAGAGAGAGAGAGAGAGAGAGAGCTCTTTTATCCTTCCCTTTAAATCCTCATCACTCATCTCTTATTCTCCTCGCTGCTCTCCCTTTTTCTGCGGCTCCCCACCAAATTAACTCTCTCTCTCTCTCTCTCTCTCTCTCTCTCTCTCTCTCTCTCTCTCTCTCTCTCTCTCTCTCTCTCTCTCTCTCTCTCTCGTGGGTGGGTGGGTGGGTGGGGGGGAATGAGTATCCTGTCCAATCATGTGTGCGATGTTGCTTCCGTTAGCCAGTTGGGATGCTCTGTGACTCCCGCCCAATTACAGGCCATCAAAACAATGTAACCAGATAGGGAAGTGTTAGGCAGGTAGGTAGGGAGGTAAACAGATTGATAGGAAGTTAAGGTAGGGAGGTTGGTTGGTAAGTAGGGAAGGAGAAAGAAAGATAGGTTGAAAGGTAGGGACTATGCTAGGTAGGTAGGTAGGTAGATAGGTTTGCATGTAGGTAAGAAGATTGGTTGGCATGTACGAAGGTATAGATTAAGGGAGAAAGGGAGAGAGGGAAGGAGGCTGAAATGTAGGGACTAAGCTAGGTTGGTAGGGAGGCAGGTAGGAAGAGAGAAAATAAATGATAAAGGATGGCAGAGAGTGAGTGACGGAAGGAATATAAAGAAAGAATATAAAGGTGTAGAACATTAAGAAAACAGGTATGAGAAAGATAAGGAGGGAGGAGAGAACGAGAGGGAGGAAGAAGCGAGGGCGGAGGGAAGGACGAAGGAATAAAGGGAAGGAATTAGAGGAGTGGATGGAAATGGAGAAGGGGAGAGGAGAGGAGACAATAAGAGATGAAAGATGTGAAGAAAGGCAGGAGAAAGAGAAAAAGTAAGAGGAGGAAACATGGAGATAGGGATGAGAAAGGCAGGAAAAAGAGAAAAAGTAACAGAGAGACAGAGCTGGAGATATGAAATACACCACCACCACCATCACCATCACCACCATCACCATTACCATCACCACCATCCCCACCCGATATTGTAAGTGTAATATTCTAATGGTATCCTGGAACACTAACTTTAGGCCGAAGCGTCTCTAATACTGTTATGTGTTACCTGCAGCGGCGCGAGTGAAGGCAAAGTATGGGGCAGGTGTTTCCAGGTAAATCTTGACAAACCTTTTCATCCCTCTTCCCAATTTGCCTCCTATTGTCCTACTCGTGACCTTGTTCCTCCTACTTCCCCATAGATAGATAAGAGATGGAGAGAGGAGAAATGGGGGAGTTAATAGAGGAGAGATAGAGCAGAAAATATTGAAGAGAGCTGGAAAGAGGAAAACTAAGATGACTCTCTCTCTCTCTACCTCTTATATCTATCTATCTATCAGTTCATCTATCTTCTCAACTCCAGTGCTTTTCTTTCTTTCCATTTCTCTCCGTTTCCTGTCTCTACCTATCTCTCTTTATCGGTTTCTCTTCCATCTCAATTTTATCAACTTCCCATCTCTTCTTTCTTTTCATCTCTCTCCGTTTCCTGTCTCTACTTATCTCTCTTTATTGGTTTCTCTTCCATCTCAATTTTATCAACTTCCCATCTCTTCTTTCTTTTCATCTCTCTCCGTTTTCTGTCTCTACCTATCTCTCTTTATCGGTTTCTCTTCCATCTCAATTTTATCAACTTCCCATCTCTTCTTTCTTTTCATCTCTCTCCGTTTTCTGTCTCTACCTATCTCTCTTAATCGATTTCTCTTCCATCTCAATTTTATCAACTTCCCATCTCTTCTTCTCTCTTCATCTCTCCTTTATCCATCTCTATCCTATTCTTATTCCTCCTCTTTCCAGCTCTCCTCCATTTTCTGCTCTATCTCTCCTCTTTTAACTTCCCATCTCTCCTCTCTCTCCATCTCTTATCTACCTATTTTTATCCCATGCTCTCCTCTCCCTATCTCTCTCCTTAGCCTTTCATCTTCCCATCTCGAGAGTTACCTTCCCCTCTCCTCATTTCTCGTCCAATGCGCTCCATTTTCCGTGTTTCTCCCTCCCCCTTCCCTTTTATTGGTATCCTCATTTTGGCATATACATTTCCTCCTCATTCCTTCTTCCTCTTTCACATTCCCTCTTTCTCCTCTTCCTCATTCCCTCTTTCTCCTCCTCCTCCTCCTTCCCTCTTCCTTCTCCTCCTCCTCATTCCTTCTTTCTCTTCCTCATTCCCTCTTCCTTCTCCTCCTTCTCTCTTCCTTCTCCTCATTCCCTTTTCCTTCTCTTCCTCCTTAGTCCTTCTTCCTCTTCCTCATTCCATCATCCTTCTCCCCCTCATTCCCTCTTCCTCCTCCTCCTCCCCTCTTCCTTCTCCTCCTTCCCTCATCCTTCTCCTCCTTCTCTCTTCCTCCTCCCACGCATTTCCTTTCTCCTCCTCCTCCCTCTTCCTCCTCCTCCTCCCCCCTCTGTTTCCTCCCACGCATTCCTTCTTCCTCCTCATCATTCCCTCTCTCTCCTTCCTCCCTTTTATTCTCTCATTCTCCTCATTCATTCTTCCTTCCCTTCCCCATTCCCTCTTTCTCCTCCTACTCATCTCTTCCTCCTCTCCTCCTCATACCCTCCTCCCCCCCCCCCCTCCTCCGCTTCTCTGCGCCGATTGGTAGCCACAAAAATGCAGTGTTTATTGCCTCGGCCGTGATGGGATTGGCTAATTGGTTTGAGCAGCGAGCCCGGACCGCCGCTGTGTTTGGGGCTCGCTATGTTAATCAGTGGCGGCCAGTCTGTTTGTGTTGTCTGCCTACCTGTTTATACCCCCTCCCCACCCCGTCCCCCTTACCTGCCTTACCTGCCTATTGTTTTATGTGTCTGTGGCTTTGTTGATGTTTTTTTTTCTCTTGTTTTTTTTCCAGTCTGTTTGTGTTGTCTGCTCACCTGCTTATACCCTCCCCTCCCCCCTTCCTTCCTCTTGCCTCTTCCTCCTCCCTCCCTTATCTTATCTTAATTTATTGTTTTGTATGTTTGTCGATCTGGTTGTATTTTTTGTCTTCTTTTTCTGTTTTTCTTCCGCTGTCTCATTTTTTTTTTATTTCCCTATTTATTTTCCTTTTATTTATCTCTCTGCATGTACTTATTCTAATCTTTTTCTTCTTCTTCTTCCGTCTCGATATTTAGTGTTTTTCATTTTTTATATATTATCGTTCATCTTCCCTTTTCCTTTCTCTCATCTCTTAATCATGTGTTCTATTTTTTCACATCACCATTCCTCTTCCTTTCTCCTCTTCTCCCCTTGCTATTTTTTTTACATCGCCATTCCTCTTCCTTTCTCTCCTTGATATGTTTTTTTTTACATTGCTATTCCTTTTCCTTTATTCTCTTCTCTCTCCTTGCTATTTTTTTTACATCGCCATTCCTCTTCCTTTCTCCTCTTCTCTCCTTGATAACCTTTTCCTTCTTCCCGTTTCACTTTCCTTTGTTTCCTTTCCCTCCACCACCTGTATTTTCTGGTGTGTTCTTTCGCTCCTAATGTTCTTCTCATATCCTATTCCTCCTCCTCCACTTCCTTTTCCACTTTTTCGTTTTGTTTTTGTTTCTCTGTTTTCTGTTTATTGCAATTGTTCTATAAATCCAACCTCCTTTTCTGTTTGTATATTTTTCCTCCCCTTCCACCATTTTTTGTTCCTATTTTTCCCTTGATTCTTTTTTTTTTTCTCTATCCTCTACGCATTTTTATTGTTTGCGTTTTTCTGTTCTCTCTTTTCCTTTGTGTGTTTTAGCATTCCCTCGCTATTGTACTTCCCTTTTTATTTATGTTTTTGCGTATTATAATGCAAATTCGTATCAAATTAAATCAACAAAATACCAGTGAAATAATATATATTTGTGTGAAATAAAATTTACAAAATACACGTAACATAACTAAAATTTCTATTAAAATCATACAAAAAACACAGAAATAATTTAAATATTCTTGCTTTTATATATATTTTTCTATTTCATTCTATTCTGTTATTTCCTGTTTCTATTTATATGTATTCTCCTCCTCCTCCTCCTTTGCCTCCCCTCCTCCTCCTCTGCCTCCCCTCCCCCTCCTCTGCTTCCCCTCCTCCTCTGCTTCCCCTCCTCCTCCTCTGCTTCCCCTCCTCCTCCTCTGCTTCCCCTCCTCCACCTCTGCTTCCCCTCCTCCTCCTCTGCCTCCCCTCCTCCTCTGCCTCCCCTCCCCCTCCTCTGCCTCCCCTCCTCCTATTTCTCCTCCTCCTCCTCATCATCATCTCATCATCCTCCGCCTACCATTCCTGCTCCTACTCCTCCTCCTTCTTCCTCCTGAAATAACATTCTGGACTATAATGACATCAATATTAATTAGATCTCTCATGGACAGTCTTCATCTTAGCACTTTCACGTCCCCCACCCTCTCTCTCTCGGTCTCTGTCCCTCTCTGTCTCACTGTGTCTGTCTCTCTCTCTCTCTCTCTCTCTCTCTCTCTCTCTCTCTCTCTCTCTCTCTCTCTCTCTCTCTCTCTCTCTCTCTCTCTCTCTCTCTCTCTCTCTCTCTCTCTCTCTCTCTCTCTCTCTCACACACACACACACACACTGTAGATTGAATCACTATATTGGTCTTCTGTAACTAATCATCTCCACGACCGCTAGCGACGTCACCACCACCACCACCATCATCACTACCACCACTACCACCACCATCACTACCACCACCATCACTACCACCACCATCACCACCACCACCAAAAACAACAACAGCAACTACAACAACAATATCTGTCTCCCTGAGGTAAATATGTTTATCGGGAAATAAAAGGAAAGCGCAGAAAACAAAAATGATATTTCCTGGAAGTGACATCGCAGTGGAAGCCATAGAGAGAGAGAGAGAGAGAGAGAGAGAGAGATTGATTTTATATTTTCCCTCTCTTGATCTGCCTTGTAATGAAGAAAAATAACACTCACATCTGCACTTCATCTTTACCAGCGGTTATAAGGCCACGTCACGTTGGTTCAGGTCAGGTCACACGGAATACGTCTTCTAAGGGCAAGAACATCAGCGAACTATTATTTTCCATGGTCAAGACAAAATTGTTTAGGCCACGAGCAGTCTTCATTTCCTTTACTTTAGAGAGGATTTCGGTCAGCAGCACAGCCCTTTTTTCCTTAGGTCAAGAGAGAGTGTTACTGATCAACAGCAAAATCCTTACATCCTTAGGTGAAGACAGGATGGTTTAGTTCAAGTTTTCTCAAGTCATGACAAGTTATCCTTGGTCAGGAGTGAGGTATTTATTTGCTTGGATCAATAGAAGGTAGTTCAAGCCACGGGCGAAGCTTATCTCCTTTGGCCAAGACGGGAATATCCAGGCAAGAGACATGTATTGAAAACTTATCCCCTTTGTTAAGTTTGCTCCAGATTTTTTTTTATTTTTATGTCAGTCATTATATGTAACTAAGGATTGCCTTCTAACCTCCTCTCTACCGCGATTTTTTTTTTAGAACTTGAAATTTTGAAGAAAGTAATGAAAAAAATGGAACCATTTAAAATTTGAGGGACGGAATAAAAAGAATCATTGAAGTTTTGAAACGCGGAATGAAGAAAAAATCTTTCATTAAAATTTTGAAGAAAGGGATGAGAGAAACCTCTTAAATTTTGAAGGAATGAAAAATAAAATAAAAGAAGAAAGATTTAGAGAATAGAAAATCCCCGGAAGTACTGCAATTTTTAAGAAGAAAGGATTGAAATGAGAACCGTTGGCATTTTGGGGAAGAAAAGGATTAAGAAAGGCTCCGAACCGGTGAAATAAAGATAAGAAAATAAATAAATACTCTCCCTCCTCCCTTTTGTCATCGGAGCTCGAGGTTGGCATGGCTGTCGAAATGATTTGGTCGACGGAGATCTTCGTGAATGCCGCCGTGAAGGAGGAGGAGGAGGAGGAGGAAGGAAAGGAAGAGGAAAAAGAAAAGGAGACAGAAGAAGAGGAGAAAGGAGGAGAGGTGATGAGATGGGGTGAGTTGAGATGAGATGAAATGAGATGAGATGATATGAGAGAGTGGAAGAAAAAGACAGGAGAACAGAGAGGAGAAGAGAAGAGAATAGAAGAGAAGATGAGAGGAGAGGAGAGGAGAGGAGAGGAGAGGAGAGAAGAGTAGAAAAAGAGAGAGAAGGAAGAAAATGAGGAGAGGAAAGAAGAGAAGTGGAGAGGAGGATAAAATGAGGAGAGGAGAGAAGAGGAAAATAGAAGAGGATGGAAAATAAAGGATGGAGGAGGAACACAGAAAAGAGGATGATTGATAATAGAGACGAATGAGAAGGAGAAAAGGTCGAAAGAAGTGTTTATACAAGGAGAACGATTGAAGGAGACGAAGAGAGCGAGAGAGAAAACAAGAGAATAAGAAAAGACTTAAAAAGAGAATAGAAATTAAGAAGAGAGAGAGAGAGAGAGAGAGAGAGAGATTGAAAGGGGTGATCAGATAACAGTAGGAAAGAGGGAGAAAGACAGGGACGTGAGGGAGGTATAAATTGCGGAGGAGAGATATGAAAGGAGGAGGAAGGGAGGAAGGAGAGGGGAAAAGGAGGAAAAGAGGGCTTATAAAGAGGGGAGGATTGAAAGGGCAATCAAGTGGCAACAAGAGAGAGAGAGAGAGAGAGATGAGGGAAAAATTAGTTCAATAAGGGAAGATAAAAATGGGTTGGCCAGATGACGAGAAGGAAAAGAAGAGAGGAAAAGAGGGTGAGAGGAATATCAAAGGAAGATGTAGAAGAAGGGAGTCAAAAAATGTATAAAAAAGTGAAGATTAAATAAAATAAAAATAGTAATCCGTAAAAATAAATCTGTAAAAGAAGAGAAAACAGAAGGTTGTGGAGAGAATGTGGAGGAGGAGGAAGAAGAGGAAGAAGAAGAAAAAGAAGTTAGGGAGAAGAAATTTTGAAGCACTCAGAGAAAGAAGGTGAAGAAGAAAAGTAAGATGGAAAAGGACAGAAGGAGGAGGACGAAAGAAGGTGGACGAAAAAAAAAGAGGAGAAAGAGGAAGAGAAAGAATAATATTAAAAAAGAAGAGACAGGAAGGGAGAAGAGGAAAAGAAAGAAAAAGAGAAGAAAGGAAACGGAAGAAGAAGAGGAGGAGGGGGAAGAGAAGGAGGAGGAGGAGAGGAAATGGAGCAAAAGAAGGAAGTAATGGATGAGAGAAGGCAGAGGAAGATACGAAGTAGTTAAGTAAGAGTTAGGTGAAGTTTAACAATTTCTGTGTATTAGATTCTGAGAGAGAGAGTGTTAAAAGAATAGCGGAATGATGAATTTAAGTCCATTTTTTTCCCCGTCTGGCGTAAAATATTCTTTCACATGCGCCGGTCTATTTATATAAGCAAATACACAATGTTTTCCCGAGTTGTCTTGTTAATCACTGAGCCACGCGCTGCAAACACGACCTGGCTTGTTAAGAGAAGCTCGGAAAGGCGGTGCAGGAGATATATATACACGGCGTCTATTATTGTCTTTACTCACACACACACACACACACACACACACACACACACACACACACACACACACAAGCACACAAGCACACGCAATTTTCTCTTTGCTACATCTGTTTACATTGTGTTATTAAAATGTTTTGCCCTGCCGAGTGGTTGAACAAAAAAATAAACAGAAAAAATAATTACCAGAGCAAAATGAAGTGAGTAAAAAAGTTTATTGCTGGTGCATCCAAAAATGTTACGTGAAATGTAAAAAATATGAGATTATTTTCTGGATTGTGTATTGATTGTGACGTGTATTGTTGTTGCAGTGGTCGTCGGTGTTGAAACTGCTGCTGGATTTGTTGTTATCACTTTTAGCTGTATTATTATTATTATTATTATTATTATTATTATTATTATTATTATTATTATTATTATTATTATTATTATTATTATTATTATTATTATTATTATTATTATTATTATTATTAGTAGTAGTAGTAGTAGTAGTAGTAGTAGTAGTAGTAGTAGTATAGTAGTAGTAGTAGTTATAGTAGTAGTACTAGTAGTAGAAGTAGTAGTAGTAGTAGTAGTTGTTGTTGTTGTTCTTGTTACCTCCGACATGAATGTATATTTTTGGATCGGTTTGCTTGTCAGTCAACAGGGTTACGAAAAACGCTGTTGTGATATCTAAGAAAAAAATACCGCCTAGGGTGAGCCTCGGGGCGGGCAACAAGGGGATACATTTCGTGACATCCGGGCCGGAGTCAGGAACCTGTTTAGGTAGTATTTTTTTTTTTTTTTTTTTTATTTTTTTTTGCCAGTTTTGGTGTTCCTTTTGCTTTAAAAAAAAAAAAAAAAAAAAAAAGAGAGGTTAGTGGTGAAATGCTACATGTTGTCACCGTAGAGTTTCCATATACTAAGTGAGGCAAATATTACCGGCTACCACCATAGAGTTTTCTTACACTACTACTATCCTCGCCAATGGGGTTACGTGTATGGTTCGAGTTGTTTGTTTGTTTGTGTGTCTCTTTGTTAGCATGATTATAGATAGTCATAATTGGATGGCTTTTAAGGTGTGGAAGTGGGCAGTCTCAGAACATTTTTTCACTTGTTGCTCTTGTTTTTGTTTAAGGTCATTATTGCTATTATTATTATTGTTATTATTATTATTATTATTATTATTATTATTATTATTATTATTATTATTATTATTATTATTATTATGAAAGGTGGGTTGCATTTTCCTGGAAGGGCTGTTTGGAGGTTGTTTTTTTCTTTTTTTTGCGTGAAGGTTTTATGATAACGACGTTTTAAGTTTGAGGATTTTTAAAGATGAGGCGCTTCCATTATGAGAATGTTTCTTTAGGGGGAGCCTAAAGTATTCTTCTTCCCTCTGCTTCGTTTTCTTTTCTGGGAGCGATTCATTCAGCAAGTTAATTCATTCATCAAGTTAAATTATGCGTGTTGTTATCCTCTATGTTTCTTATTCTCTTGATATTCTTATTATATGATCTCTTGCCTTCCTTTGCTGCCTGTTTTGATCTTTCTTTCCGTCTCCTACACAATCTATTTTTCTTTATTGTTTTTTTTCCTTCCTTCCTTCCTTCCTTTATTTTTTTTCCGTCTCCTACACAATCTATTTTTCTTTATTGTTTTTTTTCCTTCCTTCCTTTATTTTTTTCCGTCTCCTACACAATCTATTTTTCTTTATTGTTTTTTTCCCCTTCCTTCCTTCTTTCCTTCCTGTAATCTTTCTTTCCGTCTCTTACACAATCTATTTTTCTTTATTATGTTTTTTTCCTTCCTTCCTTCCTTCCTTTAATTTTTCTTTACGTCTTCTACATAATCTGTTTTTCTTTATTATAGTTTTTTTTCCTTCCTTCCCTTGGTGTATTTCTGTTTGTTTATATTTCCTAGGATTTCAGTTTTTCATATTTCTTTTTCTCTAATTGTTTCTTTTTTAATCTGTACATTCATTATTTCTTCCTTTCGTATCAATTTCATTTACGCATCTTGTTTTCCATTTATCATTTTCAACATATTTATCTTTTTTCTCTTTTGTTGATATTTTTCTGTTTCCTATTTCCTGTTACTATTTTTTGCTTCCTTGGTTTAGTTTTTTCAAAGTTTCTCTCATCATATTCTCATCTCTGTACTCATGTATATAAGAATCCTTTTGTTCCATTAGCTAATACTTCCTTCATAATTTCTCATATATATATTTTTTTTCTGAATTTACTGACATTTTTCTCTTTCTTTCCTTTGGTTTCGTATTTTTTCTCTTACTCATCCTTTGCATCTCTGTTTTTTAAGTTATATCTTTTTCCTCTTTTAACTTTTTCCATCCCCACCCGTACGTCCATTATTTCCTTCATAATTTCTCATATATATATATTTTTTTCTTAATTTACTCACATTTTTCTCTTTCTTTCCTTTGGTTTTGCATTTTTCTCTTACTCATCCTTTGTATCTCAGTTTTTCAAGTTATTTCTTCTTCCTCTTTTAACTTTTCCTTTTCCAACCCTACATTCATTAATTCCCCGTTTTTTGCATTACATATTTCCCGTTACCGCTTTTTATCTCCGCCATTACTGTTCTCATTGTTGCATTTGAAAGAGTCCTCCATCCCGTGTTTGTCCAAGCCAGAAAAAGCCAAGACAATTAACATGGCCAGTGCTCTTATTTACATTTATTTTCCCATTGTTTGTTTGTGCATAATTGTCCCTCGTTTTTATGGCTCCCGGGTGAGTGGTGTCCAGGAGTGTGTTTCTTTTTTTTTTTGGTTTTGTTTCGTTACCGTGTCGTGTTTTTCCTTTTGTTGCTTTGTTAGTGGAAGTGGTTTTGTTACTTTTTTTTTCCTTTTTTTTTTGGGGGGGGGATATTGTGGGTCAGTGACTGATTCTGTTCGTGTGTGTCTTTTTTTTTGTCATAGTTTTTTTTCTTCCGATTGTGTTTGTTTTCGTATCTGTCTGCCTTTCTATTTCTGTGATTTTGTTAATAATCCTCTTTGTGTGTGTGTGTGTGTGTGTGTGTGTGTGTGTGTGTGTGTCTTTCGTATGGATATGTCTGTCTGTTTGTATGTGTGGCAATCTGTGTGTCGCTAGCCCTCTCTGTACCTATGTTTGTTTGTTTCCTTGTTCTCTCTCTCTCTCTCTCTCTCTCTCTCTCTCTCTCTCTCTCTCTCTCTCTCTCTCTCTCTCTCTCTCTCTCTCTCTCTCTCTCTCTCTCTCAAGCTCATCAATCTACTTCTCATTAAGGGTGCCCAGGACTCCATCAGTCTCTCTCTCTCTCTCTCTCTCTCTCTCTCTCTCTCTCTCTCTCTCTCTCTCTCTCTCTCTCTCTCTCTCTCTCTCTCTCTCTCTCTCTCTCTCTCTCTCCCCATCTTTCTCTCTCTATCTATCTATATCTATCAATCTCTTCCTTTCCCTTCCCTTCCCTTCCCTTCCTCCTCTCTTCCTTCCTTTTCATCATCATCTCTCTTTTCGTCTCCCTCTTCCTTCTTCCTTTGGTAATGTCTTGCTTGTTTGCTTTCTATATTTATTTCCTCTTTACTTTTTTTTAAATCCTCCTTAGCGGGCGCCTATCTTTATCTATTCACCTCCCTCCTTCCTCCTTCCCTTCCTTTCTTCCTTCGTCTGTCTCCTTCTGGGTTCCTCTTCTTTTCTTCCTTCCTCCGTTCCTTCCTTCGTTTATCTCCTTTTGGGTTCCTCTTCCTCTTCCTTATCTCTTGCTTCCTCTTCAGTCCGCGGCCTTTTAGACTCGCCTTTTTTTTTCTTTCTTTGTTGTTTTTTTCTTCTCTCTCGTCCTCCATCTCCGTTCTTTCTTCCTCTCCTGTGATCCGTGTGTTCGTCCTTCACCGGCCTTCAGCATTCCTTCGCCTCCTACTTTTAATCCTCCTTTTTTTTTATTCGTCGTCTTCCTCTTCCTTCTCCTTCCATTGCCTCTGCTTTTACTTTCCTCTTGCTCCTTCTGCTTCCTTTCCTCCTCCTCCTCGTCCTCCTCCTCCTCCTTCTCTTCCTCCTCCTCCTCCTTGTTTTGAGCCTTTTGATCCTCCTCCTACTCCTCCTTATGCTCCTCTTCTCCTCCTGTTTACTCCTCTGCTCCTTCTCTTGCTCCTTCTGCCTCCTCTCCTCCTCCTCCTCCTCCTCCTCCTTGTCTTGAGCCTTTTGATCCTCCTCCTACTCCTCCTTATGCTCCTCTTCTCCTGTTTACTCCTCTGCTCCTTCTCCTGCTTTTTCTGCTTCCTCCTCCCTTTAAATTACATCTTTTCTTTCTTCTTCTCCAGTTCCTTCAGTCTCCTCTTCATTCCTGCTTCTCCGTGTGTATCTTACTTGTCATATTCCTCCTTCTCTTTCTCCTCCTCCTTTTGCATGTTTCTGATCCCTCTTCTACTTGTTTTAACTCTTTATCGTATTACTCTTTTTCATTCTCAATCTTTTGTTCACTCTTTTCCTTCTCCATGTCCAACTCCATTTTCCTCTGGCTTCTTCCGTTTTCTCTCCCGTCTTCTTTTTCTGCCCTCTCGGTCTTTTAACTATACTCATCCTCCTCTTTCTCCTCCTTCTCTTCCTCCTTTCCTCCTTCCTCCTCGACCTTTCTTATCCTCCTCCTCTCCTCCTCCTTTCGTCCTCCTTCAAGGGAAACAGCAGGCATACCACTCATCCATTAATACATTAGACCCCGTTTAAAATAGTCTGTTCGTCCTTCACAGAAAACAAGGGACGGGGGCTTTGGGCGGCCGGCTCGAGAGGAGGGAAGGAAAATATTGTGACGGGGGTTGTTTTTCCTCCCTCCCTCCCTCCCGCCTCTTCTCTCCCTCCCTCCTTTCCTCCCTTCTCTCTTCTTGGTCTCCCGTATCTCAAAACTCTATAAGGAAAATACTTTGCCCAGGCAGGTTGGCAAGGAACGTGATGGGCCTTGTGAGGTGTGTGTGTGTGTGTGTGTGTGTGTGTGTGTGTGTGTGTGTGTGTGTGTGTGTGTGTGTGTGTGTGTGTGTGTGTGTGTGTGTGTGTGTGAGAAAGTGTTTAGTTTTGTGTTTTTTTGTGTTAATTTTCGTGTTGCATAATTTATTTCATTAATGTTCGTATTGTTGAGGTTGTTATCTTCATTGTTATTGTTGTTGTTGTTTTCTTCTTCGTCTTTTACCTCTTTCTTCTTTTTCTTGTTTTCTTTTCTTCTTTTTCCTCCTTTCTTCTTCTTCTTCTTCTTCTTCTTTTTCATCTTCTATTTCCTTTTCTCCTTTATTTTCTTTTTTATTATCATTAGCAGTAGCAGTATCATCATCATTACCATCACCACCATCATCATCATCACCATCCTTCTCCTCCTGCTCCTCCTCTTCATCACCACCACCATCATCACCATCACCACCACCATCACCATCCTTCTCCTCCTGCTCCTCCTCTTCACCACCACCACCATCATCACCATCACCACCACCATCATCATCATCATCACCATCCTTCTCCTCCTGCTCCTCCTCTTCACCACCACCACCACCACCATCATCACCACTATCACCACCACCATCACCATCGCGGCGGCGGGTTAGCGGGGCCGTCATTGAGTGGGAGCAGCGGCAGCATCCTCACCTCTCCGCTAAGTCTTCTCCGCGTCAGCAAGACTTACAACATCGCGGCGGCCATGTCTGCCGCGGCGGGGACTTGGCGGCGCCTTGATTAGCTTGTGTTGTTGTTGTTGTTGATAATGACGTTGCTATTGCTGATGTTGTTGATGATGATGATGATGCATTTGTTATTATTATTATCGTTGATGCTGTTGTTCTTTACTACTACTACTACTACTACTACCACCACCACCACCACTAACACCACTAAACACACACACACACACACACATACACAGGTAAACGGCAGCCAACCCACCTGTGACTACCGAAAATAATGACGCACCTGACCCGATTCCACGCCCACCCGGGGCAGCCAATTAACCTCACCTGCCGCACCTCTACACCAAGGCAGCACACACACAACGACACCTGTATACACCCTTACCTGCTCCTCTTCGTTTATACGCTTCGCTTTTACTTTCACTTTCAATACTCCTCCGGTTCCCTTCCCTTTCTAATATTCACCCTCCTCTCCCTTTCATCCCCGATTCTTCTTATCTGTCTTCATTTTTCCTCTTTTCTTTCTCTCACTATTTTCCTTCTTTCTCTTCTTTCCTCCCCTCTTATCATCTATCGTTCATTTTTCCTCTTCTTTCTCTCACTGTTTTCCTTTTTTTCTCTTTTTTCCTTTTTTCTCATTTTTCCTCCCCTTTTATCATCTATTGTTCATTTTTCCTCTTCTTTCTCTCACTGTTTTCCTTTTTTCTCATTTTTCCTCCCCTTTTATCATCTATCGTTCATTTTTCCTCTTCTTTCTCTCACTGTTTTCCTTTTTTTCTCTTTTTTCCTCCCCTCTTGTCATCTATTGTTCATTTTTCCTCTTCTTTCTCTCACTGTTTTCCTTCCTCCTCTTCTTTCCTCCCCTCTTATCATCTATCGTTCATTTTTCCTCTTCTTTCTCTCACTGCTTTCCTTTTTTCTCTTTTTTCCTCCCCTCTTATCATGTCATTCATTTTTCCTCTTTCTCTCACTGTTTTCCTTCCTCCTCTTCTTTCCTCACCTTTTATTATCTATGGCTATGATCTTTCCCTCCTTCCTTCCTTCTATGTTCCTCCTTTCCCTTCCCTTTTCGTTTTTCTACCCCATTTTTCTCTTCTTTCTCCTCCTTTCTTCCTTCATTTTCACCCTCTTTTACTTCCCTCTTCGCCATTCCTTCTTCCCCCTCCATTCTTTCTTTTTCTTTCTTCCTCTTCCTTTTCCATTTCTCTTCTCACTATTTTTTTCGTCCCATTTTCCTCTCTCCATTCCCTCCTTCGCCTTCCTTCCCTTTCTCTCACTCTTCCTTTACCTACATTGTCCTCTCATTTTGATAACCCACTCTTCCTCCTCCTCCAATATTCTCTCTCCCCTTCCCCTTCTCCCCTCTTCACCTCCTCCCTACCCTACCCTTCCCCCCACTTCCTCTCTCCCCTTCCCCTTCTTCCCTCTTCATCTCCTCCCTACCCTACCCTTCCCCCCACTTCCTCTCTCCCCTTTCCCCCCTCCCTATTCCAGCAAAAAAAGAATGTCACGTCCCACCCGATAATCAATAGTTGTGTTTTGGTTTATTTTTTGTTTGTTTTGTTTTGTGTATGAGTTTGTTTGTTTGTTTGTCTGGGTGCTGGTGGTGGCCTATAGGATGACAACAATGGCTGGGGACTCGCAATTGTTGGTTGTGTGGGTTGTTTTCTTTTTCCTTTTTCCCTTTTTTTGTGGTGGTGGTGATGGTGGTGGTGGTGGTAGTGGTGGTGGTGGTGGTGGGAGGTGACGCAAATATGGGAAAGATTGGGTGGCTGGAGAGAGAGAGAGAGAGAGAGAGAGAGAGAGAGAGAGAGAGAGAGAGAGAGAGAGACCTTTTAATTTTTTTTCTCTTTCCTTCTCCTCCTCTTCCTCTTCCTCCTCCTATTACTCTTCATCCTCTTCCTGGTCATTCTCGTCTCCCAACTTCCTCCATTCTTCTTCGAACCTCCTCATCTTCCTCCTCCTCCTCCTCCTCTTCCTCCTCCTCCTCCTCCTCCTCCTCCTCCTCCTCCTCCTCCTCCTCCTCCTCCTCGGCAGAAACAGAGGAGCGCGACGGGGCTTTCAGGGAGCCTAAACACTTTTTTTAAGCCAGACAAAAACCTCTTTCCTAAAATGCCCGTCTTGTAAAATGTTTCTCCTGCGTCTACAATGAACCTTCTGTGATTTGTTTGTCCTCAGGTGCTACGAGCTGAGAGAGCGGGGGAGGGAGGGAGGGAGGAGGGAGGGTGGGGGGAGGGATAGTGAGGGCTTAGGAGGCAAGGAAAAGAGATGAAAAAAAAGAGAAAGTTGGAGCAGGTGGGAGGAGGAAGACTGAGCAGGTAATGAGGAGGTGGGTTAAGGAGGTAGAGAGGGAAGAAAGTGGGAGGAAAAGAGAATGCAGGAGGGAAGAATGAGAAGAGGGGAAGGGGGAGGAGGCAAGGAGGAAAGAAGGAAGAGAAAGAAAGCAAGAGGAGATAGATGAAAGTAGGAGGAAAAGAGAGAGCAAGAGGGGAAGAGGAAGTAAAGAGGAAGAAAGAAAAAAAACAAGCTGGGAGGAAGAAAGAACAGGAAGTAAGAGGGATGGTAATGGAGGTAGAGAAGGAAGGCATTGAGATAAAAAGAGAAAGCAAAAGGAGAAAAGTCGAGAGGGGGAAGAGGGCAAAGGGTAGTAGGGTAGTGAGGAGAGGAGGGAAGCAGGAAAGATGGAAGAAAGGGAAAGGAGGATGAGAGAAAGCGCAAGGGAGACAGAACAGGAAGTGAGAGGGCGGATAAAGATGGTAAGGATGGAAAAAAAATGGGAGAAATAGAGAAAGCAAAATAAGAAAAGGGAAGAAAGAGAAGAGGAATAGAGATAGCAGGGTAGTTAGTGGATGAGGCGAGGAAGAAAGGGGAAAAAAGTAAAACATGATACTTACAGACTGAAGAATTACAGAACAGGAAGTAAGAGTGAAGTTTAAGGAAGTAGAAAGAGAAGAAAACTGGAGAGAGAGAAAAAAAAGAAAAAGGGAAGAGGGAGAAGTGGGCAAGAAGGAAAAAAAAACGAAGAAGTAAAATTAGGCGGGTCATAGCGATGGAATGGATGGAAATGGATGGAGAGAACATAATGAGATAGGGAGTTAGGAAGGAAGTACAGGAAGGTGGAAGAAGAAAATGAGTGAAAGAGGAAAGGCAGGGGATAGATTTAATGAGAAGGCAGTGGAGTGTTAACAAGGAAGGGGAAAATTAAATGAGGAAAGAGCAAAGAAGGAAGAAAGGAAAAGATATAAGTAAATGAATAAAGTAAGTTGAAAAGGAAGCGAATTAATGACAAAGGTGAGAAAGAAGTTAAATGATAAGACGAAAGGGGGGGAAAGAAGGATGAGAACATAGATAGAGGATAGATATTAATAAAGAAAAGTGAAAAGAAATCGAATTCATGAGGATTGGAAAGTAGGAAATAATGACAGGAAGAAACACAAAAGGATGAACAAGAATATGAGGAGTTTTTAAGAGGTCAGTCACCCTATACATCCTGCACACTTGAAAGCTATTAAAAAGTTATACACTGTCTACCATATATAAGTAAATGAATAAAGTAAGTTGAAAAGGAAGCGAATTAATGACAACAGTGAGGAGGAAGTTAAATGATAAAACGAAAGAGGGGAAAGAAGGATGAGAGGATAGATAGAGGATAGATATTAATAAAGAAAAGTGAAAAGAAATCGAATTCATGAGGATTGGAAAGTAGGAAATAATGACAAGGAAGAAACACACAAGGATGAACAAGAATATGAGGAGTTTTTAAGAGGTCAGTCACCCTTCACATCCTACACACTGGAAAGCTATTAAAAAGTTATACACTGTCTACCATCCTCTTCCATAACTCTATATAACACCCATTTCGAACTTTGATTATCTTAGCGCCCACTATTCATCTAGAAGCCTATTTTGAAAGCCAGTTTAGGCCTATCTCCTCTTGACACAAATTTATCTTAACTTTTGCCTCTTAATACGAGTCTAAAGCCCTTCCCTGAATATAAGTACTTCGTCAGCGCCGCCCGCTTATCCACTTTACCGACTTAGAAGTTAATCAAGGAAAGGTGGAATGTGGAGGAGGGAGAGAAAATTAAGGAATGGTGAAATAAGGAAGAGAGAAAGAAAATAAGGAAGAGAGGGAGAGAAGATCTAGGAAAGGTGGAAAAAGAGAGATGAGGGAAAGTATTGCAAGGGTAAATGGGAGAGGGTAAAGGAAGTAAAGTAAGGAGAGAAGAAATAGAGGAAAAGAGATAAGGATGAATGTAGAAGAGAAAATATTGAAAGAGTGGATAGATAGAAGAAATGAAGAAGAGAAAGAAGGGGAGAGAGAGAGAGAGAGAGACGAGAGTGAAGGGAAGAAGACATCGAAGGTATAAATAGAAGAGAAGAAATGGAGGAAATAAAGTCAAGAAGGAAGAAATAGAGAAGAGAGAGTAAGAAAGCAAGGAAAAGGGAAACAAGAGGTGAAATGAGAAATAGGTGAATGGAGAAAAGGAAAACGGGAAGGGGGAAAGGACAGACAGACACAGACATACAGACAAACAATCATACATATAGAAAAAGCAAAAGAGGAATCAGACACAGAAAAAGACAGCGAAAGAGAACGAAACACACACACACACACACACACACACACACACACACACACACACACACACACACACAGCCAGTCAGTCAGTTAGAAGGTTTAAGAGGGAAAAAGTGAACTGAGTGGAAAGGTCAAAGTGAGGAAGAAATATGGAGGGAAAAAAAATAATAGGGGACCAAGGAAGGAAAGAAAGTTCGGGCCGCAAGCATTTCTTCCTTCATCAAACTCCTGGTGGGCCGCAGTCTCTTTAACGTGCCATTGTCTGTCTGTCTGTCTGTCTGTCTGTCTTTCTGTGTGTGTGTGTGTGTGTGTGTGTGTGTGTGTGTGTGTGTGTGTGTGTGTGTGTGTGTGTTCATTACAGTGGGGTTCGAACGCTTTGTCATCGTTTCTTTATTGGTGTTTGTCTGTTTATCTTGCGTGTCCGTCTCTATTACTTTGTTTGTCTCTCCGTCTCAATCCTCCGCTCTATTTGTGCTGCCTCGAGTGCATTGCTTTCTCCTATTACTTCTTCTTCTTCTCGTCCGGCTTCCTTTTTCCTTTACTTTTCTTGGGTTTGCCTTTCTTGTTTTTCTCCTTTTATTTCTTCTTCTCGGCCGGCTTCCTTTTTCCTTCCCTTTTCTTGTGTTTGGTTTTCTTGTTTTTCTCCCTCTTTCTGTGGGTTAACGATTGCTTTTTCTGCCTCTTTTATTTTGGGTTTTGTAAGTTCCGTCATTATTTTTTTCCGAGTTTATCATTTCTCTCTTCTTTTCCTCTCCGCTCTTCTCTCCTCGATTCTTGCTGTGTTTTTTCTTTTCTTTTTATTCTGTTTTTTTCTCTTATTTTGTTTTTCGTAAGCTGAGGAAGTGTTGTTTTTCACTAATTTATCTCTTTCTCTTTTCCTCTCGTCTTCTCCTATTTCCGCTTTTCTCTTCTCGATTCTTTATTTTTCGCTTGTTTTTCTTTTTATTAATTGTTTTTTTCTTTTGTTTTCTGTAAGCTCAAGTATTATTGTTTTCTTCTAATTTATCTTTTCTCTCCTCTCCCCTTCTCTTCTGTTCACTCATCTCCTCTCGATTTTTCTTTTCTTTTCTCTTTTCTTTTTATTTTTCTGGTCTTTTTTCTCTTCGTAGCTTATTTTTCTTTCCCCTTCTCTCTTTTTTTCTCCTATATTTTCTTCATCTCATTTTATCACTTCAATCTTCTATTCTTCTCTTTCGTTTGTATATGTTCCTCCTTCCACCCTTACCATTTTTCCCTCGTTCTTCTCCATTCGTTCTTCCATCATCCATTCTTTTGTCTATTCCCGTTTCTCCTCCATTTTTATTCTTTTTCTTTTGAACTGTCCATCCTTCCCTTCTCCCTTCGTTGCTTTATTTTTCTTTTCTTTCGTTTTCTTCATTCATCCAATCATTCATCTGTCCATTCACATTTCCTTTCGCAGTTTTGTTTGTTTTCTCTTCGGTTTTCCACCCTTCCCCTTTCCCTCCAATCATCCCTCGCTTCCCACCTTTTCTTTTTTCTTATTTCCTTTTAATTTTTTCCTTACACCATCCATTGTCTTTTTTTTCCCTTTCCCTCCAATCATCCCTCGCTTCCCACCTTTTCTTTTTTCTTATTTCCTTTTAATTTTTTCCTTACACCATCCATTATAAGTCTTTTTTTTTCCCTTTCCCTCCAATCATCCCTCGCTTCCCACCTTTTCTTTTTTCTTATTTCCTGTTAATTTTTTTTCCTTGCATCATCCATTATAAGTTTTTTTTTTTCCTTTCCCTCCAATCGTCCCTCGCTCCGCACTTTTTCTTTTTTTCCTATTTCCTTTTCTTTTATTCCTTGCATCATCTATTCGTCAGTCCACTCTTATTCTATTCCGCCATTTCCTTAGTTTTCTCTTCAATTCTCCAGCCTTTCTTTATTCCTCTATTCTAACCCGTATTTTCCTAGTCCTTCTTTCATCTCCATTCTTCCTTCCTACATCCATTTATCTATATTTCCTCTACTCTCTGGCTTTTCCTATATTTTCAGTTCTCCATTATTCCCCTTTCTCTCCCTCAGGGCTCCCGTACACTCAATCTCTTTTCAATCTCTTCTATATCTAAAAAGTTCAATAACGTATTGTCCTAATCCTTCTTTCATCTCCATTCTTTCTTCCTACATCCATTTATCTATATTTCCTCTACTCTCTGCATTTTCCTATATTTTCAGTTCTCCATTATTCCCAGTGGCGATCGAGCAGATTAAATCACCCAAGCGGGCGACCTCGTAATGAGCCAATAGGCTTTCTGTTGCCTGCATTTCCATGTTTCCATGTTTCCATCTCTTCTATCCCTCTATTCTAACCCCTATTTTCCTAGCCCTTCTTTCATCTCCATTCTTCCTTCCTACATGCATTTATCTACATTTCCTCTACTCTCTACCTTTTCCTATATTTTCAGTTCTCCATTGTTCCCCTTTCTCTCCCTCCCTCCCTCCCTTCCATCTCGCATCCCATCATCTCCGTAACCATCCACTTAAGCGAGTGTTATGCCTGTGGTAAGGATTTACATACTATATTAAAAGTGGTATAATCCCCCTCTTTCCCCTCTCCCCTTATCTCCACTTTCCTCCCTCTATTTTATCTCCCTTTTCTCTCTTTTACCACTTTTCCACTCCTATTGTTTCCTCTTCCTCCTCCTTTTCTTCCTCTTCTTTCTCCTCCTTGTCTGATCGCCTCCAATTTGCTCTCCTTCATTAAATCATCATGCCTCATGTCTCTCTCTCTCTCTCTCTCTCTCTCTCTCTCTCTCTCTCTCTCTCTCTCTCTCTCTCTCTCTCTCTCTCTCTCTCTCTCTCTCTCTCTCTCTCTCTCTCTCTCTCTCTCTCTCTCTCATTTATCGTTTATTCTACCTATCTTTCTCACATCATCTTTTATACTCACTTTTCGTCTATTCTCTTTTATTTTGCTTCCCCTTTCGTTATTTTTGTATCTTTATTTTTTCTCTCATCCTTAGTTTGTCTTTTATTCCTCCTCTTCCTTCATTTCCTCTCCATCGTCAACTCTTCCTCTCCTCTATTACCTCTTGTCTTTTCCTGCTCCTCCTCCTCCTCCTGCTCCTCCTTCTCCTCCAACTTCCCCTTCCTTTCCTCCTCCTTCTCTTATTCCTCCTCCTCCTCCTCCTCCTCCTGCTTCTCTTTCTTCTCCATCTTTCCCTTCCCTTCCTCCTCCTTCTCTTAGTCCTCCTCCTCCTCCTCCTCCTCCTCCTCCTCCTCCTCCTCCTCCTCCTCCTCCTCCTCCTCCTCCTCCTCCTCCTCTCCACATTTATTCTCCTCACATCCTTGCCATCTCTTCCACATTATCTTCTTCAGCTAAGTAAAGAAAGCTCAAGAAATTTTATATGTTTTACCTCCACTCTCTCTCTCTCTCTCTCTCTCTCTCTCTCTCTCTCTCTCTCTCTCTCTCTCTCTCTCTCTCTCTCTCTCTCTCTCTCTCTCTCTCTCTCTCTCTCTCTCTCTCTCTCTCTCTCTCTCTCTCTCTCTCTCTCTCTCTCACTATTCTTGGCTTTTGTATTCCTTCCCTCCCTGCTTTTCTTTCCTCCCTTTCTTCCTTTCCTCTTCTTTTTTTCCCTCCTCTCTCTCTTCCCTCTTTCGCTTCCCCTTCTTTCATTCCCATTCCTCTTTTCCTCCTTCTTTCTCTTTTTCTTCTATTTCCTTTCTTCTCTTCACTTTCTTCCTTCGTTCCTTCCTTCCTTCCTTCCTTCCTTCCTTTCTTTCTTCCTTCCTTTTTTCCCTTCCTTCCTTTGACATCTATCCTTCCGTCCTTCCTTCCTCTCCTGTACCTCTCCTTCCTTCCTTCCTTCCTTCCCAACCTTCCATCCACTTGTCTCCTCTTCCCTCCCCCTTCTCTCCACTTCCCTCCACACAATGGCGCCTTTGAGTGGTGTTCTTAGAGTGCTGGAGGGAGGGAGGGAGGGAAGGAGGGAGAGAAAGAGGGAGGAGGGAAGGGGGGAGGGGAGAGAGGGAGAGAAGGAGATATATTCTAGCGGTAAGTAAAGATTTAGTGGACACAGTATGGTCTTATGCTTCTTACCTCTTGTCCTCCTCCTCCTCCTCCTCCTCCTTTTATTTTCCTCTTTACTCTTCTGCGTTCCGTTTATTCTTATTCTAATCGGATTCCTCTTCATCCTCATCTATTTCCTCTTCCTCCTCTTTCTCTTTCTAATTCTCTTTCTCTTTTCCTTCTTTTTCCTTCTTCTTCTTCTTCTTCTTCATCTCCTCCTCCTCCTCCTCCTTCTCCTCCACTTTCTTCTTCTTCATCTTTTAATATACAAAGATTTTTCCATTCCGGCATATTGCTCCGTCTCTCTCTCCATCATCACCTCTCATGCATCTTTAACTATCTTCTTCCTCTCGTCTTCCACCTCTCCAACTCGTCGTCTTTCTCCTCTCTAGCTCTGATCTCATTTTCCTTCAATTTCTTCTTACCTCACTTTTTTTTTCCAGTCTCTCGTCTCATATGGGTCTTCATTTCTCTCTCCTGTTCTCTATTATATTTCCTCTTTGTGTCTTGTTTGTCTTCTTTCTTTTTTGCTTGGTATCTTTTTTATTTTTCTTCCCCCTTTTCTTTATTCCAGTCTTTTTTACTGTTTCTTAAGATGTCGATATTTCTCTGTTTCTTCCATTTCCGTCCTTTATTAATCTGGTTGGCTTGTTTTCCTTCGTCTTATTTCATTACACATTTTCTATTATTTTTTTTTTCACTTATCTTCCTTCATATCAGCTCCTTCATCTCTCACTTCGATGCCCAAAGCTTTTCGATTCTTTTCTTTATATTCTTCACTTAACCTTTCGTTCATTTATCCTTTTCGTCGTTTATTATTTTGTCATATCGAATTTCTTTCCTGCTACTTTTCTTTATCATCCTGTGTTTAAATTTCCTCCTCTGAGCATTTTTTCTTCATTTTTTATAGTTCTTTTCTGCCTCTATTCACTTCAGTCATTTGTTCTTACCATATTTGTTTTCCTTGTCTTCATTTTCTTTATTTATTTATATTTTCTACCGCCTCAGAGATTTTTTATTGTCAATCATGTTTTTTTTTTTCACTTTTTCCCATCTCGTTCTCGTTTTTTACCACATTCGTTTTCTCTTCATTTTTTGTTTGTTCATATTTTCACCCGCCTCTGAGATTCTTCATTGTCAATTTTATGTTTCCCTTTCCCTTTTTTTCCATCTCGTTCTAGTTTTTTACCACATTCGTTTTCTCTTTCTTCATTTTTATTTTTCATTATATTTTCACCCGCCTCTGAGATTCTTCATTGTCAATTTTATGTTTTTTTTTCCCTTTCTTCCATCTCGCTCTCGTGTCCTATCCTTCCCCCCTCGCGTCACCTCATACTATCAGGCCTTTGTCCCCTCAATCTAATCCGCCCACGGCCCATTCTTCTTCTCTTCCTCCCTCCTCTTGTTGTTCTCCTTCTCCCTCTCCGCTCCTTTTTGTTACCATCTTTATCCTTAGTTCCCAAGCGGTTTTCTCTTCAACTCTCACCTGTTAATCGTCCTCCTCCATCTCTTCCTTTTTCTCTTCTATTTCCTCTCATCCCCTCGTCATCTCCTCTTATTGTTCTCCTTCCCTGATCTTTTTTATTCTCATTTTTATCGTTATTTTTCAAGCGGTTTTCTGTTAGAGTTTACTTTTGTGTTTCTTCCTCTTCCATCTATCCTCTTTTCTCTCCTATTTCCTCTCTTTCTTATTTTCCTTCTTCTTTTGCTTCTCTCGTTCCTTCTCATCCATTCCTTTATATTCCCATCTTCATCGTCTGCTTCATCTGGTTCTTATTTGACTTCACCTGTTTGTTTTTCGTAATTCTCCCTTTCCCTTTTTCTCTTTTTTTCTCCTCTGTCGTCTCCTCTTCTCTTCTGTTTCTTCTCCCTCTCTGTTCCTCTTTATTGCAATCTTCATCGTCTTCACCTCTGTGTTTGCTTCCTTCTCCCTGTCTCCTATTTCCCTTCTCTCCTTTCTTCTCTCCTCTCTTCTCCTTTTTATTTCAGTCTTTATCGAATTTATCTTTGTTTTTCTTCCTTCTCCCTGTCTCCTATTTCTCTTCTCTCCTTTCTCCTCTCCTCTCTCCTCTCTTCTTTTTATTCCAATCTTTATCGAATTTACTTTTGTTGTTCATCCTTCTCCCTGTCTCCTATTTCTCTTCTCTCCTTTCTCCTTCTCCTTCTCCGCCTCCGCTTGTCCGTCGGGAGGTTCCAGGTGGTGGCCTCTCCAGGTAATGACACACCAGATAACCGCAGGTGACTGATGATGCCCAGGTAAAAGTAGTATGAGCCCTGATGTATGAACCACCTGCCTGACCCCCCCCCCCCCCTTCCGCTTTTCCCTCCCTCTCCTTTCACTTTCATTGCCCCTTACCCCTTCTTTCCTCACCTCATTTACTTACTCCTCTTTCTCCCCTCTGATTCCCTCTTCTTCCTCTCATTCTCCCTCACATTCTCCCTCCCCTCTGATTCCCTCTTCCTCCTCTCATTCTCCCTCACTTATTCTCCCTCCCCTCTTTTTCTTCCTCTTCCCTTTCCCTCCTTCTCATTCTCCTTCACTTACTCTCCCTTCCCCTCTTCACCTCTCTCTCTTCCAATTCCCTCTCTCCCCATTCATTCTCTCTCTTCCCTCTTCTTCCTCCTCACCCCTGTCCCTCTCCTCTGATTCTCTCTTCCCCCCCCCTGTCATTTTTCCTCTCCCCTCTCCCCCCCTGTCATTCTTCCTCTTCCCTCTCCCTCTCCTCTTCCTCATTCTTCTCCTCTCTCTGATTCCCTCTCTTCTCCCTCTCATTTATTCTCTTCCCTCATCGTCACATTTTATTTCCCAGCTTCTTTTTATCTTCTTTTCCATTACTCCTCTTCTCCCATTATTACCTCATCTTTTCTTCTCATTTCTCATTTCCTTTTGATCCTTACTCTTCCTCCTTCCCCTCCTCCTTCTCCTCCTCCCCTCTCTCTTCCTCCTTCTTCTTCGCGCCTTCGTTTTACCTCCTCTCAACTTTGTGGGTTCTCTTTTTTTCATAGCATTTTTATCTCCATCTTCTTTTATATCCTTTCCTCTCATTTTCACTTATTATATTTTTTTCCCTTTGTTCCTCTGTTCTCTCTTAGTACTTTTATCCTTTCATTTCCTTCTTTCCGTCTTTTAAGTTACTTCCTTCCCTCTTCTTCCTTCCTTTCTTCCTTCGCTCTTTCTATTTCCTTCCTTCCCTTTTCTTTCTCCTTTCTTTCCTTCCCTCTTCCAATTTCCTTCCTTCCCTGTTCTTACTTCCTCAATTCTTCTTCCTTCCTTTCTTCCCTCTTCCTATTTCCTCCCCTCTCCTACTTCCTTCCTCCTCCCCTACTCCTTTCTACACCTTCCTTTAATCCCCTCATCCCATCTCCCCTCATTCTCGCACTCTATCTCTATCCCCTCTCCCTTCCCTCCCTTCCCTTTCCTTTCCTTTCCTTTCCTTTCTTTTCCTTTCCTTTCCTTTCCTTTCCTTTCCTTTCCTTCCTTTCCCTTCCCTCTCGTTTCCTTTCCTTTCCTTTCCTTTCCTTTCCTTTCCTTTCCTTTCCTTCCCTTCCCTTCCCTTCCCTTCTCTTCTCTTCCCTTCCCTTCCCTTCCCTTCCCTTCCCTTCTCTTCCCTTCCCTTCCCTTCCCTTCCCTTCCCTTCCCTTCCCTTCCCTGATCCTCTCCCTCTTTCCTTTCCCTATAAACCCATCCATCCATCGCCCTACGCCCACACCTAAACACCTTGGTAGATATTGGTGGTGGTGGTGGTGGTGGTGGTGATGATGATGGTGATTGGGAAGATTTGGGTACGTGACTTCACTTTAATTTTTTGTTGTTGCCCTTATTATGTCTTTCTTATCTTCTTCCTTTTCCTGTTTCTCTTTCTCCTTTTCCTCCTCCTCATCTTCTTCACTATCGTCGTCTTTATCATAATTTCGGTATGTTTCATCACTTTAGTTTTCTTTTGTTTCTATTATGTCTTCCTTTTTCTCTTTGTTATCGTGTTTCTCTTTTCCTCTTTTCCTCTTCTTCATCATCATCGTCATCATCATCATCATCATCATTTCGGTATGTTGCATCACTTTAGTTTCCTTTTGTTGCTCTTATTTTGTCTTCCTTATCCTCGTTTTCGATTTTTTCATCATTATCCTCCTCGTCCTTCTCACCATCATCATCATAATCTTCATCATCATCATTATTATTTTGGTATGTTACATCGTTTTACTCTCATTTTGTTTGTTCTTATTTTCTCTTCCTTATCCTCCTTTTCGTTTTTTCTCTTCATCATCATCATCACCATCATCATTATTATTTTGGTATGTTACATCGTTTTACTCTCATTTTGTTTGTTCTCATCTTCTCCTCCTTATCCTCCTTTTCGTTTTTTCTCTTCATCATCATCACCATCATCATCATCATTTCTACCCGCACTAAACAGAAGTTGGATCATTAATGGTGCGTCCGGTCATTAGAGCTGTTATCACTTCTGTATATTTCGCTGCAAACAGTTTTTAGCACCGATAACTTTGATGAAAGGGGCTGGTGGTGGTGGTGGTGGTGAGGGTGGGGTTGGGTGGTGGTGGTGGGGGTGGGGGTGCTACGGTGGGAGGGAGAGGAAGTACTTGGTGGTAGTGGGTGGTGGGTGGTGGTGGTGGTGATAGCAATGACTTAATTGGTAATGGTGATATGGCCGTGTTCGTGATATTAGTAGTGGAATTTTTGGTAGAAGCTGTGATTATGGTGTTGTTGGCGGTGATGGTGGTGGTGATGGTGGTGTTGAGGATAGCAATGACTTAATCGGTAATGGTGATATAGTCGTTTTTGTGGTATTAGTTGAGGTGTTTTTGGTAATATTTGTGTTGTTGTTGTTGTTGTTGTTGGTGGTGGTGGTGGTGATGGTGGTGATGAGGTTAGTAATGGCTTAATTGGCAATGGTGATATGGCCGTGTTTGTGATATTAGTAGAGGTGTTTTGGGTAATATTTGTGTTGCTATTGGTGGTGGTGGTGGTGGGGGCGGTCGTAGTGGTGGTGGTGGTGGTGGTGGTGGTGAAAAATGCCTGATAACAATGAAACTCTCAAAACAACGATGATTTTTCTTCCTAAGCTGACAGACTCGGGTAGGTCAGAGAAGAAAAGACGGCGAGGGCGGAGGAAAGGAGGGAGGGAAGAAGAGAAGAAGAGGAGACAAAAGAGGAGAGGAGAGAAGATTGAGGAAGTAAGGCATGGGAACGAGGAGGGGGAGGAAGGGATATGAAAGGAAGGAGAGAAAGGGATATGAAAGGAAGGAGAGAAAGATGGAGAAAAATGAGAGAGAGAGAGAGAGAGAGAGAGAGAGAGAGAGAGAGAGAGAGAGAGAGAGAGAATAAAAAAAATCTACATAATATTATAAAGAGTATGAGTAACGTGTCTCTTGAAATTACACAAAGAAAACAAATTGAGTTACTTCTATTACATTTTACTTCAAAGGAGAATTTTACCACCACCACCACCACCACCACCCGTCCCCCCAACCCCCCATTCCCCCACCACCACCATAAGGTCACTCTCCGCCCACGCGTATGACCCCTGACCCTTCGCCTCTTTATTAAGTAGGCAGCAAGTAAGAGGGAGAGAGGCGAGCAGAACACAGGGCAGGAAGAAGCGAGGCAGGGAGACTAAAGGGAGAAAGGGAGAGGGAAGCAAGAACTGTGGAAGAAACGTTGAAGAAAGGGAGAATAGAATGACGAAGAGAGAAGGACTGAAGGGAGAGAATATAGAGGGAGGGGAGAAAAGAAAAAGGTAGGGAGATTAAAGGGAAGAATGGAGAGGGAAATACAAACTGTGGAAATAGAGTTGAAGAAAGGGAGGATAGAAAGACGAAGAGGAACAGAAGATTGAAGGGAGAGAATAAAGAGGACCAAGAGGAAAAACGAACAGAGGAAGAGCCAGGTAGGGAGATTAAAAGGAAAGAGAAAGAGCTGAGGAAATGACTTTGAAGAAAGGGAGAATAGAAAGACAGAGAAGGAAGGAGGGTTGAAGGGAGAGAATAAAGAGAGAGAGAGGAGGAAAGATAAAAAAAAGGAGGGAGAGGTATTGAAGACAGGAATAGAGATGGAAAGGATAAAAGAACAGCAAGAAAGGAGGTGAAATTGTTATGAGAAATGGAGAGAAAGAGGCGAGGAGAGAGAGAGAGAGAGAAGGGATTTGTGTAGGTGGTGTGTGTGTGTGTGTGTGTGTGTGTGTGTGTTGCGAGATTAGTATATATGCACAATAATAGAAACGAACAAAGGCAAAGCTATATTTCATCTCTTTCAAATATCGAGGAACATTTACATAACGCCGATTTACTGTGTTTTGCTCCGTCCGTAAACTTTCTCTCTCTCTCTCTCTCTCTCTCTCTCTCTCTCTCTCTCTCTCTCTCTCTCTCTCTCTCTCTCTCTCTCTCTCTCTCTCTCTCTCTCTCTCTCTCTCTCGCCTGTCTCTGGTGATTCATGGCTTTAGTTATTAGGAGAACATTCATCACTTGCTTTTATTTATTCATATATTCATTTTTTATTTATTTACCGCAGCTGCAGAACTCTCTACCTCTCGTCTCTCTCTCTCTGTCTGTGTGATAGTGTTGTGGGAGTGGGATGGTGTCATTGATTTTGGTTTAGCCCTCCCTTAATGTTCGTTTTTTGTTTGTTTTTGTTTTCCCACTCAACCCCCCCCCCCCCACCCCCCCCAAAAAAAATGTACCGCCTTGTCTTGTGTTAGTGTTGTGATGGTGGATCGTGTTATTGATTTTGTTTGGGCTCTTACTATTACTTTCTTCTACCCACTCAACCCTCCCAAAAGGATACGTAGCACCTTTTTTGGGTTTGTGTTGTCATAGTGGTTCGTGCTGTTGAATTTCTTTTAGCTCTGAACATTATCCTTTCTATCCAGTCGAAACCCCCAAAAAGAAAAGGAAAATCAAATCACCTCAACAAAATAAAAATATGAACGCGTCCTATCAGTAATCTAAAAAATGGTATAGTAGGCAGAAATAGCAAGAGAGGAAAATACAAATATATACACAGTGCACCTAGAATATTACTTCCATTCAGAGAGCTTTTACCATTCGAACATTGATGGCTGTACTGATTTTTTTTTTTTTTTGTGTGTGTGTGTGTGTGTGTGAGTTCCTAGTTTCGTCGTGTGCTGAGGTAGACAAAGTGATTAGCAGTACGTGTGATGAATTATTGGACGTTTTGTTTGTTTGTTTGTTTGTTTTCTGCCTCACAAACAATCTCTTGATGCTCTTTTACCTCCGATTAAATGCGTCGACTGGAAATGACTGCTCGTGGTTGTGCTACAGACTCGAACATCACGTATTTCTTTAGCTTTAACTTTACTTTCATATCTAACTTTTTCTCCACCAATATATCCGAGCTAATATTGAGGAAGTTTCTGAATTCCTTGTCGTGTTGGGGTTTACCAAGATCCTTTACTCTTTCTCCTTTATTTATCCTTTTTATTATTTTCGTTTTTCTTACAGTTTTGAAGCTAACGTTTATCTTTTATTCCTTACTTGTCCGCTTTATTTTTTTTCGTTTCTCTTTTAATTTTCAAGTTAACCTGTATTTTTTTATTCTTTATTTATCCTCTCTTAATTATTTTGGCTTTTTTTCTTACAGTTTTCAAATTAACGTTTATCTTTTACTCCTTTACTCCTTTACTTCTTTATTTTTTTTCGTTTCTCTTATAGTTTTCAAGTTAACCTGTATTTTTTTATTCTTTATTTATCCTCTCTTAATTATTTTGGCTTTTTTTCTTACAGTTTTCAAATTAACGTTTATCTTTTACTCCTTTACTCCTTTACTTCTTTATTTTTTTTCGTTTCTCTTATAGTTTTCAAGTTAACCTGTATTTTTTATTCTTTATTTATCCTCTCTTTATTATTTTGGCTTTTTTTCTTACGGTTTTCGGGTTAGCAGGAAGAATGTTTTATAATTTTCCACTCGCGGGTTACGGAATGCATGAGTTCTTGCGCTGAAATTCCCTTAACTTCACAAATATTTAGTGTTTATCTTTTAACTCCTTTTTCAGTCCTGTGTTTTGTGTATCATGGAATTTCTTTGTTACTTACTTATTAATATCGAACATTCCTTTCATCACTCCTTGTTTTATGTATCCTGTGTCTCATCCATCATTATTTTTTTAATATTATTAGTCCAGTTCTCTCGTCACTCTTCACTTTATCGTAAGCCCTGCCACCTCTTCATCACTCGTTGTATTATGTATCCTTTACCTTCTTGATTACCATGTTTTCTTTAATGTATTCTGCACCTTCTTCATCTATTGTCATGTGATGTACCTATTATGCACCTTCTTTATCACCAGTTGTCATGTGATGTATAGATTCTTTAAATGTATCCAGGACCTTCTTTATCATCTATTGCAATGCTATTTTCACTGCCCTTCTTCGCCTCCTCCAGTTTCTTTCTGTGTTCCATTAGTGACCTCTGTGATTTATTCAGATCCTCCTTCATCGCTCCTGTTTTGGTAATGACTGTTGATGGCTTTACTTCTCATGATAATCCTGCATCTCATCAACATATCATTAGTCCCGAGGCTGATGCGAAGCCGACTTAGTGTTTTTTTATTCAAGAGAAATTACATTACTGCTTCCGGAAGATGTTAATAAATAATTTTGACGCTTTCACGTACTCACATACGAAAGTTTTGATATAAACTGAAATGACGTATGATGTATTTTAATGTACGTGATTGGAAAGCGCGGGGACGACTGTGAATGTCCCGAAAATGTTGATGGACAGATTCCATTTATCATTGAAATTCATGTCAGATTTTGCAAGAGATAATTAAATTTTGCTGCTCTGCATAAGCCGTCTGCAATGTGTGAAGTCTTGTGTCCCGTCATTCTCTCTCTCTCTCTCTCTCTCTCTCTCTCTCTCTCTCTCTCTCTCTCTCTCTCTCTCTCTCTCTCTCTCTCTCTCTCTCTCTCTCTCTCTCTCTCTCTCTCTCTCTCTCTCTCTCTCTCTCTCTCTCTCTCTCTCTCTCTCTCTCTCTCTCTCTCTCTCTCTCTCTCTCTCTCTCTCTCTCTCTCTCTCTCTCTTTTTTGTGTCGTGTCTTCCTTCAATACTGCCTCCAGTTTATTCCAATTCTCTTTTCCCTCCGAGTCTTTCTTTTCTTTTGGCTTTCTTTTATCTTTTCATATATTCTTCTCCCACACTTCCTCCCCCCCCAACCCTCCTCCTCCCCAACACCTCCTCCTCCTCCTCCTCCTTGTCCTCCTCCTCCTGCTCCTCCTCGTCCTTGTCCTCCTCCTCCTTTTCACTCTCTTCAATTATGTATCAAGAAAAGTGAACGGAATATAGTGTCGAACGAGAGAGAGAGAGAGAGAGAGAGAGAGAGATCGTGTGCGTGTACTTATGAGTGAAAGACAACACTGAGAGGAGTGCCACTTACCCTCACACTAACGACAGCCACTTGAAGACACAGAGAGGGAGGTGCGGCACTTGAGATCTAGCTTTATTACTTCTCAGACGTGTGTGTGTGTGTGTGTGTGTGTGTGTGTGTGTATATATGTATTTACTTTTCTTCCTGTATATTTGTGTTTCTTTAATTTACTTGTTCGGGTCTTCACCTTTCTCCCTCTCTGCCTCGGTTTAGTCTCAAGAAACTCTACGGTGACTCCTACTCGCATTTCGTTTACTCTGACCTCCATTCTCGTTTACCATTCTCCTAATCTTATTATACTTTTCTTACCCTTTTCTTTCCTTGAAACTTAGCTATTCTCTCATCCCTAGCGTCTATTATTTAACTTTCCTTACCTTCCTTCGCCCCAAGACACCGAGTCCTTCCCACTACATTGGTTCATCCTCTTTCCGGTCTTCATTTTTCCTTTTTCCTTTCCCTCGGTTAGGTGCTCAAACTCCACGGAAGACTGCACCCACATTTCATTTTCTCTTGATATAACATTCTACTTTGAACTTACTTTTCTTAACGTTTTCCTTTATTTCATTTTCCTAAACATTACTATTCTCCTATTTAATACCTGTACTTTTACCTCTCTTTACCTTTCTTTCTCTCCTTCTCATCTTGACAATTCTAGGCCCCCAGACAGTACCATTCTACCTTTAATATACTTTTCAAAACTCTTCTCTTTTTTATTTTCTTCAACTTAACTATTTTCTTGTCCTAACTCCTGTACTCCTACCTTTCTTTACCTTTCTTCTCTCCTTCTCATCTTAAGACAATTCTAGACCTTCACACAGTACCATTCTGCTATTAATTTACTTTTCAAAACTTCCCAATTTTTTATTTTCTTAAACTAAACTATTCTTCCGTCCAAACACCTGTACTCCTACCTTTCTTATCTATTCTTCTTCGGTTCTCATCCTAAGACAATTCTAGACCTCCACACAGTACCATTCTACTATCAATTTACTTTCCAAAACTCTTCCCTATTTTTTATTTTCTTAAACTAAACTATTCTTCTGTCCAAACACTCTACTCCTACCTTTCTTAACTCCTCTTCGGTTCTCATCCTAAGGCAATTCTTGGCCTTTAACACAGTACCGGTCCGAACGTCTCACCCTTCCCTTTAAACCGAGGTCTGACCACAGTAATATTTCATCACCCTTGCCGCGCCCTTTACACGCACGACTCTGCACAGTACTCACCGCTCTCTCCCATCCTCTGCCTTGGACAGACAATCAGACCATTGCTCATGAATGTTTTGTATTTCGCTCCCAACTGCTGTACCGGTTCACAGTTCATTTGCTATGTAGTCGTAATAATGCATCGTTTTTGTTTGCTTAAGTTATGCCATAGTAAAGGCTGTAAGAGAGAGAGAGAGAGAGAGAGAGAGAGAGAGAGAGAGAGAGCATATTCCTCTACTCTAACAAGAATACAAATGCGTGTAAAAGTAAGATCTTGGGAAACACAGCTCCAGAAATAGACAAAAGGAGTGACTTGGAGCTGTTTTATTACTCCGAGTACGTCTTTTAAGCAGAGTCAGGCGCCGCCGCAGTACCGCCTCACCCCTTCGCTATTCTCTTTGTCATTTCACGCTCCGAATGACGCTCTTTTGCCGCACCACAGATGCTGCCTTCCATCTCGCTCCCTCGCAGAGGAGAATGCTAATGATGAACAAGTGCGAGGCAAAACAAAGACTCCTGAATTGTTTTGCGTTTTTCATTTTCTCTTATGCTTTGTACTTCGTAATATGTGGCAATCTCATCACAGTAAAAGGAAAACAATATACACGGAATGTTACGCTTAAACTCTTGTTCAAAGTAAAACAGACTAAAATATTTGTTTTGCAACTTTTTCTCGGAATTCCTTGTTTATGCTTTTTGACATTTTCAGTTTTCATACAAAGTAGCAAAAGCCGCCGGCCTGAAGGATGCGATTATTTAATCTCGTTGCTTCGCAAGCCGTTCATTAATTTGTACTCTTTTACTTTGTTTTAGACATAATTCTTGTAGTATGAATTAATATTAATACACATCAATAATAAACACATTGACACACTTACCAAAAAAAATCATATACTTCTGGATATATAATAACAGCAATGCCAATCAATCTAGTAGTGGAAGTACAGCAAATGTATGAGGAATGATATTAAGAAGAAATAAAAGATTTGCATAACGTTAAATAATAAAAAAAATATGGAAACTGACAAAAAGATTAATTCCTGCAAAGTAAAGCCATAGCTGAGGGCGTTGGGATGACAAAAAGCCAAGCTCACGACCGCGGCGGAATGTTTGTAGCGCAAGGGAGAGAAATGTGCAGGGAAAATATGATCCGTAAAAAATAGAGACAATGTCGGGAGGAAAAAGATGAAAAATGCTCCTCAGAACAAAGGGTCGAGGAAGAGATAAGGCTGATGTGTGTGTGTGTGTGTGTGTGTGTGTGTGTGTGTGTGTGTGTGTGTGTGTGTGTGTGTGTGTTTCGTGTGTGCGTGCATGTACGTGTGTGTATATGTGTGTGTGGGGAGGAGTTGTGTGTGTATTTGTGTGTTTTTGTGCGTGTGTGTGACTAAGACATGGACAGAATGATTAAGAGGGCAGATGAGATAAAAAAAAAACTAAACAAATGCAGGCAGACACGAACACAAAGTCCAAAATGGCTAACTAATAATATGAAAGCATAGATAAATGACTAATAGTATAAAGTAAAACAGACTAAATGCACAACAAACTAGAGAAATCGAAAGAAAACATCCCCCAACAAAAAAAAGGTCTGGTAACAAGACTACAAAGAGAAGAAAAGAGAACGAGTAAGAGCGGAAGGTGAAGAAGAAGGAGGAAGCGAAATCTTTGAACGAAGGCTTGAAAAAACAATGAAAGGAAATTCCGAGAAGGTGACCTGGAAAAGCTGATGAAAAAATGCAACAGGAAACGAAGGGAACTGCGATAACGAAGAGAGAGAAAAGAAAGACAGAGAAAAAAACGTGTGTGTGTGTGTGTGTGAGAGAGAGAGAGAGAGAGAGAGAGAGAGAGCGCTCAGGTAAACACAACTCGTTACTTACCTAAGACAAGGACCACAATGGAGAGCGGCATGACCAGGGAAGCTACCATGAGATCCGTCACGGCCAGGGAGAGAAGGAAGTAGTTGGTCATGTTCTGGAGGCGGCGGTCCCACGAGATGGCCAGGATAAGCAGGATGTTGCCGAAGAGGGTCAGCAGCACCACCAGCAGCGCCACCAGGCCCCACCAGTTGGCAGGAGGTGACCCCGTGCCCCTCCCCTCCTCCCCAGCTTCCCCGTCCCCCGCCCCCTCCCATGTTAGGTTCCCCGGAGTGGCGTTCTGGGGAGTGGTCCAAAGAGTGGTTAGGTTGAGGGCCAAGTCGAGGTCCCTAGTGTTTGTGGGGGGCTGAGGGGGGAGGGTGAGGTCCCCTAGGGTGGGCATGTGGGGTGGTGTGGCGGATGTGGCTTTTTCTCTCTTTTTTTTCTCACTTCCTCACTTTCCCGCACGTATGGTTTTCCTTTTTAGTATTTGGCGTGAGTTCGGAGTTCATTTTCACGACGTGCGTTTCATTATTATTCCGCATTGTCTTTGATGTTCGTTCGGTTCGTTTGGTTTCCGTTCAGTGCGCACGTGCGGGTGTTTTTTCAATATATGTTTCACTCGCAATTGCAATCCGTATTTATAGTTGTGCTCCTATGTTTCTATTTTTTTACCCCGACATTCGGTTTTCATTTTCACCTGAAAGTCCGGGCCTGTGATGCAAGCGTTCATTATTCCTCAGCACCAAACAACTCTGACGCTCGTTTTTCCAAGGGAGTATATAATTTATTTTCACTCACGTTAATTTTTTTTTCCAGTCTAGTTTACTCACTGATAAATTCACTTTGATATAATGCACACGCGCCCAATCACACAAAAAAACACCTGACAAATTGTTAAGGTGTGTAAATATTTGAAGAACGTTTTGACACAGCGTTAACTACAATAATTTATGGCTAAGATTTATTATCAACTAAAATTTGTACCCTAGATGAAATAGTTTTGTTTTAGCGTCGGTTCAGTCGCTTAAAGTCTCGTTCAGTAATCCCGAGTTTCGAACCCGGTAATTCTGAGTCTGGATTTGATATTTCGCAGCCTTGATTCACCGGTATATTTTGGGGACTTGAATAGGAGCACGTAGCCTCAATATTGCCTCTTTGAATTTGTGGTGGAAAGCTTGAGTCCTTCCTAATAAGAGGTGGCGGCTGTCTGCAAGGCCAACTCCCTGTCCTTCATTGTTGTGTGGAAAGAAAAATAAAATGTTTCCACCGTGAAGGTTATTGTGTTTTGTCTCTTTGTTGCCGAAGGGGGAAGGAGAAGGAGGGGGAAACGGAGGAGGCAGGAGAGGGAGAGTGTACAGTTGGAAGTGAAGTGAAAGGAAAGGAAAAGGAAATGGGATGAAGCGTGTAGGCGGGAAAGAACTTGAGGGAGAAACGTATGAAAGAAGACGGTGTTAAAGGAAGGGAGGGAGGGAAGGGAAGACGGCGTGGAAGGTTATTTTTGTACGAGGTGTGGGTCGGGTCGGTGCAAAGCGTGGACGAAGTGGAGAGAAAAGCGGTGAATGGCTGGGTGGAAAGAATAGACAGGTAATGGTTGGTGAGGAAGGCTCGGTCGGCAGGTAATGTGGATACGTGTTCGTGAAGGCTTATGAAGTGGGTTGAAGGTGGCTAGTGGGGGGGAGGGGGGGGATGTCGAGAGAGAGAGAGAGAGAGAGAGAGTGGTTGTGTGTGTGTTCGGGTCTAAAATTATTATGGGAGTACGAAGCGACTAAAGTCTTCACAAGATTAACGGCTCCTGTGTCATTACTTTTATTACGACTCGGACTACGATTTTACGTTATAATTGGTGCACCTGTTTGTGTTGTTGCTGTTGTTGTTGTTGTTGTTAAAAGGTCAGTCTGTGGTCTTTACTTATTATTGTGTGTTGCAGATAGTCGTTTCAATTGTAATAGTAGTAGTAGTAGTAGTAGTGTTTGTAATGGTGGTTGTTGAGGTTGTTGTTTTTGTTGTTGTTGCTGCTAGAGATTAAGTTTGCGTTGTAGTGATCGATCGAGTCGGTGGTTTGGCCGTGGTTATAAATAATGGAAGTTTTTTTTTTCTGACAGTCAATGTTGCTTTGTGTCCTTTCTGTCTAAACTTTTCCTATAACTGTCCTTCTCTCAGTCCCTCTCGCCTCCCCCTCCTCCTCCCTTTTCTCCTCCTCCTCCTCCTCCCTCCGTTTCTTCTCTAATATTAAAACACGGAGTCTCTTCTCGCACACTCCTCTTTTTTTCTTGTTCTCCCTTTCCATCTTCCCTTCGAGGATAACTCTCCCCTCTATATATCTCTCTTTCTTTCCCTCTTTCAATTTGTCTCCAGGACGTTTCTCTTATCTCCGCGTCTTTCTTTCACAGCTGCTTTATCTCTCTGTGTGCATCGCCGAGCCTCTGCCTGCCTCTCTGCATCATCGTCCCTCCCTCAGAGCCCCGTTGCAGTTCGTGAATGGAGAAACGCGTCCTCTTATTTGATTTGTCCTGCAGTTTAGTTTTAGTTAGCCTAGTGTGATTTCGTTTTTTTTTCCCCTTTCCTTCCCAGTATTTAATTAGATCTCTTTTTCTTCTTTCTGAGTTTGGTTGAGTTAGTTTTTATATCTTTTCTTCCTCAGTTTGTTTTCTTTCCCTTTTCCTCAGTTTAGTCTAGTTGGTTTTCTTTTCTTTTCAGTTTAGTTTAGTTAGTTTTCTTTCCCATTTTCCCAGTTCAGTTTAGTTACTTTTCTTTTCGCTTTCCTAGTTTAATTTACTTAGTTTCCTGGCCCTTTCCTTCCTGGTTTTGTTTAGGCAAGATTGGTTTCTCTCCCTTTATTTTCCTTCCTTCCCTAAAATCTCTTTATGACTTCAGAGGTTTATTTATGCCAGTGACTTCGTCTGTGCCCTTTGCTTGTGTTTTAGTCAGTGTCGCCAGTTTTCACGTTTATTCCTTTCTATTCTCTCTGGAAACGTCTTTCTGTAAACCGAAAATGCATCAGATCCACCTGTAGGGTAAGATCCTTATTTTTTAGGGCAAGGATTTATCTTTTGTAGCCTTACTTGGTGTTTTATTCAGTCTTTCCACCGTTTGCGCTTTTAAATACTTTCTTGCAGTCCATATTTCTTCCTGAGTAATGACCGAATCAAGCAGAGACTCACCTAGCTGGGGTATCGAAGCCTTAAATCACTAGTCTGTGGGATCAATGGCGCTCCACCTGGCTCTCAGAAGCCTCAGGTAACACGCAGGTGACCCGCCCACACTCGGCAGCAATCCGTGCAGGTGTTGTGGGTCAGGTGGGCAGGTAAATAAGCTTCGTTAGGCAGGTGATGTGTTTCCTTTCACCTCGCCTTATTTATTTCCGCATATCGGTGACGCGCATAACTTTGCGTCACGAGAAAGTAAATTTTTTATGCATATAGTATGGATTTTGGGTAAAGTATGTGTTCCCTTTTTACCAATTTACCTATTTTTCATATTGATGGCTAAGACGTGTTTATACGGCGACAAAAAGTGTAGGAACGTTTTTTATATATTGGTATTAAGTCGAGGGAAGAAAACTCACTTATTTGTCCACCTGAGCTATTTGATACGACACTATGGTCCCTCTGCACACCTGCCTTACCTGTGTTCCCATATGGGTCGCACAAATGACACTATCACAAGAAAACTCAATAGGTACGTTTTCCATGTATCTAGTCAATGAGGCGAGCGAAGGGACACCTTGTATGTTTGTTCACCTGATTTTAGGGGTTTCTACACACCTGGTTTAGCACACAGGTGAGTCAGGTGCCATTATTCACCTGGGCGTGGGATCGAAGGTGTCCTTTCAGGGCGTGTGTTTAGCGAGGTCGTGCGGGGGGGCGGACCGTGACTGAGCGCTTGTGGCCTTTCTTCCCCGTCGCCTCGGGTACACACACACACTCACGCACACAAGTCACGCCGCGCCTCGTCCTTCCTGGCCTCCTTGGTGCCCGTGTTCATCCTGCGGGAAGGAAAATATACATGAGCTGTGTTTGGGGTGTGGTTAGGTCACATTGGTTTGAGTGAAGATGATTCGTGTTTTTGAGGAGGCATTGGGATGTGTTTGGATAAGGTTAGGACGGGATAGGACTTGATGGTCGTGTTTATTTGCCAAGGAGCAGTTTTACCGTAGGGTTGCACTGAAGAAGGGTGTGGTGTGGGTGGGTGTGGGTGTTTTGGGGTATGATATAGAGAGTGGGTGGCATTGCTTAGGAATTTGTTGTACGTTCGTGTGGTGTGGTTTCTGTAGGTGTGTGTGTGTCAAGGAAGGGATTTTACGGTTGGGGAGTGCTGAAAGAGATTGTGGTGTGGGTGTGGGTGGGTGTGAGTGTCAAGGAAGGGATTTTACGGTTGGGGTGTGCTGAAAGAGATTGTAGTGTGGATGTGGGTGAATAACAGAATAAAAAGGAATAAACGTGGAAACTGGCGACACTGACTAAAACACAAGCAAAGGGCACAAACAAAGTCACTGGTATGGGGTATGATATATGGAGTAAGTGGGAATGATCAGGGCTTCGTGTTGTGAGTAAGGGCATTGAGCGAGTTCTGTTGGTGTGTGGGTGGGAGCCTTGTGTAGAATTAATTTAGTAGATGTGCAATTGGGGGAGGTATTTGGTGGAAGGTTGCTGGTGAAAGAACTAAATTGGAGTGCATAGATGTGTACGAGGTGGAAGAATGGAGCGTCAGATAGAGATAGGAACATAGTGATTGATAGATAAAAAGATAGTTAAATGGAGAGAGAGGGGGCGAAGGAAGGGAGAGATGAAGAGAAAGAATAGCGTAGAAAGTAAAGGTTAAACAAAGACTTCTGGTAAGGATGCGATGGCGATGAAGAGTGACAGCCTGGAGGAGCGAGAGAGGGTGGAGAAAGGGCTAATGGTGATGAAAATAGGTCGAAGCGCTGATTTCATTGGAGGGTAAAGCCGCTGAGGGGATTGAAACGCAGAGAAAGTGGGTTGAAGATGAGAGTGCAGTGTTGGGCGTGAATGGAGAAGAATGGAGATAGAGATGAATGAGAAATAATGATAAAAAATGGAAAACGTGAGGAAAAATGAGGCAAATGAGAAAAAAGTGGGTTGAAAATGAGAGTGCAATGTTGGATGAAGATGAAGAAGAATGGAGATAGAGATGATTGAGAAATAATGATAAAAAATGGAAAAACAAGAGAAAAAATAAGGAAAAATTAGAAAAAGTGAGTTGAAAATGAGAATGCAATGTTGGATGAGGATGAAGAAGAATGGAGATTGAGATGGAAATGAATGAAAAAAGGGAAAAAATGAGAAAATTGAGAAAAAATGAGAAAAAAGAAAATATGAGTGAAGTGTTGGGTGTGAATTGAGAAGAATGGAGATTTAGATGGAAATGAATGAAAAAAAAGGAAAAAAATGAGAAAAGTGAGAAAAAATGAGAAAAAAGAAAATATGAGTGAAGTGTTGGGTGTGAATTGAGAAGAATGGAGATAGATGGAAATGAATGACGGCAAGTTGCAGGTGTTAAAGGTAAAAGGTTATGAAATATATATAAAAAAAGCAAAGTATATGATAAAGGGAGGTGTATATGATGAAGAGGTGATAAATAGAATAGAAAAAAGAATGAAAGGAGGAGGAGAAAATACGAGGAAAAAAAGAAGACAAGGGGAAAATCAAAGGAAGATAAAGAGGAAGTAAGAAATTCAATAAACGATAAGGATTGTAAAAAGGAGGAGGAGGAGGAGGAGGAGGAAGAATATAATGATAATGGTGAGAATGTTAAGAATGAAGCAAGAAAAAAAGAAGTAAAAAAAGGTAACAAAGACGAAAGGGGAAAAGTGAAAAATATAAGGTAAAAGAAACTGAAATAAATGGAGGGAAGAAAAAATAATACGAAATAGAAAGGGGAGAGAAGAAAGGGAAGTAGAGAGTGAGTGAATGAAGAGAACCAAGTGAAGAAATTTGAGGGCAAGGAAGAGGAAGGGAATGAAACAAAAAAATAAAAATAACACCAAGAAAAGAATAAGAAAACCATGAATACGTAGCGGAAGACGAAACGGATTGATGATATGAAGGAAGCGACAAGTAAACGCGTACAAACAGACAAATAAAGATAGACAGAAAGACATAAACATAAAAATACAAGTTGAAAGACGAACAAAAAAAGCGTAGACAGGTATTTAGAGACAGACGAGGACAGGCACGACAGCAGTAGAGAGAGCAAATAAAGGCAGAGATATAAGATAGACAGACAAACACGTAAGCACACACACACAAAAAAAGATGATAAAAGATGAACGAAAAATCACATGCAGTTATCAAAAGACAAATATAGACGGACAGAAAAATATAAACATTCGAATAGAAGTTGAAAGACACACGAAGAAGCAGAGACAGAGACAGCAGGACAGGAGTAGACAGGTGGACAGGTGGACAAATGAAGGTAAACAGACAGACGTAAAGAGACTTATAGACAGACGGCTTGCGACGCTACCGGAAGATTGAGAGGAAGCAAACAGATTTACTCGCCTACGCTCTACCCGCCTCCCTAAGTGATCATCTCCTGCCCACACACACGCACGCACGCACACACACACACACACACACACACACACACACACACACACACACACACACACACACACACACACACACACACACACACACACACACACACACACACACACACACACAAAGCCTTGAAGTTCGAACGCACAACTTGAGCTGGCATTTGCATATCCTCCTCCTCCTACACACACACACACACACACACACACACACACGCACACACGCACACGCTCCCACGCACACTATTTTCCACTCGTCATCATTTTCCTGAGAGAGAGAGAGAGAGAGAGAGAGAGAGAAATCGAAGGAAAATGACACCGCAAACCAAGGAACGATAAGAGTAAGTGGAGGGTTGGAGAGAGAGCGAAGGAATTGAGCGGGATTTGGGCGGGACGGGGATAAAGAAACCGCCCAATCACCTATCATTTCCCCGCCCACACCCAGATGACGGTTCATTTCCCCAATTACCCCCCTCCCCCTCCCTCTTCACCTGCCCCCCCTCCTCCCTTCACCTCCCTCCTTCCTTCCTTCTTCCCTTCCTTCCACTTTTTTTCTCTATTCGTCTCTTTCTTGGTGTTTATTTTTCTCCAGTCCTCTCCTTACGCTATTCTTTCCTTCATTTCTCTTCTTCGATTATTTCTTCCTTCTTCCTTCTTTCCTTCCCTCCTTACCTCTCTCCTCTTCCTCCTTCCTTTCTCCTTCCTCCCTTCCCTTCCCTTCCCTTCCCTTCCCTTCCCTTTCCTTTTCTTTTCTTTTCTTTCCTCTCCTTTCCTTTCCTTTCCTTTCTCTCATTCCTTCCCTTCCCTTCCCTTCCCTTCCCTTCTCTTCTCTTCTCTTCTCTTCTTTTCCCTTTCCTTTCCTTTCCTTTCCTCTCCCCTCCCCTCCCCTCCTCTCCTCTCCTCTCCTCTCCTCTCCTCTCCATTCCATTCCTTTCCTTCCTTTCCCTTCCTTCCCTTCCCTCCTCTCCACCATTTCCTCTTAAACATTTCTCTTTTTCCTCATTTTTTCTCTCTTGTCTCCACCCGTCTCTCCTTTCATCAGCCTTTCTCATGTCCTTCCATCGCTCTTTCCTTCTCGTTTCCTTCATTTCATCATTTCCTTCCTGACTCTCTTCTTATCCTCCATTCTGAGGTTTAAGAGGGAGGGAGGGATGGAGGGAGGAAGGAGAGAGGGTGAGAGGGAGAGGGAGGGAAGGAGGGAGGTATAAGAAGACGCAAGAGAGACTGAATCCGTAAAGAAAGAAGGAAGAAAAAGACATGAGGACAAAAATGCAAATGGATAATTTCTTCCCTGCATCTTATTTCGCAATTCCGAGCGTTCTTTTCTGAGGTTCTTTCTTTTATTGTTTTCTTTCTGTTATTGTTTTGTTTGCTCTTGTGTTATCCAATGCTAAATTAACACTGATCTTTTTTTTCTATTACATTATGAGCATCTTCGTGTATATTCTGAGCTTGTTTTTTGCTTTTCTTCTGTTGTTTGTCGTTGTGGTTGGTTTTGAGTTTGTCTTCTGTTTGCCGTTTTGAAGTTTTTTTTTTTTCTCACGCATTTGTTGTCTTATTTTCGTCTTTACCGAGCCTCGAGTTACTGTTTTGCATACGTCCATTTCTTTGTTCATTCTTATCTCTGTTCTTTTTCTCTCATTTGTTTGTCCTTCTGTCTCTAGTTACTATTTTTACTTCTTTCTCCTTTGCTGTTTATTATTATTATTATTATTATTATTATTATTATTATTATTATTATTATTATTATTATTATTATTATTATTATTATTATTATTATTATTATTATTATTATTATTATTATTATTTTCATAGTCATTTGTCATTCTCTTCCTTTACTATCCTTACATATTCCGTCCTTGCTGGTTATTCATATTTTTTTGTTTTCTCTTCATTATCGTTTGTCCTCTTGTCTTCATTTACTATTTTTACACATTTCATTATTCTCTTCTCGCTGTTTCTTCATTTATTTGTTTTTTCTTCATTGGCGTTTATCCCATTGTCTTTAATTACTCTTTCCACTCATTCCCTCTTCTCTGGTCTTTTTTTACCCATCTTCCTCATATTCGTTTATTAATTACTCTCATCTCATTTCCACCTCTATTTTATTATTCTTATTCTTGCTCTTCCTTTAATTTATATATTCTTTTTTATTTTTGTATTCAATCTCTATTTTCACTTATTCTCACTTTCTTGATTATTCATATATTTTTTTTTACATATTCATAATCTATAATTTATTTTCAGTTACTATTTCCACTCATTTTCACTTTCCTGTTTATTCATATTCCTGGTTTTCTCATATCTGTTTCTTCGACGTCACTGTTTTTATCTACATACTCCTTACCTTTTTTTTTTTTTTTTTTTTTTCCATCTGCACTTACTAATTCTACTCATATCCATTTTGCTGCATATTCAAACGTCTGTCCTTTTTTCCTTTGTTTCCCCTTGAGTAATTACTGTTTCAGCTCCTCCTCATTTCCATGTTCTACGATATTCCTGTTTTTTTTCTCCCTGTAGTGTCGTTACCTAAGCTCTGTCTTCAATTACTATTTCCTCTCATTTCCATTTCGCTGCTTATTCATATTTCATTTATTTTCTCGTTTGTTTCTCCTTTGTCACTAATTACTGTTTCAAATCGTCCTCGTTTCCATGATCTTCAATTGCTGTTTTCACTCATTTCCATTTCGCTGTTTATTCAAATGTCTTTTTTCCTCTCCCTTGTTTCTCCTTTGCCACTAATTACTGATTCAATTCCTCATTTCCTTGTTTATTTGTTCCTATTTTTCTCTATATTATCGTTACCTATTCTCTATCTTCTCTATATTCTCTATCTTCAGTGACTCTTTCCACTTATTTCCAATTCGCTGCTTATTCGCATTCCATTTATATCTCGTTTGTTTCTCCTTTGTCGCTAATTACTGCTTCAACTCGTCCTCGTTTCCGTGTTCTGCGGTATTCCTGCCGCGCCGTGTTTGTCGTTTTCACTCGGCGTATAATTACAGAGTCTTGTTAGCGGCCCAAAATAAAAACTTCCTCGGTATATAAATCAAATAAAAGCGTCAAATCATAATGTTGTATCTTTTTTTTCATGAAGTTTAGAATAATAATGATATGGTAATGTCCGTTATGTAATTGACTTAATGATATTCAGTGGAAGGGATTATTTTATTTTCTATTATTATTATTATTATTACTATTATTATTATTATTAATATTATTATTATTATTATTATTATTATTATTATTATTATTATTATTATTATTATTATTATTATTATTATTATTATTATTATTATTATTATTATTACCTATTATTATTATTATTGTTGTTGTTGTTGTTGTTAATGTATTCGTAGCTGTCGTTGTAGAAGTAGTATAATAGTAATAGTAGCAATAGCAACACCAGTAGTAGTAGTAGTAGTAGTAGTAGTAGTAGTGATTGTTGTTGTAGTGGTAGCATCAATGTTTCTGGATTATCATCATTAGTATCGGCATTAGTACTGTCATTGTGTTTTAATATCGCGCCACCATCATTAGCATCAGCGTCACAAAGCGATAATCAACACCCGCCTCTTAAATCCGTGAGAGTGAGCGGTGATGATGTCGCTCCCCCCTTCCCTGACGCCCGGCGAGGGAGCGGCGTGAGAGGCGGCCACTTGGATTATTGGTGTGCCGGGGCGGGGATAAAATGCGAGGCGCGTCACTCCGGGGAAGAGACTCGTGAACACCCTCTTGTGGCGGCGGACTGACTGACTGACTTACTGAGCGATTGATTGTCCTAGTTTTCTTTGTCTTTGGTGCTGCCTCTCGTGCCGGAAGTCTCTTCAGTAGTCACAAGTAGTAAAGAATTGATTTCTGGATGACTGGATTGACTGTCTGAATGACCGACTGACTTGGCTGAGTGGATGGAACGACTGACTGACTGACTAACTGACTGACTGAATGAATGAATGAATGAATGAATGAATGACAAAGGAATTAACTCTCTCTCTCTCTCTCTCTCTCTCTCTCTCTCTCTCTCTCTCTCTCTCTCTCTCTCTCTCTCTCTCTCTCTCTCTCTCTCTCTCTCTCTCTCTCTCTCTCTCTCTCTCTCTCTCTCTCTCTCTCTCTCCGACACATACACACACAAAAAAATCGTCGCCTGTTCTAATACCATAACATTAAGAATAACAATGTATTTAATTCGAAGCATTCCACCTGTAAAACATTTGCAATTACTTCTCCGTTTGCTAAAAAAAAAGGACATTCCGCCATACAGGTAACATTTTAAAGTGTCCTATGACATGTAAACGAGGCAGGTAAGTGGCATAAGATTAAAGATTTGCACCTTTTTTTCATCTGTATCATCAAATAGTTCCCTTATTTTTTTACTTATTTCTCTATTTTTTTTTCAGAGTCCAATGAAGGAATGTTTACCCGGCACGAGTTACACAGGTAAGAGATACAGTTTCCGTTCTTGGCATTTTTCCCTCCTTTGGTGAATTTAGGTAAAGAGAAGGTAATCGCTGCTCCACTTGAAGGATAATTTGCAGGTAGGAGTCCACGCAGATAATTTTATGTGCAAAGAAGGAAATTGAAGAAAGAAGTTGTCTGGAGGTCACTCGGTGCACTTTAATCATGCCTTTGTGTGCTGAGTATTATATAATGGAGGTGCCGTGGCCGTCTCATGTGGAACGAAGCAGAGAGAAAGCTGAGTGGTGAAGACATAGAGGGTGAACATAATTTAGATAAACGGTTGTGAAGGCCTTGCTACGTCCAGGAAATTGAGAGATAATGTTCGAATGAGAAATGAGAGTAATTTGTGAGTGATGATAAGTTACATTTCCATATAAGTTTTTATTTTTTTAGAGGAAATTAGGTGATGAACATTTCGTGTGTTGAATTAAGACTTACGTAAAAAGAATAAAAAGACCATGAGGAATGAAGATACAAGGGAGGTAAAAAATGGTGATTGCTAATGATGAAGGAAAACTATAATAAAATCAGCAGCTTCAGTGCCTACGATTTGAACTCTTTCAGGAGGGGAGTATCAAGGCACCTTTCCGAATGACTCTGCTCTCTATTTCGAACACTGCAACTAAACAATTCTTGCTGTACCAGAGGCGTTGCGTTTTATGTTTTTGTTTGTTTGTTAGTTTCCTCATTTTTAGCGCCCTCGAGCTGCTTATACTGTAAACAAAAGGACACAGGTAAAATGAATAAAACTAACGTGAGAGGTGAAAAATATGGAGACTGGCGACAATAAAATCAGCAGTGAGGTGTGAGTGGGAATCGAACTGGCCACACAACAGTCACCAGTGAGAATCGAATACCAACTGCAGCCCCTTATAGCCTCGGCTCACTGATCCTGGCCGGCGGGATCGACTGTAGTGGGAACCGTTGTGTGTGTGATGTTAGCGATGATGAGGCCGTTCAGCCGTTCATCCCTGATCCGCCATTGTGTGTTTGTGTCGCATTGTGCAGCCGGCGAAAAAAAAGATCATTCAGTTGCTGTGGTTGTTACTAATGATGACAATAATAGCAATGATGATAACAATGATGACGCCACTGTTACCATTATGGGCCTCGTTGTTGTTATTGTTATATGCTGCAAGGAATGGAGGTGTAGGAATTGTTATTGTTGTTATTATTATTATTTTTGGTGTGTGTGGATTGGAAAGGAAAGAGATTTAATTGTGGGAAGAACGAGAACGGATGGTAAAGAAGAATGCGGTGAGAGGAAAAGAAAGTGAAAATGTCGCTTCCAGAACTGAATATACGAGAGAGAGAGCAATCGGTCTGTAGGTAATACAACTATATACTATTAGATTTCCCATTGTTCCCCCAACAACCTCTCTCTCTCTCTCTCTCTCTCTCTCTCTCTCTCTCTCTCTCTCTCTCTCTCTCTCTCTCTCTCTCTCTCTCTCTCTCTCGAAAAATTGAGGGTTTATCAACAAAAGGAAAACCATTCTTGAGGGTACGAATGTGTGTTTGTGTGTGTGTGTGTGTGTGTGTGTGTGTGTGTGTGTGTGTGTGTGTGTGTGTGTGTGTGTTGCAAATGGTAATCGTAATTGCGTGTTTCCTTCATCGATTTCTTCATATTTCCTTTCCACTCCTCCTCCTCCTCCTCCTCCTCCTCCTCCTCCTCCTCTTTTTCGAATCTGCCATCACCAAAACGTCATTTCTCATTTTCAAACTGCTCCTTTATTTTCCTTTCTTTCCTCCGTCCGTTCTCTTACTCTGCCTTTTTTTTTTATTTTTTTTCCTTTTATTTTTCCATTCTTTAACCTTTTTTTCAATCGTTTGCGCTTTTTAGTTTTTAGAGTTATTTGCTTTTTTTACTTTATTATCCTTTTGTGTTTTATTGTATTTTTTATTTTAAGTTATTTTTTTCTTTTATTGTTGCTCGTATTCCTTTTATTCTTGTTTTAGTCCTCCATCAATACATTTTTCTTTTATTCTCTCTTCCTTTCTTTGCTTCATTCTTTCGTTTTCTCTTCTTTTTCTTTTTCCCCTCATCCGTGTAATCACTTTCGGTTTCAAAAGTCTCACAAAACACGTCGTTCCAGTTAAAACAGCTCACCCAAGTTTCCGTAAGAGACAACAACAACAACAACAACAACAACAACAGCATTCAATTTACCTTCCTCACATTTTCCACCCTTCATATGTCCGCCCTTTTATTGTTGTTTTCTACATTGATTTCGTCTCGTCTTAAAATGTTATGCGCTGAGGACTTGCTTTCTACGTTTTCTCCTTTATATTTTCACCTTTTTGCTGTTATTTTTCTACCTCTTCATATTTCCGTCCGGTTGTTTTTGTTTTCTATATTGATTTCGTTTCGTCTTCAAGTATTATTTTCTGAGGACTTACTTTCTACGTTTCCTCCTTTATATTTTCACCTTTTTTGCTGTTGTTGTCTACCTCTTTTATTTCTTTCCCTCACATATCATTCTTTTTCCTTTTTATTTTCGCCTTTTTTTGTGGCTGTTTTCTACCTCTTTTATTTCTTTCCTTCACATGTTCTTTTTCCTTCTTATTTTCGCCTTTTTTGCTGTTGTTTTCTACCTCTTTTATTTCTTTCCTTCACATATCATTCTTTTTCCTTTTTATTTTCGCCTTTTTGTTGTCGTTTTCTACCTCTCATATTTCGTTCCGTCTTTTTTGAGAACTTATTTACTGCATTTTCTCTACTTTATGTATTCACTTTTTTGTCGTTCTTCTACCTCTTCTATTTCATTTCCTCTTCACATATCATTCCCAGAGGACTTACTTTCTACATTTTCTTCTTTTTAATTCCGCCTTTTTATCGTTTTTCAACCTCTTCTGTTTCGTTTCTTCAAATATTATTCTCTAAGGACTTTTTTTTCTACATTTTTTCCCCGTCATATATGCACATTTTTCGTTTGTTTTTCTATTTGTTTCGTTTTTTCAAATATTCTGTGAGGCCTTATTTTCTACATTTCGTCTGCATATAAACACTTTTTTGCTGTCGTTTTCTACTTCTGTTTCGTTTCGTCTTTTTCTCTTATTCTCTTGGGACTTATTTTCAACATTTTCTCCTTTATAATTCCTTCTTTTTGTCGTTTTCTTCATCGATGTCTTTCCGTTTTCACATATATTTTTCTGAGGACTTATTTTTCACATTTTTCTCGCATTTTTTATATACTCACTTTTTATCGTTTTTCTGTTTATTCGCCTTTTTTTGTCGTTTTTCTGTATATTCGCCTTGTTTTGTTGTTTTTCTGTATATTCGCCTTGTTTTGTTGTTTTTCTGTATATTCGCCTTGTTTTGTTGTTTTTCTGTATATTCGCCTTGTTTTGTTGTTTTTCTGCATATTCGCCTTGTTTTGTTGTTTTTCTGTATATTCGCCTTGTTTTGTTGTTTTTGTGTATTCGCCTTGTTTTGTTGTTTTTCTGTATATTCGCCTTGTTTTGTTGTTTTCTGCATATTCGCCTTTTTTGTCGTTTTTCTGTATATTCGCCTTTTTTGTCGTTTTGTTTTCTACTTCTTCTATTTCGCTCCGTCAAATATCCACTGAGGACTTATTTTCCCTTCGCGCGTATACAAAGGATTTATTTTTCCCTTCGCGCGTACAAAGCGAGGCAGACCAAGGACTGAATGACGATAAAAGAGAGTGCCTGTTAGCGTCCTTTCACTAAGTAATGATGAGGGGGTGATAAAGTTGAAGGACGAGTCAATGATGTGTGATTTTAGTCCCGCTCTCTCTCTCTCTCTCTCTCTCTCTCTCTCTCTCTCTCTCTCTCTCTCTCTCTCTCTCTCTCTCTCTCTCTCTCTCTCTCTCTCTCTCTCTCTCTCTCTCTCTCTCTCTCTCTCTCTCTCTCTCTCTCTCTCTCTCTCTCTCTCTCTCTCTCTCTCTCTCTCTCTCTCTCTCTCTCTCTCTCTCTCTCTCTCAAAGCTCTCTCTCAAAGCTCTCCTTCTCTCTCGTTCTTACAAGTCCAGTCCTCTTTGGGTTCATTGCTTGAGGGATTTACGGTTGACGGATGTTAGAATTTATTTAAAAACCATGAATGATAAAGGAAGGAGACGAAAACTTGCTGCGATTTCACTTCCGGACACAAATGCCTCAGGGTTGTAAGGTCTTGGTATTATGATCTTCGTTAGTTATCTGTTGCTTATTACGGTTGTTTTTCGTCCAAGTGAAGAGATTCTTGGACGTCGTGTGTCAAGGAGTCAGTAGCAAGAGGTGGTCTGGTTACGTTTCTAATATTATTTCAAGAACCTTCATCCGATCCTCCTTTCTGGGAAGCGTTCAAGTCATTAATGAAGATGAAGGAGGACGAGGAGGAGAAGGAGGAAAAGAAGAAGAAGAAGAAGAAGAGGAGGAGGGGGAAAAGTGAAAAAAAGATAAAGAAGAAGACAGAGACATGCAGAGCCCCCTTCAGTCTGAATAAATTTTACGGAATTGCACCTCGACATCCGAGCCAAGTCACCATCGTCACCACCACCACCAGTATCCACCACTACCACCACCAAGAACAACAACAGCATTTGCAGCCCTCCTACTACCACCACCATCACAACCGCCACCTCCTCGACCACCACGAGAAAGAAAACTTTGTCTAATTAAACAAGAGCAGTAAATATGCCGCTTGAGTGCGTGTTCATAAAGCGCTAATGGAGGTCGGCGCCGCGCCCAGGTGTGTTCCGTGCGGGCAGGTGTGTTCCATGCGTCAGGTGTGTTCCATGCGTCAGGTGTGTTCCGTGCGTCAGGTGTGTTCCGTGCGTCAGGTGTGTTCCGTGCGGCGAGGTGTGTTCCATGTGTCAGGTGTTTTATATGCGTCAGGTGTGTTCCATGCGTCAGGTGTGTTCCATGCGTCAGGTGTGTTCCGTGCGGCGAGGTGTGTTCCATGTGTCAGGTGTTTTATATGCGTCAGGTGTGTTCCATGCGTCAGGCGTGTTCCATGCGGCGAGGTGTGTTCCAAGTGTCAGGTGTGTTTCATGCGTCAGGTGTGTTCCATGCGTCAGGTGTGTTCCGTGCGGGCAGGTGTGTTCCATGCGTCAGGTGTGTTCCGTGCGGCGAGGTGTGTTCCGTGCGGCGAGGTGTGTTCCATGCGTCAGGTGTGTTCCATGCGTCAGGTGTGTTCCGCGCGGCGAGGTGTGTTCCATGTGTCAGGTGTGTTCCGCGCGGCGAGGTGTGTTCCATGTGTCAGGTGTGTTCCGCGCGGCGAGGTGTGTTCCATGTGTCAGGTGTGTTCCATGCGTCAGGTGTGTTCCATGCGTCAGGTGTGTTCCATGCGTCAGGTGTGTTCCGTGCGGCGAGGTGTGTTCCGTGCGGCGAGGTGTGTTCCATGTGTCAGGTGTGTTCCATGCGTCAGGTGTGTTCCGTGCGGGCAGGTGTGTTCCATGCGTCAGGTGTGTTCCGTGCGGGCAGGTGTGTTCCGTGCGGCAGGTGTGCAGGAGGCAGATGTGCAGCGTCGTGTTCACAGATTCACTTTTTTATACCAACTGACATATCCTAAATTGTGTCTATTACGCATACGGGAATTCATATTTAAATGTCCATTATTCACCATCACGACAGCCGGCATCACTATTACCTTATGCACTATCACCACCACCACCATCACCACCACCATCACCACCACCACCACCACCATCACCATCACCACCACCACCACCACCACCACCACCACTCCACTCCACTCCACATCGCAGACAACAAAGTAAATGAGAGGGGCGATATCCACATCCCATCCATTAGTCCATCCCCTTATCTCCCTCCCTCACCCCTCCTCACCTCTACCACTCCGCCCATCAGTCTCCTCTTACCCGCCCTGCCCTTCCCTTCCTGTCCTTTCCCTTCCTTTCCTTTCCCTTTCCTCCCTCTCCTTTCCTCTCTCCTAACATTCTCTTTACCTCCTTTTCCCTTCTTTCCCTTTTCCCTTTTCTCCCATTCCACTTCGCTCCGTTTCCCCTTCTCTCCCTTTCCCCTTCTCTCCCTTTCCACTTCTCTCCCTTTTTCCTTCTCCCTTTTTCCTTCTCTCCCTTTTTCCTTTTCTCCCTTTCCACTTCTCTCCCTTTCGTCCTTAAGCATAGTCTCATTCCTCTCTTTTCTTTTCTCTTCATTTTCCTCTTTCCTCTTCTCCCCTCCTTATAATTCCTTTTGTCCCCTTTACCTTTCTCTCTCACTTTCTCCCTTCCATATACTCCCTCCTTCTCATTCCCTCCTCTTCCTCCTTTCTCCCCTCCACACTCTCCCTTTTCCCTATTTTCCCTCTACCTTTTCCATTCTCTCCTCCTTCCCTTCGCGTTCTCCTATTCCCCTCTTCTTCCTTATCAAGATTTCTCATTATCGCAATTTATCCCCTCCGTTTACTCGTTTTTCTTATTTCCCTTTTCGACTTTTCCCCTTCTCTCCTACGTTTATTCCTCCTATTTCCCTCTTCTACCTTTCCCTTGCTCACTCTCTCCCACCCATATTCTCTCATTCCCCTCTTTTCCATTCCTTACATTTCTCATTCTCTCACTTTCTCTCCTTCGCTTACTCCTATTTCTCTTATTTCCCTTTTTGACTTTTATCCTTCTCTCCCTTTCTCGTCTCCACATTCTCCCGTCCCCCTCTTTTCCCTCTCCCTTTTTCCCCTTCGTATTCTCCCATTCTCCTCACTTCCCTTCTCTACCCCTTCCCCTTTCTCTTCTCCTCCACACCACAGACCAAACTCACCTATGCGTACTCTCACGTTTCCTCTCTCTCTCTCTCTCTCTCTCTCTCTCTCTCTCTCTCTCTCTCTCTCTCTCTCTCTCTCTCTCTCTCTCTCTCTCTCCTCCCCTCCCCTACTCCCCAACTTCTCCCAGTCGTAAGGGGATCTGTAGTAAACTGGTCCCTGGGGGTGAGGGGGTGAGGATACTGGATCCCTCTGACTCACCAGCTGTTTGTCCCCTCCCCCTGACCCCCTCCTCTCCCTGGCCTTCCTGCCCCTGCCACTCCTCCGTTTTAAAGAGCTTCCTCCCTCCTTCTACCCTTCATCCTCTTCCATCTTCCCTTCCCTTCTCTCCCATTCCCCTGATTTCCCTTCCCTTACATTTCCCATTCTCTCTCGTTCTTCTTCTCCTCGTTGTCCCTTTTCCCCCTCTTCCTCTCCCCACCCCCTCTTCCTCTCCCCACCCCTCTTCCTCTCCCCACCCCCTCTTCCTCTCCCCACCCCCTCTTCCTCTCCCCACCCCTCTTCCTCTCCCCACCCCCTCTCCCCACCCCTCTTCCTCTCCCCCCTCTTCCTCTCCCCACCCCCTCTTCCTCTCCCCACCCCCTCTTCCTCTCCCCACCCCCTCTTCCTCTCCCCACCCCCTCTTCCTCTCCCCACCTCCTCTTCCTCTCCCCACCCACTCTCCCATCTGCTCTCTAACCTACTAACTTCTTCCTTCCTCCTCTACACCTCTTCCTCTGTTCGTCCTCTGTTAAAAGTACTCCATCACCCACTCTTTCATCACCCTTCTCCTCCTCCTCTCTCCCCTCTCACCCTATCTCCCCCCTCCTCCCACCTACCACATATTTCTTTTCCTCCCCTTTACACCTGAATTTCTCTCTCCCTTGGGCTCTTAAATTTACACGTTAACGCTCTATTTATTTTTTTCTCACTCGCTGTAAGTTCCTGGAGTCCCCCATCTTTCTACCTCCGGCTGTTTGTCTTTTGTCTCCCGTTTTCTTCCTGTTTTTTTTTTCTTTACGTGCTTTTCTCCCCTTCCTTACCTCCCCATTTCCCCCTTCCTCCCCTTTTCTCCCCTTTTCAAGCTCCCCATTTCCCCCTTCCCCCCCTTTCTTCCCTTCCCAACCTCCCCATTTCCCCGTTCTTCCCCCTTTCTCCCCTTCCCAACCTCCCCATTTCCTTTTCTCCTTCCTTATCTCCCCATTTCCCTTCCTCCCTTTCTCCCCTTCCTTATTCCTTCCTCCCCATTTCTCCCTTTTCAACCTCCCATTTCCCCTCCCTTCCCAACCTCCCATTTCCTTCCTCCTCCTTCCCAACCTCCCATTTCCCTTCCTCCCCATCCCAACGTTCCCATTTCCCCCTTCCTCCCCTTCCCAACCTCCCCATGTCCCCCTTCCTCCCCTTCCCAATCTTCCCATTTCCCCCTTCCTCCCCTTCCCAACCTCCCCATTTCCCCCTTTCTCCTTCCCAACCTCCCCATTTCCCCTTCCTTCCCTTCCCAACCTCCCCATTTCCCTTTCTCCCCTTCCCAACCTCCCATTTCCCCTTCTCCTTCCCAACCTTCCCATTTCCCCCTTCCTCCCCTTTTCTCCCCTTCCTTACCTCCCCATTTCCCCCTTCCCAACCTCCCCATTTCCCCTTTCTCCCTTCCCAACCTCCCCATTTCCCCCTTTCTCCCCTTCCCAACCTCCCCATTTCCCCATTCCTCCCCTTCCCAACCTCCCCATTGCCCCCTTTCTCCCCTTCCCAACCTTCCCATTTCCCCCTTCCTCCCCCTTTCTCCCCTTCCCAACCTCCCATTTCCCCTTCCTCTCCCTTTCTCCCCTTCCCAACCTCTCATTTCCCCTTTCCCCCTTTCCTAGCCCTTCTACCCACCCCACCCCTTCCCTACACAACCTCCTTCCCCTATTCCCCTTCCCACCCACCCCGGTAAGTAGGAAGCGTCGAGAATGGTGATGTATATATATATCTTTTTTCTCTATGGTCACCTTTATCCTCTGTTTAGGTCGTTCTTCGTATAAAATGGTTTGTAGTCGGGGTTCTGTTTTGAGTCTCAGCGTCTTGAGGGAGCGAGGCAACATTAATCAATACGTTTTCCCTCCTTTTAGTTTGACAAGAATGGGTTTATCATTAATCTTGTTCCTCTATACCTCACTCCCTCCCCCTCCCCTTCTTCGCCTCTCCTTCCCTTTCATCTCATCCTTCACGTCCTCCTCTTCCTCCTCCTCTCCTTCCTACTTCTTCTATTCCTCTGCCTCTATCTTCCTCCTCTTAATACTCCTCCTTCTTCTCATACTCCTCTTCTTCGTCTTTACCACTCCTCTCCCCTTCATCTCGTCCTTCACGTCCTCCTCTTCCTCCTCCTCTCCTTCCTACTCCTTCTATTCCTCTGCCTCTATCTTCCTCTTCTTAATACTCCTTCTTCTCATACTCCTCTTCTTCGTCTTCATCATTCCTTTCCCTTTCATCTCCTCCTTTACGTCCTCGTCTTCCTCCTCCTCCTCCTCTTCCTTTTCCTTCTCTTCCTCTTTATCTTCCTCCTGTTTCTTCTCCTCCTCCTTCTCATACTTCTCCTCTTTGTCTTCACGCCTCCTTTACCCTCGTCTCGTCCTCCTTTTCCTCCTCCTCCTCTTCCTCTTCCTCTTCCTCCTCATTCTCGTCGTCCTCGTTGTCCTCCTCCTCACTGATGTCCTCCTCCTCCTCAATTTCCTCATTCAACCTTCCCTTGTCCTCCTCTCTCCTTAGTCCATGTTATCTTCCTCTTTCTCCCTCTCCTCCTCATCTTCTCCACCCCTCTCCATATCTCTCTCTCTCTCTCTCTCTCTCTCTCTCTCTCTCTCTCTCTCTCTCTCTCTCTCTCTCTCTCTCTCTCTCTCTCTCTCATGTATAGCCTTTGAGTGTTGGGCAAGCTTGTGGTCCCCCTTTCCACATTACATCAGCTTGAAGGACGCTTAGGGATGCTAATATTAAGCTGCTCCTTGGCTTGGCCGTAATAGTTGCCAGACTCTGTGAAGGCTTGTCACGAGAGGCTTAGCGGCTCTCCCTCTGTGCCGCTCAAGAGACGCGGACATGAGGGAAGAAAGTGATGCTGGGCTGAGGGTTGGAACGTGAAGAAGCGCGCGCAAAGAGGAGTAAGTTCATTTGATGCTGTTGAAAAGGTTGGCGGACATGGAAGAGTTAATTAACACTCTGCATGGAAACGCTCGAGAGAGAAATGCGAGAGGATATGTCATGAGGAGAGTTGGTGTGTGTGTGTGTGTGTGTGTGTGTGTGTGTGTGTGTGTGTGTGTGTGTGTGTGTGTGTGTGAAGGTAAATGGGATAAAGAGAAATGCGAGAGAATATGTCATGGGTAGAGTGTGTGTGTGTGTGTGTGTGTGTGTGTGTGTGTGTGTGTGTGAAGGTAAAGAGATAAAAGAGAGTGGGACGTGAAAAGAGCAGTTCAGCCAGTAGTTGGCTTGCTTAATTATGAGGAGAGATGACGCTGTGGAAATGAACGTGGAAGGAATATGTAAGTGTATAAGTAAATAAAACTTGTCTGGCTGCCAAAAACAAAGCAAACAAAAGTAATTATGTCTTATTTTACACGCCAGAAAAGAAACTGCCACTAATGATACAAGTATTTTACATGTCTGTCTGGTTAAAAAAAGGAAATAAAACAAAAAAGATACAGTCACAAGTTTACGTAATAAGGTGGATAAGAGAGAGAGAGAGAGAGAGAGAGAGAGAGAGAGAGAGAGAGAGAGAGAGAGAAAACATCTGCTGCGGTGGAGGAAAAAAAAGAGAGACAAAAAATATGATCATAGATTTACATGTTCATAAGGGCAGAAAAGAAGGTAATGGGAAGAGAGGTAGGAGGAGGAGGAGGAGGAGGAAAAAGAGAAAGAAAGAAAAAGAAAAAAAAGAGAAGAAAAAAAGAGAAAGATGAAGAGGAAGATGAAGAGGAAGAGAAAGAACAGGAGGAAAAGAAAATAAGAAAAAACTAGACGCATAGCACTCGGAGAGTGCACACCTCCGCCAAAGATCGTCCTGAAAATTGGTATGGCATCATCAGTGATCCTATGCATCAGATGGAAGCATTTGTTTCGAAATTTGATGAAAGTATTTTTTCGGAAGCTTTGACCTAGGGCGAACTTTTCGAGGTCAAGGTCGAAGGTCAAGGTTAAGGCCATGCAAGGTGCGTCTTTCCATGAGCTAAATTATGAACCAAGTCTGAAGTCTCTACGATGATGAGAACCGTAGTTATGGCCAAAAATATGTGAATCTGACGTATTGTGAGACCTTGACCTAGACGTTTGACAAAAAAAATAATGGGTTTTATTCTGGATGGACACGACGCTTCCCTGAAAAATTGGTTGAGATATCCGCAAAAGTGTGCACAGGAGACTGTTAACGAACAAACAAACAAATAAACATACGTACTGACCGGACCGAAAATATACTCTCCTCCAACTTCGTTGACGGAGGTAAAAAGGAGTAAGAAAAAATAGAAAAAAGAAGAATATAAAAAGAAAGAGGAAGAGGAGAAAGAATAGGAAGAGGAGGAAGAGAAAGAGAAAGTTAAGAAAAAGAAGATAAAGATAAAGAAGAAGAAGCAGAAGAAAAGAAGAAATATAAGAAGGAGGAGGACGAAGACGAGGAAGAGGAGGGGGGAGGAGGAGGAGGAGGGAGAGGACAAAGATGCGCCGTTAGTAGCTGGAAAATACATGGAAATGGAAGAGAAAACGTCCTTAATGTACCGTCGAGCGAAGAAAAAGCAACAACGTATCCGAGCGGAGTGAGCTTTGAGGGGATTAAGTGGTGCCCCAATCCTGCTTTATTTTGTTTGCTTATTGTGTTTGTCTGTGTGTTTGATTGCTCGTGTATCTCCCTGTGTGTGTGTGTGTGTGTGTGTGTGTGTGTGTGTGTGTGTGTGTGTGTGTGTGTTAATACCTGCACTCCGCCTATTGTTAGTTGTACGTTTGTGGATTAATTTTGCCTGTGATTGCTTTTACGAATTCCTGCATCAGCGTCAGTACCCGTCCAGTGCTGGATAATGGTGAACTAATGGCCAACTAGCACCGGGTTGTTTACGTGTATAATGTACCCTGTTTGCCTATAGTTGAATCGTGCGTCATATATATTTTTTTTTACGGTAAGGAAGACCGCTCAAGGGCAAGAAGCAAATATAAACCAAAAAAGTTAATAAAAGCTCCCCCCCCCCCCATATGAAAGAGAGACCAGAAGAGAGGTCAATTTCGGGAGGAGAGTAAAGTACCATCATGTCACAACGGAGCAGCGAGTGACTATTTATTCTGATGATTCTGTTCGGCGAGATTCATCGTTTTTTTATTTATTATTTTTGTTTTAGCGCTGCCGTAGACACTCAGTATTTACAGAGAGGAATTTTTGAACGGCGAACACACAGCCATATATCTTTTTGCAGTAAGTGTACGTTAGATAAATTAAAATACGATAAAGACATTGGCAAGTATTGGCTTTCAAACTGAGTAATGGGCGAGGTGAACAAACTGAGCCGTCGCGAGGTGAGTGCCAGTACGATAGATCTCTTCAAGGAAACGCTCGATAAAGTCCTGAGTAGAAAGAACTGGCGGTGCTGTGCTTCCTTAAACTCTCACATCTACCAACTCCCTTCTGCCCGACCTCTCACTTAGATACTCTTAAATGTCAGTACACAAACTTTCGTATTAACCATCTTGCTTCTGTCAGACTCCCTTTTTTTTTTTATACAACAGAGGAGACAGTGCAAGGGCGTAAAAAAAAGAAAACAATAATGAAAAAAAAAAAAGCCCGCTACTTACTGCTTACTTCATATACCCTCCTAAATGACAGCATACTAACTCTCCCGTATAAACAAACCCCCATCTGGCATACCCATTACTTATATCCTCTTAAATGACCTTATACTAACTCTTTCATGTGCACAAACTCGCTTTTTATGCTCTTAAAAGATAATTGAAAAAAATAAAAATCCCGCGAGACGATGCCGGAAGAGGAAGGAAGAAGCGCGTGCGAGGGAGGGAAAGCACGCCCTAAATCAGCGCAAATAAGAGGCCGCGAGGACGGGGAAATAAAAGGAGGCGGCAGGAAGCAAATATCATGACGTGGGTTGTATCTCACGAGGCCACCAAACGTCCGCGCGAGACATATTTACGAATGTTTATGGACGTGACGACGGTGCAAAAATGTGAAGGGGGAGGGAGAAAAAAAAGTAAGAGGGAGAGGAGGAGGGAGAGGAAGAGGAAGAGGGGTAGGGAGAGGAAGAGAAAGAGGAGGGAAAGGAAGGAAGAGAGGGAAGAAGAGGAGAGGGAGGAGGAAGAGGAAGAGGAAGAGGAGGGAAGGAAGAGGAAGAGGAGGGAGGGAAGAGGAAGAGAGGAAGAGGAAGAGGAAGAGGAAGAGGAAGAGTAAGAGGAAGAGGAAGAGTCAAAGGAACAGAGAGAGAGAGAGAGAGAGAGAGAGAGAGAGAGAGAGAGAGAGAGAGAGAGAGAGAGAGAGAGAGAGAGAGAGAGAGAGCATTTTCCTGTCCTCTTAAATAACAAAGGAGATATATTAGCTAATTCATGTCGACTTTTAAGGGGGCGGAATATTCTAAGTCATGCAATAGTTTAAACATATTGGAATAGTATCTAAGTTTTATGAAAATTCAGGAACAAAAACGAGAGAACATTTTTACCGTTCACGTAGACGAAAGGAAGAAAAATAATCGTAATGCGATCTCACAGAGGAACAGAAGCGTGATTGAATCTCTTTCGAAGCAACACCGAGACTTGCTAACCTGTTTACCTAAGAGATGGAGATACGATGAAGCATTTAGCGCGTGATGAGATGTAGTAGAATTAATATCTCAGTAGCTTAGAGGGTTAATTAGTTCACCTGGAGACAAGACGCCACGATGTACTTGACGTGTACGATGAAGTAGGAATATAGCACTAGAAAAAAATAATAGATGAACAAAAGAAATAAAATAGATGAACAAAACAAACAAGTTACTGTATATAAACAAAACAAACAAAATAGATGAAAAATACACCAATAGATGAACAAAACAAACAATTTGCTGTATATAAACAAAACAAACAAAATAGATGAAAAATACACCAATAGATGAACAAAACAAACAATTTGCTGTATATAAACAAAACAAACAAAATAGATGAAAAATACAACAATAGATGAACAAAAACAATTTGCTGTAAATAAACAAAACAAACAAAATAGATGAAAAATACAACAATAGATGAACAAAACAAACAATTTGCTATATATAAATAAAACAAACAAAATAGATGAAAAACAACAATAAATGAACAAAACAAACAAGTTGCTGTTTATAAACAAAACAAACAAAATAGATGAAAAACACAACAATAGATGAACAAAACAAAACAAAAAGATTAAAACAAAACAAAATGGATGAACAAAACAAACAAAAAGAGATGAAACGAAAATGAAACATACGTACTTTTGCAACGACGAATTATTAACGACAAAACAAGAGTACAACGTTCGACCTTTACTGTGTAGCAGGAATATAAAGCTAAAATATTACGACGAAACGAAAATAGAATAAACTTTTGCAATGACGAATTATTAACGACTAAACAAAAGTAGAACATTTGACCTTCACGATGTTGCAGGAATGTAGGACTCAGGAATTTACAAGAATGCAACGAGAGGGGGAGGAGAGGGAGAGAGGGAGAGAGAGGGAGAGGAGGAGGGAGAGTAAGAAGACGACAAATACTACGATGAAATAAAAGAAAGAAGAAAAAATAAGAAAGAAGGAAAAGAAGAGAAAGACCATAGACGGAAAATTAAATAAAGAAGAAAGGAAGAATGAGAAAGAAGTAATAGAAAAAAGAAAAAGAAAATAAATAAAACAGTTCATAATGGCAAAAGAATACAACATAACTTTTACGATTAAGCTTAAACATGACACAATAATTTACAGTGAAGGAAATATACAACACAACCTTTAAAGGAGAAAACGAAACACAACACTTAATAATTTACAACGAAACGAGAATAGAACATAACCTTTAGTGATGAAGCATTTTAAGTAAGAACTGAAATATTATTAGAGGAATATTTTCAGCAGAATGACGTTTCTTTTAATTAATGTCAGCAGGTAATGAAATAAACTATTAAAACCGTATGTTGTAGTTTAGAAAGTGAGGAAATATAATCAAGCGAGAATAAGCAACATGGAAACTTTACGAATTTATGAAGGGAAAAGAGAAAGAAAAGAATAGAAGAGAGAGGAAGAAAAGAAAAGAAATGAAAGAAAAAAGAAAAAGAAAGAGAAAAGAAAGAAGAGCGAAAGACAAAGAAGGATGAAGAAAAAAGAAAAGCAAGAGAAGAGAAAAAACATAGAAAGAAGAAAAGAATGGAATGAAGAGAGGAAAAACGAGAAAGAAGAAAAAGAAAGAAAAAAGAATAAGAAATAAGAAAAAGAAGAGAATGACCATTGACGGAAAAGAAAAGAAAGAAGAAAGGAAGAATGAGAAAAAAAGTAAAAGAAAAAGGAAGAAGAAAAAGAATAAGAAAGAAGAAGAGAAAGACCATAGAGGGAAAAGAAAAGAAAGAAGAAGTAAAAGAAAAGGAAAGAAGAAAAAGAAAAGAAAGAAGAAAGAAAAAAAAACACCAATTGATATTAAACAATTAGCAAGGGAGCACAAACGTAACCAAATTAGAATCCATTACGTATTTACTAATTAAGGAAAAAAAGACCCGAGCATAATCAAATGAGGATCTTTCTATTTCACGTGTTTAGTAATTGAGGAAAACGACGAAGAGAAGAAACAAAAACGAAAAAAAAAATGAATGAGTTATCCTTCAACATCACGAACCCTTGTCCCATTTTTTCCCTTGTCTAATCCACGTCCGCGGCGCCATTATACCGAGAAGTCCATAATTCATCTCTCGGAAGGTTTGTAATTATATCGTGATGCATACATGTGATTCTGGCTTAATGCATGGAAATTTGTGAGCCATTGTGTATAGTTTGTGGTGGTTAGCTAACGATCTCTCTCTCTCTCTCTCTCTCTCTCTCTCTCTCTCTCTCTCTCTCTCTCTCTGTCTTTCTTTTTTTTCGCGTTTCAGCTCGACTATCGTGTTTTCTTTCTTCACTGTTTCCTTTTTCTCTTTTTTTTATTTCCACTTCTCTGATTTTCATGTTTTCCTTCTACTTCACGGATTTTTGTTTTGTTTTTGTGTTTTACTCCCGCTCCCAATCTCTCTCTCTCTCTCTCTCTCTCTCTCTCTCTCTCTCTCTCTCTCTCGCATAGTCTTCTTCCTTTAGTCCTGTTTAACCTGCCCGCAAAAGAGAGAGAGAGAGAGAGAGAGAGAGAGAGAGAGAGAGAGGGGGGGGGAGGTAGTATTGGGGTGACATTGATCTTTCTTGCAATACAATTTATCTATATTCAATACTGAACTTGCAACACTCAACGGCATTTCCCGCCCTCCCGCCCTCTCCTCCTCCTCCTCCTCCTCCTCCAATCGTCCTTCATCCCCCTAACACTTTCCTTTTCCCCTTCCAATCCTTCTTCTCTTTATTCATATCCTGGTCCTCTTCCTCTCCTCCTCCTCCTCCTCCTCCTCCTCGCAACCTGTAAGTGAAATATCGGTGAAGAGCTTTGTCGATCTTGTGAGTGTGTGCAGGATGACAGACAAAGACAGACAGGAAGACAGAAGCAGACGGAGAGACGGAGACAGACGCAGATGCACACAGACAGTCAAATGGATAGATAAACAGACAGCCTAGGTGAGAGACTGTTTGAATGACACATGGATGCATAAACACGATGGGGAAGAGAGAGAGAGAGAGAGAGAGAGAGAGAGAGAGAGAGAGAGAGAGAGAGATTTACACACACACACACACACACACACACACACACACACCATTTCGTAGAATGACCTTGGCCGAACGAATGGACCGACCGTTCAGAAGTTTATTAGGTCAGGGGAGGAGAGGAGGGCGGTAGTGGGTAGGAGGGAGAAGGGAGGAGGAGGAGAGGAAGAAGTAGGGAAGGAAGGGTGGAGGGAGGATTGAACGGATGAAAGTAGAAATGAGTAGAAAGCAATGAGTAGGAGAAATTGGGGGATGAGAAAGAGGAAGAGTTTGAAGAGGGGGAAGAGGAAGAGGAAGAGGACGAGAACCAAGATGAGGAGGACGACAATGAGGAGGAGGAGGAGGAGGAGGAGGAAATGGATCAGCAATGGTTCGCAGAGAGGAAGCTGTAAAAGAAATAAATGGCGTGTAGGGTGAATGGGTTGTTAGAGAGAGAGAGAGAGAGAGAGAGAGAGAGAGAGAGAGAGAGAGAGAGAGAGAGAGAGAGAGAGAATCATCACAAAACAGTTTTAACAATTAATTTATTCAATTACTGCTCCGGCTTCTCCGTGTTTTATACGCAGCTGTTTTGTCATTTGTTTTGTCTTTGCTTGACACGGACGCGAGACCAAACAATAATCCAGCTGAATATATGCAGTCATGAATAAACGAATGATTAAATATACTAATTGTTGAAAAATACTGAAGTTTTCTAATTGGTTCTGAAATGGTAATGTTGTCGTCAGATTATTAAATTATGGAAAAGAATAGAAAGTTTGGATACAAAAGCGCTTTAGAACAGTAGATAAGAAGAAAATTTCGCCGGACAAAACATTTTTATTGAAACTTTAAATGCCATGGCGCTGAAAATTTAAGTAGTCTGTGAGCGGGGTTTACCTTTAGCCAAACCGACGTGACAGTGAGATTAAAGTACAGTGTTAAACATTTATTGCAAGACCTTCGTGAAGTGTTTATCCTTTGACGGTATACAATAAGGAAAAGTTCAGTATAGGGTATTAGATAATGAATAATTCAGTAAATATGAGTAAACTATCGATGAAATATAATAAATGTAATAGATTTATTGTTACATATATTTTTGTGATGGTAAAAGTGATCGTTATTGTTATGATATAAATGCTCTGTTGCATCAGCTCTGACTCGAGACAATACTAGTTTTAGATAATGGTCGAGGTGGTAAAATGATGCATATTAACGTAAGGGAATATCAGTTTAATTCTCTGTAAATGCAGCTGCTACTAAGGTGGTTAAATAAAGAACAAACAACATTTAATACACAGCGGCGAGTAACATAAATAGAATATCCTGTTGACGCCCAGTTAATTAAAGTAGCGACGTTGGGTGAAAATATGTACAGCAAAATAGTAATATTAGATGTTCAAAGTAATGTTAGATTATATTCTGTTAAGTCTCAGCAGTGGATGATAACAGTGTAAGTACTTAAAAATGCAATCAGGAGGTAAGTGACAGCATGTAGAAATATTTATAAGGATTACTGTTTAAAGTTGAAGAAATGCAAGATTACAATGTGGTGTGACAAGATGAATAACACAATAATAACAGGTAATAAGGAATAAGATAATTAGGAATACTGTTTTTGTTTAAGATAATAAGAAAATAAGGACAAATAAGGATAAAGAAAATCAGGAATAATGTTTTTGTTTTAAGGAATACGGTTTTTGTTTTAAGGAATACGGTTTTTGTTTTAAGGAATACGGTTTTCGTTTTAAGGAATACGGTTTTTGTTTTGAGGAATACGGTTTTCGTTTTAAGGAATACGGTTTTTGTTTTAATGAATACGGTTTTTGTATTGAGGAATACGGTTTTCGTTTTAAGGAATACGGTTTTTGTTTTAAGGAATACGGTTTTTGTTTTAGGGAATACGGTTTTTGTTTTAGGGAATACTGTTTTTGTTTTAGGGAATACGTTTTTTGTTTTAGGGAATACGGTTTTTGTTTTAGGGAATACGGTTTTTGTTTTAAGGAATACGGTTTTTGTTTTAAGGAATACGGTTTTTGTTTTAAGGAATGTTTTTTTGTTTTAAGGAATACGGTTTTTGTTTTAAGGAATATGGTTTTTGTTTTAAGAAATACGTTTTTTGTCTTAAGGAATATCTTTTTTTGTTTTAATGAATACTGTTTTAGTTTTAAGGAATGTTTTTTTTTGTTTTAAGGAATACGGTTTTTGTTTTAAGGAATATGGTTTTTGTTTTAAGGAATACGGTTTTTGTTTTAAGGAATATGGTTTTTGTTTTAAGGAATACGGTTTTTGTTTTAAGGAATATGTTTTTTTGTTTTAAGGAATACGGTTTTTGTTTTAAGGAATATGTTTTTTTTGTTTTAAGGAATACGGTTTTTGTTTTAAGGAATATGGTTTTTGTTTTAAGGAATACGGTTTTTGTTTTAAGGAATATGTTTTTTTGTTTTAAGGAATACGGTTTTTGTTTTAAGGAATATGGTTTTTGTTTTAAGGAATACGGTTTTTGTTTTAAGGAATATGGTTTTTGTTTTAAGGAATACGGTTTAAGCAGATAAGGAATACTGGTAAAAAGGAATACTGTTTAGGATGAAGCGAAGCAAGATTACAATGTGGAGTGACAAGGTAAATAACAATAATAACAGGTAATAGTTAGTGAGAATAAGTAGTAAGTAGCGTAGTAAGTAATAAGAGCAACAAGTAGTGATTAGAACAACAGTCGAGTAATAACAGGTGGACACGTTAATGATACTTACCGCTAAAAGTCCCCATAAAGCAAGATAACAAGGACAGGTAATAAAACGGAGCACAGGTAACGCCCGGTGATGATGCAGTAACACAAAGTAATACTCATACTCGGTGATGATACTCATACTCAAACTCATACTCGGTGATGATACTCAAACTCGGTGACGATGCAATAACACAAAGTAACACTCAAACGCTAAGCCGCTCAGTGTCTCGGTAAATGAAGGTGGCGGTCGCGCTGTGTGATGAAATGAGGCGAAGAGTAATGACCGTAATAAACTAATTGGTGAGGCATGAAAGAAGCAATATGGGTAAGGGGTTAACGAGGTGTAATCAAGCCAGGTAACTCAGGTGGGGTGACGTGTGTACACCTGGATAAAAAATGAGTCACCTTTTTACTTGTCGTCGTTATATAAGTCGGCACAGGAGTAACACGAGGGGGGGGGGGGGAGTAAGTTAAGGAGAAAGATAGAGGAAAATGAGGAGGAGGAGTAAGACAAGGAGAAAGATAAAGAGGAAAAGGAGGAGAAGGAGTAAAACAAATAGAAAGAGAACAAGAAGACAAGAAGAAAGTGTAAAGAAAGGAGGAGGAGGAAGAAGAGGAGGAAGACAAGGGGAAAGATAAAGAGGAAAAGGAGAAGACAAATAGGAAGAGGACCAAGAAGACAAGGAGGAAGAGTAAAGAAAGGAGGAAAAGGAGGAGAAGGGTAATTATTAAAGGAGGAGGGTGTGGAGATTGTGGAGGTTGTTGGGGTGGGGTTTAGGGTTGTGAGGTTGTGGGTTGAGGTGAGGTGGAGGTGTGAGGGGTTGGTGTGACGACGGATTGGGTTGAAGGAGGAATGGAAAGGACATGATTGCAAAGTGTGATTTTGTTGTTATTCTTGTTTTTGTTGTTGTTTTGTTATTGTTTTTGTTTTTTTGTTGTTGATGTTGATTTGGTTGTTGTTGTAGTAGATTGTTTTCGTGCTACAGCAAAAACATCAAACATCATCTCCTCCTCCTCCTACTACTACTACTACTGCTACTACTACTACTACTACTACTACTACTACTACTACTACCATTACTACTTAATCTTCCAATTAGCGTCGAAAGAAGTGAAGAAACCAATTAAATTAACCTCTAATTGTGGGAGAAGGGAACGTCGAGAGAGAGAGAGAGAGAGAGAGAGAGGGGGGGGGCGGAAAGGGTGGCGGAGGACGAGTTTACATGTAGAAGCAAAGTGAGATTAAGTGTTGTGGGAGCAAGTTGCAATCTGACCCCACCTGCCTTAGGTTACCTGGAAAGGGGGGAGCGGGTGGGAGAGGGAGGGAGGAAGAGAGGGAGGGAGCTAGCGAGCGAGCGGGGGAGGGACTGGAAGAGAGGGAGGGACGCAGAGAAAGAAATAAAAGAATGACAGAAAAGGAAAGGAAGGAAAGGAAAGGGAAGGAAAGCAAATAAAAGGAAAGGAAAGGAAACGAAAGGGAAGGAGAGGAAATTAAAGAAAAGGAAGGGAAAGGGAAGGGAAGGGAAGGGAAAGGAAAAGAACTAAGGCAGGGAGGGAGGGAGGGAGGAAGGGGAAAGGGAAGGAAAAAAAGGGAATGGAATGGAAGGGGTTGGGAAGGGAAGGGAAGGGGAGAGGAGAGGGGGGAGGAAGGGAGAAGGGAGGAAGGCATAGAAGAGCTTATGTGTATGAATAAAGAGAAGAATGGATAATAAATGAGAGAGGAAGAAGGAGAGGAAGCGAAAGAGGGAGAGAGGTGGAGAGAAGAAGAGGATAAGTAAGGAGAGATGGAAGGCGGGGCAGAGCAGGTGCAAGAACCGAAAAGTCCACGAAAAGAAAGGAAAAAAAGTAATGAATAAAATATGAAAAGAAGGAGACGAACGGAGAAGGAAATAATGAATGAATGAATGAAGAGAGGAAGGAAGGAAGGAAAGAGACAGATAACGGATGATATATGGAAAGAAGGAATAAGATGGAAAAATAAGGAAGGAAAGAAAGACAAAGGGAAGGAATGTAGGGTTGAAGCAAAGAAGGAAGGAAAGAAGGAAAGAAAGAAAGAGGGAAGAAAGGAAGGAAGGAAGGAGGGAGGTGGAGAAAGAGGAGAGGAGTCGTGTCTGAGGAGTTGGAGGAGGTGAAGGAGAGCAGGTTGGAAGAGGAGGAGAAGGAGGAGGACAAGTAGAAGCAGAAGAGGAAGAAGAAGAGGAAGGGCAAGAGGAGGAGAAGGTGGAGGAGGAGAAGAGAGAGAGAGAGAGAGAGAGAGAGAGAGAGAGAGAGAGAATGAAGGAGGAGGAGGGGGAAGATACAGAAAATAAAAAAAGGACAGCTAAATTTTAAAGGAGGAGTAACCACAAGAAAAAAAAAATGAAGGAAAAGAAACAAAGGGAGCAAGATTAGAAAGTAGTGAATGACGAGGAGGAGGAATGGAAGGAAGAGGAGGAAGATAAGGAAGATGAGAAAGGACAGAAGGATTAAAAAGAGAATGAGGAGGAAGAAAAACAGAAGTAAGATTGAGAGAAATAGAAGGATGAGGAATATGACAAGGAGGAACTGTGAAGAAAGGAGGAGGAGGGAGAGGAAGATGAGGAGGAAGATAAGGAGGAGGAAGAGGAGGAAGATAAGGAGGAGAAGGAGGAAGGCAAGGAGGAAGAGAAGGAAGAGGGAATAAGATTAGGAAGAAGTTTGAAGAAAGGAGGTAGGAGAAAATAGAGGAGGAGGAAGTGTGAAGAAGGGAGGAAGACAAGGAGGAGGAAGCTAAGGAGGAGGAGGAGGAGGAGAAGGAGGAGGATAATTACTAGAGGAGGAGTGAACACCGAAGTTGAATCTGTCGGTGCGTTCATTGCATATCATTAGAGGGATCGTTGCAAGGGTGAGGGCGCCGTGCTTAATCTGAAGGGGGGGGGCACACACACACACACACACACACACACACACACACACACACAGCTTATTGATCTCGTTTTTTTTCTTTCTTCCTATTTTATTTTCACTCATTATCATCATCATCCTCATATCTCCTCCTCCTCCTCCTCATCATCATCATCATCATTATTTAACTCACTTTCATCATCGTCCTCTTTCTCCTCCTCTTCCTCCTCCTCCACTTCTCCTCCTCTTCCTTTTTTCTTCATTTTCTTCCTCCTCATCATCATCTTCATCCTCATTATCACTTCATTGTTTCCGTATTTTCTTTCTTCCACTTTTTTGTTTATTTTATCCACCCTTTTTCCACTCTCCCTTTTTTATATCTCCCTTTGATGTATAGGGATGCTTACCTCTCATCTGGCCTCCTCTTTAATCTCCCTCCCCTCTTCCCTCCTCTCTCTCTCCCTCCTTTCATTCCTCCTTCCTCCCTCCTCTCCCTTCTCTCCCTCCTCCCTTCCTTGTTCCTTCTCCCTCTCTCCCTTCAGGCCCTCTTATGCTCTCACGGCCACTCACTCACACCCTCCTCCTCTCTCCCTCCCTCCTTACCTCCTCCTCTTCCTTTACCTCCCTTTCTCTCGCCGCCTCCTCCTCCTATTCTCCCTTCTTCCCTTCTCTAGTCTAAGGCGTCGTGTAAGTGTTCTTCTGTTTTCGCTTTTCCTCTTTCTCTTTTTTATTGTTTTCTTCCTCTTGAATTTCGCTCTTCCCTCTCTCTTTTACTCTTTCTCCTTTTTTATCATTTTTGTTTTCTCTTTTCCTTTCTTTTCATATATTGTTTTCCTTCCCCCTGCAATTTGCTTTCCCTCTTTCTGTTTCTCTTTTTCTCTTCAATATTTATCCTTTTTTGTCCTTCTTTTCTCTTTTCCTTTCTCTTCTTATAATGTTTTCCCACCTTGGCATTCCGTTCTTCCCTCTTTCTCTTTTTCCCTTTTCTCCTATTTATCATTCTTTCCTTCTTTTCCCTTCTTTCTCTTCTTGCTCTCCTACCTCCATTATTTCGTTCTTTCTTTTTTTCTCATTTTCTTTCTCGCTGTTTTTCCCTCTTCTATATATCCTTTCTGCCCTTCTTTTCCTTTCTTCTCATTATCTTTTTCCTTTTCTATAATCTTCTTTTGTGTATTTCCCTCTCCTTTTCTTTCTCTTCTTAAAGTGTTTTCCAATCTCCTACATTTTGTTCTTCCCTCCATTTCGTTTTTTCTCCTGTTTATTCTTTTATCCTTGGTTTCCCTTCTCCTTCCTCTTCCTATAGTTTTCTTTCCTTCTTTTTTTTTTTCCTTGCATTTTTTCTTTTTCTTTTCCCTTCTTGTATACTTTTCTGCCGGTTTTCAGTTTCTATCAATTTTCTTTTAATTTAATCATTGTTTTAATCATGTTTTTCTCTTGGTTTATTTCATCCTTAATTTTTTTTTCATATTAAGTACGTATTTGTATATTTCCTTTTTTCTTTATTTTCTTTATTTTCTTTATTCACTTCATTTCGCAACGTTTCAAGTTTCCAATCATTCCTTTTTTTCTCCTCCCTTGTTTGTTTTCGCTTTCCAATTGTTTTTCCACCGTTATTTTTCTCTCCTTTCTCTCTCTCTCCTCTCTTTGATTCCCTCCCTTCCTCCTTCCTTTTAACATTCCCCTTCCTCTCCTGCCTCCCATTAGTTATTCTTTTATCTTCATTTCTCCTCTTCCTCTCTTCTTCCTCCAACCTTCACGTTCTATTAGTTTTTCCTACCTTCCTTATATCGATTCATCTATCTATATCTATCTATTTCTCTGACTATCTATCTGTTTTACTTTTCTTCTCTTTCTTTCATTTATTTATTTTATTTTTCCTTACTTGTTTATATTTGACGCTTATCTTTCTTTCTTTTTTCCTATTTAATTTCTTGCTTCCTTCCTTTCCTATTTTGTCCTTTCTTTCCTTCCTTCCTTCCTTCCGTTACTAATTTGTCGATATTTTTCCTTCTTTCTTTTTTTTCCTTCTTTCCTTTTTTTTCTTTTCTTTTCCCTACTTGTTAACTTTTCTGCCGGTTTTCAGTTTCTTATTTTCTTCCTTCTTTTCTTTATTCCTCTCTACATTCCTTTCTTTCCTAATTTTGTCCTTTCTCTCCTTCCTTTATTCATTCCCTTCTACCGTCTATTCTCTATTTATTCTTCCCTTCCTTTTCATCTTCCTCCCCTCTTCCATATCTCCCTCATTTCCTTCTCTATATTCATCTCTTTGGACCTATTTTCTTCTTTGTCATTTTCTCTCTTTCCATTCCTTTCCTGCCTTCATTTACTTATTTCTCTGCCGCTTCTCTATTCCTTCTATTTTTTTCTTGTTTTTCCTCTTCCTTTTTTCCTTTCTTTCGTAATTTTGCCCCTCTTCCTTCATTCCTTCCCTTTTTCCTTCTTCCCTCTATTCTTTCATTTCCTTTTTACCTTCCTCCCCTCTTCCATTTTCCTTTCCTTCCCTGTTTTCTTCTCTGTCGATCTCTCTCTCCATTCCTTCCCTCCTTCCATTCTTCTTACTTTTTTTCATTTCAGACGTTATCTCCATCGCTTCCTTAATCTTTCTCTACTTCCTTTTCTCTTCTTTCCTCCTTCCTCTTCGTAAACCTTATTGCATCCTGTCCTCCATTACCCCTTTCCTTCTTTGTTAGATATCCTTTCTCTCCTTCCTCTTCCTCTTCCTCTTCCTCTCCATTCCTTAGCTCCTCCATCAAGGCCACAGCGGTTTCCTCCTTTCCTGCCTCTCTTTCCTCTCTCTTCTTCCCTTTCCTCCCATTCTTCCCTCTCCCTCCTCCTCCTCCTCTCCTGCAGTCTCTCCTCCTCTCCTTCCTTCCTTCACAAATCCAAATGCTCTTCCTCTCTCTTCTTCTCTCTCCTCCCATCCTTCCCTCTCCCTCCTCCTCCTCTCCTGCAGTCTCTCCTCCTCTCCTTCCTTCCTTCACAAATCCAAATGCTCTCCAAAAGGATCTGACATTTTTCACCTTTAACCTTTCTTTCCCTTCTTCATTCTTCCTTTTTTCTCCCTTCCCTCCTCCCTTGCCTCCTGATCGTTGTGGGTTCCTTCTCCCTTGCCCTTCTCTCCCTGTTTTCCTTTCACCCTTCACCTCCTTTCATCTTCCTCTCTTCTTTTCCCACTCCTTACTCCTCCTTCCATCATCCTATCTATTTCTCTCTTCCCCCCTTTACTTCCTTCCATCTTTCTTTTGGTTCTTTCTTTCCTCCTCCACTTTCTTTTCTATCTTCTTTCATTTCCTTCCATCTTCCTCTCTGTTCTTTTTTCCTTCCTTTTCTTATTTCCATCATCCTATCTATTTCTCTCTTCCCTCTTTCGCTTCTCTCCTTCTTCCCTAATGTTCTTTCTTACCTCCTCCACTTCCTTCCACCTTCATTTATCATTTATTTTCCCTTCTCCCATTTTCCCCTTTCCCCGTTTCCCCTTTTTCATCATTCCATCTTCCTTTATATTTCTTTCTCTCCTCCTCCACTTCCATCATCATCTCTTAATTATCTCTTCCCTCCTCCTCTTCATTCCATCTTCTCTCTCTCTCCTCTTGTTCAGTCCTTCCTTATCCCTTCCTTCGCTCCCTGACCTTCCCTTCCTCCCTTTTATTCTCTTATTTTTTTTTTTCGTCCTCAGTTAATTTTTCCCATTTACTCTTCTTCCTTCACTTCTTTCTGCTCTCCTTTCCTTTGTCTTTCTCCTTTTTATTTTCTGTTATTTTTTTTATTTTTTATCCTTAATTTTTGTTTCCCTTTGCTCTTTTTTCCGTCTCCACTTTCTGCTCTCCTTTCCTTTGCCTTCCTTCCTTTTATTTCCCTCGTCAAAGCTTTTTTTTTACCCTGTTACCTCTTCTCTTCCACTCTCCCTCCCACTCTCTTTCCATCCCTCTCCCTCTCCCTCTCCCTCCAAGTGGACCAGGATATACAAGTCTACCTGCACATCCCCTAAGAGGTAAAAGTTATCTTCCTTTCATTATACCGGAGTGGCAATTAAATTTCTTCCCCTTAATTACTTTCACTTAATGACAAGCCCGACCTGTCCCTACCTCACCTGTCGCTCCCTCCCTCCCTCGCCTGACGAACCCTACCTCACCTTTACCTCCCTGCCTCTCCTCCACCTATCATCCTCTACCTACCTGCCTCACTACCCACTTATCTTCCTCTCTACCTGCCAGCCTTTCTACCTGTCTGCCTTTCTAGCTCCCTACCTTCCTGCCTACCTACCTCACCTCTCCCTTCCTGCTTCACTTCCTACTTACCTGTTCGTCTCTCTCCCTATCTCCCTCCTTTGTTACGTCTGTCTGCCCAGTTCATGTTTTTTTCTACCTCTTTCTCTACCCTTTCTCCTCTTCCTGTCTTTGTTTTGCTTTCTAAATTGTTTACTCATCTATATAACCATTTTTCCTACCTGGTTTTTTTTTACTAAGTCTACCTTCCTATTTCTTTTCTTATCTCCCTCCCTTCCTCTTGCCTCTTCTTTGTCAGTCTCTCTTCATTCCTTCCCTCTCGTCATCTATATTTCCTTCCATTCCTCTTACTTATTTTAATTTCAGACGTTATCTCCATCGCTTCCTTAATCTTTCTGTACTTCCTTTTCCCTACTCCTTTATTTTTGTTTTCCTCCTTGGTTATCTATTTGTTTCCCTACCTGCCAGCCTCCCTTACTGCGTTTACCTGTATTTCTTTCCCTCTCTTCATCTCCCTTTACCTCCTTTCCTTCTCATCTTCCTGACTTTATTTTTGCTTTTCTGGTTACTTGCTTACTTACCCACCAGCCTGCCTCTTGTTTCCCCTCCTTCTTACTTTTTTTTCCTATTATTAGCTTCTCTATACTTTATTCGCCTTCCTTCCTCTATGTTTCTCTTTCCGTCTATCAATACCTCTCTCTTCATTATCCTCGACTTCTTTCGTTCTTCATTCCTTATTTCCTTGGTGTTCCGTCTGTACTCCATTCTTTTCCTTCTTTACGCTTCTTCTTAAATACCTTGTTTTTCCCAGATCTTTACTGCGTCTTTTCTCTTCCCAGCTTCCCACATTTCTTTTGAGTTTCCTTCTTCCATCCTCTTCTTTAATTCTTCTTTCCTACTTCCATCTTCCTACATTTCTTCTTAGTTTCCTCCTTCCATCCTCTTCTTTAATTCTTCTTTCCTACTTCCATCTTCCTACATTTCTTTTGAGTTTCCTTCTTCCATCCTCTTCTTTAATTCTTCTTTCCTACTTCCATCTTCCTACATTTCTTCTTAGTTTCCTCCTTCCACCCTCTTCTTTGCTCCTCTTCTTCTTCCTTTCCTTTCCCGTGTCCTCCGGTCTTTACACCTGCTCCTCCTCCCTTTCCGTACCTTTGCTCACCTGTCTTCCGTCTTCACACCTGTCTGCACACTCACCTTCGCCTCATTTAATAAAGAAAGGTGATAAAAAAACAGCTAATATTGAGCACCTTTGGCTTCCCTTCCCGCCCCGCCAGCGACCAATCAGAGGGCTCCTTTCGTCCCTCCCTCCCATTGGCTGTTTGGGACTTGTTCGGCCGCTTGATTGGCTCTGACGGGATGGGGAGTGGAAGGCCGTGTTAGTGGTGATAATAGGGTGATGATATAATAGGGTGATGATGATGATGCTGGTGATAAAAAGGAAGAAAGAGGAGGTGGAGGAGGAGGGAGAAATTAAAGAGAAAGAAGAAGAAAAGGAGGAAAAAATATGAGAAAGAGGAAAAGAAGCAGGAATAAGTAAAGGAACTGGAGTACGAGGAAGAGGTGAGGAGGAAGTAGAGAAGAAGGAAGCAAAAGAGAAAAAAAGGAACAGTAAGAGAAATATGAAAGAGGAAAAGGAGGAACAGGGAAATGAACAGGAGAAGAAATAGAAAACGGAGGAGGAATACGAAGAGGAGGAGGAGGAGAAGGAGGAAGAGGAAGAGGAAGAGGAGGAGGAGGAAACAAAAGAAGAAGGAAAAGTAAGATAAATAAGAGTAATCGGAAAAGGAGGAGGAACAGGAACGAGAACAGACGAACGAAGAGGAGGAGGAGGAGGAACACGAAGAGAAGAAGGATGAGAAGAGAAGGAGGAGGAGGAGGAGGAGGAGGCGGCAGTAGTTAGGAACGCAAATAGAAGGTCAGACAACTCCATGGTGAAGAGGAAGAGGAAGGGAGCGAAGATAATAGGTAAGGAGGCGAAGAGGTCAGGTCAAGGAGAGGGACGAAGGACGATGATGATGATGATGATGATGATGATGATGATGATGATGATGAGGAGGAGGAGGAGGAGGAGGAGGAGGAGAGGGGTAATTACCATCCGTGTTTATGTAAATGCTTGTTTTAATGAGTTTTTTTGATGTAGAAATTGGAGTTATTTATTGAAAATTCTCTCTCTCTCTCTCTCTCTCTCTCTCTCTCTCTCTCTCTCTCTCTCTCTCTCTCTCTCTCTCTCTCTCTCTCTCTCTCTCTCTCTCTCTCTCTCTCTCTCTTCTTTCCTCTTTATAAGTTTTCTTCATCGTCGTCATTATCATCATCATCATCATCATCGTTGTCTTCCTCCCCCCTCTCTCCTTCCTCCTCCTCCTCCTCCTCCTCCTCCTTTACCCCCAAAACTAAAATAATTTATACTCATTTCCCCCCCCCCTTCAAAAAAGTACTCCCCCCCCCCCCCCAGAACAACCCATTTTCCATGATAGAAAAGGAAAATTAAACACGCATTTCGTTTTCTAAATTGCTCATTAGGGAAAAAAAAAAAAAAACAGGAAGCTGCCGGCGCGCATCTTTTCTTTGCCGGGTGGACTGCGGCAGACTAATACGCCTCGTTCCGCCTCACTTTTTCCCGGCTCCGTGCGTTAACCACCTCGTAACAACTCGCCTGTCCTCATCCCTCAGGCTCGCCCTTAACTACCCTCTTCATCTTTGTCCTGGGTCGGTGGAGGAGGAGGAGGAGAAGGAGGAGGAGGAGGAGGACGCAAAAAAGATGAAAGGAAGAATTGATGGCTCGGTCAGGTAGGGAGGGAGAGTAGTGACCACAGTTTGGAGTGGAGAAGAGACAAGGGTGGGGAGGAGAAGGACGAGGAGGTGGAGGAGGAAGGGAAGATAAGGAAGAGGAGGAGGAGGGGTTGACGTCACAAGAACACAATATGAGGCTTTAAAAAGGTTTGTTTGCTACTAAGTGAAGAGGCAAGAAGGAGAAGGAAGAGGAACGAAAGGAGGAGGAGGAGAAAGAGGAGTTTACGTCACAAGAGCACAAAATGAGGTATAAAAAGGCTTGTTTACCACTAAGGGTGTTATGAGCTTGTGTAGAGTAGGCATTGGTCTCTCAAAATAACCCTTCATTAGTATGGCATGTGGGCCGAGTGAGGGGGTATTTTTTTATCTTGGATCCCGACAATTGGGAAAACTCGGAGGGCTGGCGTTGTAAAGAGTAGGTGTATGATTCCTCGTAAGACATGTAGGGTCATATTATAAGACATTTCGCCGCCCAAGAACACATATTTGACAAGGCTTTCGTATAGGAGTTGTGGGCATTTCCAGGAGTAGTTGTATGACCTTGGTGGTAGTTTGACCCTTCCTCTGTACCGTGAACCTGAAGAAACACACATTTCACAAGGCTTTCGTAGGAGTTGTGGGCATTTCCAGGAGCAGTTTTATGACCTTGGTGGTAGTTTGACCCTTCCTCTGTACCGTGAACCTGAAGAAACACATATTTGACAAGGCTTTCATAGGAGTTGTGGGCATTTCCAGGAGTAGTTTTATGACCCTGGTGGTAGTTTGACCCTTCTTCTTTACCGTGAACCTGAAGAAACACATATTTGACAAGGCTTTCTTTGGCATTATAAATAGTTGATGTAAGACCCTGGTGGTAGTTTGATACCTTGGGCCTTCTTTACTAAACATTTCGCCTCACTATAACACAAATTTGACAAGGCTTTGGCCTTATAAATAGTTGGGCATTTCAGGAAAGTAGTTGTATGACCTTGGTGGTAGTTTGACCCTTCCTCTGTACCGTGAACCTGAAGAAACACACATTTCACAAGGCTTTCGTAGGAGTTGTGGGCATTTCCAGGAGTAGTTGTATGACCTTGGTGGTAGTTTGACCCTTCCTCTGTACCCTGAACCTGAAGAAACACTCATTAAAACCCGACTGACCCCTTCTTTGACCTTTAGAAAGAGCTGATGTGAGAAGCGAAAGTCTTGTACAACCGCCCGTAAGGTTTCGAGACTATTCCTACTGAGCAGTGTGTCGAAATTACCTCAAAATAGTTCTTAGGAATCCTTTATAGTGAAGCAACAGAAGGCCAAAGCTATGTTTATTATTTTACAGCATAGGAGGCAACTCAGGGTAAAAAAAGAAAATGAAAAAAAAAGGCCCACTGGTGTCGTTAGTTGTGATTCTCTTGTGACTGAAATGTTATAAGCGAAAGACCCTTCCGCTCACGGCTGTCACGTATTCATGCTGTAAACTGTTAGCGGGACTAGCTGTCATTACACACGTTGTTTCCCCAACCATTTCTCACCAGCGCTCGTCATGTATAAAAAAGATATACCTACCGACAAAAGAGAATGATAATAATAAGCAAAGGTAAGAAGGATAATGAAAAAAGAGGAAGAAAAAGATGAGGAAGAAGAAGAAGAAGAAGAAGAAAAAGAAGAAAAAGAAGAAAAAGGAAAACAACTAGAAGACGAAAGAAAAAGAAGAAAAAAGATTAATAAAGGATAAGTGTTACTGGAGGAAGAAGGTGAAGAAAGACCAGGATGAGAAATAACCAGAGACCAAAGACAACGACAACCAAGCTGAAAATGAGAACAAGGAGCAAAGCCTCTTAGATACGCAAGGTGGAGGAGGAGGAGGAGGAGGAGATGGAGGTGTTTGATGTGTCATCCTGGTGGAGGACTCGCTCAGGTAATTAGTTTTGGCTAAAGTAAAACAAATTCACAAACTCCGTCGCGAACTTCCTCACTTCACACACACACACACACACACACACACACACACACACACACCTACGCGCGTTGCATGATAATAATAAAAATAGATATGTAATCCTAGTTAAAAAATTGAGAGCATTCCGAAAATCACAGAATAAATTAATAAAAGATAAACACAAGTAAGAAAAAAAAAAACTCAGATTATACTAATTTCACGGAATGGAAGACAAAAACTAAAATGGACAAACAAAAACATGAAAAGAAAAAGAAATAACGAGTGAGCACAATGTTAAGATTAAAAAAAATAACGAAGGAATAACTAGATAAACAGGATATTACAAAAGTATGATATGAAAGAAAAAAAGGATGAACAAGGATAAGAGAAAAGAAGGGATAACGAAAGAAAAAAGTCGAAAAAAAAGTAATGGAGGAAAAGCTAGAGAAATGAGTATAGTGAAATATGATAAAGTTAGACACAATAAAAAAAAACTAGTAGATGTTAAAAAAAAATGATTCCAGGTTCGCGGCAAAGAAAAAAAAAATAAAGGGAAAAAAATAAGAAGGGGCAAATACATTAGTAGAAAAAAAAGGGTAATAGCTGGAGAATTAGAAAATGAATGACTGATAAAAAGTGCGATAAAAATGTTAATAGAAATGCTGGAAAAAAAAAGTAGACGCCTGAAAAAATGGAGGATGAAAATGAAAAGGGAAAAAATACTTAATACAAACATTGATGATAAAAATAATAGAAAAAAAATGAGTTAGTGAAAAAGAAAAAATACTGGGTAATAAAAACAGATGATAACAATAAAAGATAAAACTGCAAGGAAATAAAAAGTTAAGAACATAATAGGAAAAAAAAGAGTTGATGAAAAAGGAAAAGCTGAGTATAAAAAAAAAAACAGGCGATAAAAATAAGAGGAAATAAAATAATAAAATAATAAGAAAAAAAAGGTCATAAACGTAAGAGGAAAATAAATTAATAGAACGTTGTTATTAGAAATAGGAAATATGTTGCAAGTTAAGGTTTCGTGTTTTTTTTATTTTTATTCTAAGGAAAACACACACACACACACACACACACACACACACACACACACACACACACACACACACACACACACACACACACACACACACACACACACAGACAATAAGAAGGAAAAAAATAGGTCATAAACGTAAAGGGAAAAGAAGTTAGTAAAAAATCAATCAGTATAAAAGAAGAAAAAGTAGGTAAAAAGGAAACGATAAGAAGAATAGAAGGGAAAAAAAAACCTCTAATTATAATCTCGTGAATGAACGGCCAAGGCAGACAAATTGTACCCAAGTCTCTGTGGTTCTTTTTTTTTTTTCTTTGCTTATTTCGGTTCGTTGAAATTTGAAAAAAAAAGTGAAAGTCCTCCTCTGACCACCGGACCACCGCCAAGAGTCTTCAATTAACCCTTCAAATTACTAATGAGCGCAGAAAACCTCATTCTCTTACCTACGTTTTTTGGGGGTTTGTTTCCCTTTTAACGACTCGACGTTGAATAGTATTGCGTTTTCCTTCTTTTTTTTTTTTTCTCCCGACGTAATGAAAATATTGATACTTTTTTCTTCTGCTTTTTATGTTTTATTTTTTTTCTCCCTATCCGATGAAAATATTTATACTTCTCTGCGCTTTTTCTTTTTATTTCTTCTTATCACATGAAAATATTTACACTTTTCTTCTGCGTTTTTTCTTTCATTTTTTTCCTCCCTACCGGATGAAAATATTGATCCTTTTTTCTTCTGCATTATTTTCATTCACTTTTAATTGTTTACGTTTCTTTTTTCCTGTTTATATCGGCAACAGTTTTTATTTTCCCCTAGTTTATGATATTCAGTTTCGAAGATATCATGAGTTAAGGCTAATGCTCTTTTAATGTGTGTGTGTGTGTGTGTGTGTGTGTGTGTGTGTGTGTGTGTGTGTGTGTGTGTGTGTGTGTGTTCCTTAAAGGAAGAAAAAAACACAACCTTAATTTGCAACATTTGTATTTGAGGCGAATTTTTAAACTGTCAATCTTGGAAAAAAAAGACATATTCCTTTGTTTCCTCTCGCTGGTATTAATAAACAAACCTTTTCTTTCATCAAACAAATCTCAAGGCATTTAATTTTCTTGTCTTCGGCATTCTTCAAGGTAACAATTTAAGACGAGGATTAATTTTCAAGCCGACATTCTCGCCGGATTAAAGTTTTCCTTTTGTATATAATTTAAAATCCTTTGTCTTATCTGCCATTGTAGGTAAAAAAATAAAAATGCTGAATATATTTTTTTTTTTATTTCATTCTGGATTCTCTCTTTAAAAATGTCCGCCGGGCAAGTGGAATCGATTGCAGAGAGAGAGAGAGAGAGAGAGAGAGAGAGAGAAGAGAAGAGAAGAGAGAAGAGAAGAAAAGATTTGAGAAGAGAATTACACGGAAAGGAAGGGAAGGGAAGGGAAGAAAAGAAAGGGAAAGAAAGAAAGAAAGAAAATGAAAGAAAAGAGAAGGAGGAGGAGGAGGAGGAGGAGGAGGAGGAAAGAAAGACTGTAAAAATGGTATGAGTGGTGAAAAGATAACGAAAAAAAAGTTATAATGAAGGGAATGGAAAGTTGCTAATATCATCTTTGTTGATCACCATGGAATTCTTAATACTACGAACTGTGATATGTCTTAATTATCCCTCCCTTCCCTCCCTCCTCTCCCTTCTTCCCCTCCTCTCCCTTCTTCCCCTCCAGTGATTCATCCCTTCGTCCCCTCCTTCCTCCCTTACCTTTGCACAAATTATCATTCTTCCTTTATTCCTCTCCTCTTTCTCTCATGTCTCTCTTTTGTCCTATTTCTCTCTCCTCCTC
>NC_066541.1:7871135-8138635 GCF_024679095.1 Eriocheir sinensis | reverse complement strand
TTATTTTTTTACAGCAGAGGAAACAGCTCAAGGGCGAAAAAAAAAGCTTACAATAATGAAAAAAAAGCCCGCTAATTACTGCTCCCATAAAAATAAAAAAAAATAAACGGTTCAGAGGAGCGGCCGAAAGAGAGGTTAGTTTTTTTATTTATTTTTTTTTATTTATTTTTTTTTTTTTTTAGCGTCGACTTTGTTTGATGAGATTTCGTTTATTGTTTTTCTCGTTGCTCTTGTTGTTGGGCAGGTCCGGGATTTTTTTTTTTCATGTTTTGTTTTTTTCTTTTGTTTATCTTCAGTCGTGTTTTTCTTTTGTTTTGCCTTTCTTTGTTTATCTTATTTTTGTGATTTTATTTTGTTTATCTAATCTTCATCTGATGTTTTTCTTCTTTTCATCTTTTGTTTTGCTAATGTTTTTTTCTTTTGTTCATCATGCATTTTTTTTTTTATGTTTATCTTCCTTTTTTCTTTTATTTGTCGTATGTTATATTCATGTTTTTTTTCTTCTTTTATTTTCATTGCTTCTATCTTTTGTTTATCTATTTTTTTCTTTGTTTATCTTCCTTTTTTCTTTTGTTCATCCTACGTTATACCTATGGTTGTTTGCTTTCTTCTTTTATTTACACGGTTTTATCTTATATTTACCTAATGTTTTTTTTTTTAAGGTTTCCCTCTTGTCCCTTGTATTTCACCCTTGACGTCATTTGTTTCGTGCTATTCCTTTCCGTGTTGCCTCCAAACTTTCCTGACCAGGTTTTCTTTTTAATTTGGTTTGAAGTTATTTGTTTTAAATTTATTTGAGCTAGAAATTTTTCCGTGTTTTATGTCTACGTGATTCTTGCTCTTTTTTTTTTTCTTTTTTTTTCACAGTAGAGGAAACAGCTCAAGGGCAAAAAAAGGAAACTAATGAAAAAAAAGCCCGCTACTCACTGCTCCTATAAAAAGCGTTCAGAGGAGTGGCCGAAATATAGGTCAATCTCGGGAGGAGAGGTGTCTTAATACCCTCCTCTTGAAAGAGTTCAACTCCTAGGCAAGAGGAAATACAGATGAAGGAAGATTGTTCCAGAGTTTACCAGCGTGAGGGATGAAAGACTGAAGATGCTGGTTAACTCGTGCGTAAGGGATTTGGACAATAAAGGGAAGAGCTTGAGTAGAAAGTCGTGTGCGGCGAGGCAGCGGGGGGTGGGGAGGCATGCAGTTAGCAAGTTCAGAAGAGCAGTCAGCTTGAAAATATTGATAGAAGATAAAAAGAGAGGCAACATGGCGGCGGAATTTAAGGGGTAGAAGACTATCAGTAAGAGGAGGAGACCTGATGAGACGAAGAGCCTTAGACTCCACTCTGTCCCAGAGGGCTGTGTGAATGGAGCCCCCCCACACGTGAGATGCATACTCCATACGAGGGCGGACAAGGCCCCTGTATATGGATAGCAACTGTGCAGGGGAGAACTGGCGGAGACGATACAGAACACCCAACCTCGAGGAAGCTGATTAAGTGAGAGAAGAGATGTGAAGTTTCAGTTAAGATTAGGATGATTAGTGTTAAAGAAAGTAGAACGTTGGTTTGTTGGCTAGTTCGGAATATTTTTCATGTTTTTAATGTTTTTTTAATTGTCGTTGTTGCTTATCTTCAGTCATGCTTTTGTTTTGTTTTGTTTATTGTGAATTGGTTCCAGCTGTTCTTTCTTCTGACAAGTTTTTTTTTTTCCTCTCAGTTTCCTTTGTTTTGTGTACGCGTTGATTTCATTTTTCATATTCGTTTTAATATTTTTCTTTCTTTATTTTTATTTTTTCCTTTCCCTTTCCTTTAGAACTCCAAATAGAAACGCTAAGAGGACACAAAGGATGCAGTATGGCGTTCCTTTTGACTGGTTCTGTTTCCTTTCTTCTCTCTGTTTATTTTTATTTCCTCTCTCCGTTTTCTCTAGCACTCCAAATAAAAACACTAAAGAGAGAAAACGGTGTAGCATAATATTCCTTTTAGACTGGTTCTGTTTTCTTTCTTTTTTTCTTTCTTTCTTTATGTCTTCCTTTTTACCTTTCTGTCTCACTATCTATCTATCATTTTTTTTTCTTTCTTTCCCTTTCCTTTTTTCTTTCTCTTTCTTTCTTTCTATTTATCTCTATCTCTATCTATCTATACATCTTTCTATCATCTATCTACATTTTTCTTTCTTCCCTTTTTTTCTTTTTCTTTCTTTCATTAATTTTCAAACGGATATAAAAATAAAAAGACAAACACTGTGGCGTGATGTTCCCGTTTACCGTAATTTTTTTTTTATCACGAGAAATATCATCACCATCATCATCATCCCCATCATCATCATCATCAGCAGCAGCAGAATCACGAGACACATTAACCAAATTACACTCCGGCGCTGCATCAAAACACGACGAATAATTATGAACATTAGCCGTCACGGAGGGATCAGTCGACTCAGGGATTGATTCGGCCTTTTTTTCTGCAGATGAAGCGAATTAGCTACACACTTACCTGAAATAATTAGAAAAGTCAGGTGCCTCGACTGACAATATTTATGAGGAAGCGAGATATAAAGCGCAAACCAGGGATGATGAGAGCAGGACTGAGAAAAAAGGTAATAGTAATATGTTCAAGCCCTCCTGTGGTAGATTAATTACTGGAATAGGTGAAAATAGGTTATTATCGGATTCTACCCCCACGCACTTAATGAACACCTTATAATGTTGTAATATGAGTTGATTGTTATTTCTGCACGTGATAGGTGGATGGTCAGCGGAATGTTAAAGGTCCTGACGTGTTATATTTATTTGTTTTCTTATATGGCAAAAAACGGAGATAAAACAATGATAAAAAGCATCCAAGGAGAAAACAATAATAATAAAGCAATGCCAGTCTCTGTTCCTGGATACTTATAGTGATTCATTTTGTCCCGATAGTATTAGGAAGAAAGGAATGATAGATAGATAGATAGATAGATAGATAGACAGATCGATGAAGATCCAGCAAAAACCAAATTCACACACACACACACACACACACACACACACACACACACACACACACACACACAGATGAATGAGTATGCAGACAGAGTGAGGCAGTTGAACAGACACCGAGGAAGCAAGAACAGCGAATTGGGAAGGCATTGTAAAAAGAGAATTAAATTAAGAGAGAGAGAGAGAGAGAGAGAGAGAGAGAGGAATGAGGAGATTTGGGTGGCATTTTATAATTTCCCTCGAGATTTCGTCAAAACCAATAAAATTCGCTTGGACTTCATATCTGACCAAAGTATTACTCCTATTACATTCCTCTTCCTTTACCTCCTCCTCGTCCTCCATCGTTTTCTCCTCTTTTTCATCATCAGGTTTTATTCGTGTGTGTGTGTGTGTGTGTGTGTGTGTGTGTGTGTGTGTGTGTGTGTTTGTTTGTTTGTTTGTTTGTGTGCATGGGGGGAAGCCATTTGTTTGTTTCTTTTTCTTTAACCCTAAACAAAGGAGAGAGAGAGAGAGAGAGAGAGAGAGAGAGAGAGAGAGAGAGAGAGGCGCTTCTCCTATGAAGGTTAGTCAATATTTCACAATTGATTATTTTGGGCTAATCATAGAAGGTCATGATTAGCCTCTCTCTCTCTCTCTCTCTCTCTCTCTCTCTCTCTCTCTCTCTCTCTCTCTCTCTCTCTCTCTCTCTCTCTCTCTCTCTCTCTCTCTAGCTTTTGTTCCCTTGTCCTCCTTCATATTATCTCTCTCTCTCTCTCTCTCTCTCTCTCTCTCTCTCTCTCTCTCTCTCTCTCTCTCTCTCTCTCTCTCTCTCTCTCTCCTGCGTGAATAGTTTCTAATATGGTATCTGGTGTGTTTGTGTTTGTGTGTGTGTGTGTGTGTGTGTGTGTGTGTGTGTGTGTGAGAGAGAGAGAGAGAGAGAGAGAGAGAGAGAGAGAGAGAGAGAGAGAGAGAGAGAGAGATTTACATACAGATAACATGCTCCCTGACCCCCCCTCCTCCCTCGGCCCCTTTCCCTTTCACCTGTCCGCGCCTTGGAGGACAGGTGCGTCGGGCAGGTGAAGGCCCAGGTGAATCGTGGACGGGTTACTAAAATCGCTCCATGAAAGACCTGAACGGAAAAAATCAACTGTCTCTCTCTTCCCTTAATTGCTGAATGGTATGTACTGACTCAGGGCTAATATTTATACGTTTCTTTTTCCTGCTTCTGTCATTAGTGCAGAATCGAAATAAAGGTAAAGTTGAGGACGTGTTATTTCTACGCGAGGGTTTTGTTCTCATTTCCGTCACGGGCTTACGTACTGTTTTCTCTCAGGTTTTCATTCATTAAGGGGAGACCATAATAATTTGATACGTCCAAATGGGAAAATCCTAACACTAGTCCCTTATCCTTTGCTCCTCGAATTGTGTTGAATCTACGCATCGTTTTCTATTTTGTTGTAGTCTTTTATTATTATTGAGAGTGAAATAATATACGTCCACACTATTTTATTACTAAGAATGAATTAATTTACATTCGGACTGGAGGAAAATTTGACTTAGTCTTGTTTCTAATTATAAATATTCACATCTAACAAAACAATATGTTATTTGCTGTTGTGTATTGTTACGAGGAATGAATTAATTTACGTGGAAGCTGGTAAACATCCGCCACAGTCTTGTCTATTAATAATTAACCCCATCTAGCGAAAGCATGTGTCATTCTTTTGTATTGTTCCATTACGTCATTGATATTACGGAGAATTAATCTATTTGCACCGAAACCGAAAAAAAAAAAAAAATCGAGCTTAGTTTTTCATTCCCTATTTATTACATATTTTCTCTGAAACCATTAACTCGTTCACTTCGGCATCCTATTGTCGGTACTCAGCGTATAAAACTATCTGACCTCCGGGAAAATAGAACCAAAAACAATTATAATCTTCTTACCGTGAATGTTGGCGTTGGGAAATATACATCTTATTCCGTGAACTGATAATATCTACCTGCAGCGCCGCACACGCAAACACACACACGCACACACACGCACACACACGCACACACACGCACACACACGCACACAGACACACACACAGTGGCGACGTCTGGCGGCCTGCTCGGGTGTCGCCGCAAGGGAATTTATCGTCCCGCGTAACACATTCGACTGTAAAGAATTATTTGGTGGCATCCCGCTCGATACGCCGACCACTGATCTTTACTCGATTATTTATTCTCCGGCAGCCGGCGAGCGAATGGAAATTATTCAGTATCGTTCGCATCGGTTGTCTTTTTGTTGTTGTTGTTTTGTAGCTCCCTAGGGTCTTTCCTCCCCCCATACCCTCACACACACACGCACACACTCACATGGACTTCGATTCTCCTCCCTCCATAATGAGAAGGAGTGTTCAATTATGTGTCGAGGACCATTGTTGGAATTGAAGGATTTATTGCGTAAGAAAGGCATTAACGTGTTCAGCCGGGACTTCTTTCTCCGATCGCCGGCTCAGATTAATAAAGAAGAGGTTAAAGAAGAGAGGAAGAGCGAACGAGTGAGTGGTGAGCGATGAAGGATGGAGGATGAGTAATGTGAAGATATGAGGGAAGAGGAAAACATAACTACAGAGTAAATGAGCGTAGGTGTGAATAGGTAAAAGAATAATAATGCCAATGTAAATCAGTAAATAGGAAGGTAGGAGTGAAAGGAAAAGTTCAGAGGAAAAGTTCAAAGGTAAAAGCTAACAGAGTGATTACAAAGATATGAGGGAAAGAATATATAAATGTGAATATGAGTGGAGTGATTGAGAGGAATATATAAAAAAAAAACATGGATAAAGATGAGAAAAGAAAAGAAGGAAAATTTGAATAAACTAATGAGGTTGAATATGATCAGGTACGACATTGGGGGAAAAGTATAAATCAAGAACAAGACTAGTGAGTGATGATTAAGATTAAAAACTAAACGAATAAAAAAAACAAATAAAAAGTTAGATGATGAAAAGAATCTACACTCTCCATAAACAGCATATGTTGAAAGGAAAGACTAAAAACAAGTATAAAATATAGATAGAAGAAAAGATAAGTATATAAAGAAAATTAAAGATATGGCAGGAAGTAGAAAGATTACAGGTGAGAGAGAGAGAGAGAGAGAGAGAGAGAGAGAGAGAGAGAGAGAGAGAGAGAGAGAGAGAGAGAGAGAGATGGTGTAATTTATTCAAGTGTCTTCAATCCTTAAATATGGGTCATGTCGGGGATGGAATCAAAGAAAATGGGGAAGTGTAAAGAGAGGGAGGGAAAGAGAGGAGGATGGAAGTATAAACGAAACCGGAAAGTGAAGTAGAGAAAAATGAAGGGGCAGAGAGGAAAACGAAAAATAAAGAGAGCAGAAGAGAAAGAGACGAGCAGAGGGAAAGGATTAAAGGCGGCGAAGAAAAACATGAATGAAGAGAAGGAAATTTGAAAGTATTGCAATGAAATATTAATGAATGAAAGGATATCAGGAAAAGGTTGTAGTAGTGAACATAATGAAACAAAAAATGATAAAAAGAACATGAGCAATATCAAGAACAGTATAAACAATAATAGTAACAATAATAATAATAATAATAATAATAATAATAATAATAATACTACTACTACTACTACTACTACTACTACTACTACTACTACTACTACTACTACTACTACTAATAATAATAATAATAATAATAATAATAATAATAATAATAATAACAATAATATAAGTAATAAAGTAACGGTAATGGTCGTGAGGAATGCAAATGAGAATAGCAAAGTTGAATTTGGATTAGAATGAGGAGGACGAGGAAGAGGAAGAGGAAGAGGGAGAGGAAAAGGAAGAGAAAGAGAAGGAGGAGGAGGAGGAGGAAACTTGGAGGAGGAGGAGAAAGGGACAATAATAATTTATGGAGGGAATTGGGAATTGTAAGAGGAGAGAGAGAGAGAGAGAGAGAGAGAACTGAAAGGAGAGAAGAAATTGAAGATATACATAGAGTAATGGGAGAGAGATCCTAGTGGTCTCTCAATTATGCCTCTCTCTCTCTCTCTCTCTCTCTCTCTCTCTCTCTCTCTCTCTCTCTCTCTCTCTCTCTCTCTCGTCCACTATGATTAATCAAGACAGCAAGTGGGTCAATATCACTACGGAGACAAAGTGACTGAAGGGAAAAGATACGCGAGGTGAAGGTAAAAGAAGAACGCAGGTAGACAAGACAGGTAGGGAAGCAGGTAGGTAGGGAGGGAGGGAGGGAAGCTGGTACACAGGTAGGCAGAAAGGGAGGGAGGAAGGTAAGGGTATTAAGGATGTAAATAAGAGTAATGAAAGGGGCATAAGGAGATGAAAGAAAAAGGCATAAAAAAGAAAGAAAAAGAAGGAAAAGAAAGGCAAGACTGTAGTAAAGAAAAGAGGAAAGCAGTAAAAGGTGAGGAGAAACAAAAAAAGTAAAGAAACGGAAGGAAAGGAAAGGAAATAAAGTAGGAAGTCAAGAAAAAAGTAGGGTAGAAAAATATTAGGAGACACGAAGATAAAAAAAAAAGGGCACGAGTGGAAGAAAGAAAAGGAAGGAAAGGAAAAAAATAAGTGAAAAAAAGGGAAGAGAAAAAATATATAAGGAGAGAGTAACTGCAGAAGCAAAGAAGGAAGGAGAAGAAAGAAGCGTAAGGGGGAATGAAGACAGGCGGAAAGAAATAAAGAGAAAGTATAGATAGATAGATAGAGGTGAGTTAATTAACGGATAAATAAATAAATGTGTGAAAAAAAAAACCAACGAGTGTGTGAAAAGAGAATTGAAAAGATGAAGATAAGTTTTAATTGAAACGTGAAAGAGGGAGACAGACGGACAAAGAAAAAAAAAGAAATGGAAAAAATATATAATCCTTCCACGTTTTAGGAGGAGGAGGAAGAGAGAGGAAGAAAATTAAAGAAGAAGAGAAAACGTCAAATTGCTTTAAGAATTTTATGGCCCACGTGAACAGTTTGATTTTGTTGCTGTCATCTTCTTCACCTCCCCCCCCCCCTCCTTCACCCCACCCCTCACCCTCCCTCACCCTCATTTCTCACCCTGGTCTTTCTCCCTTAACCTCTCTTCCTCCCTTAGTTGACGTTCTTATCTCTTACTTCTCATCCTTTTTTCTCCTTCGCTCCTCCTCACCCTTCCCTCATCCACCCTCACCCCCACACTTCTCTCTCTCATTCCTTTTCCTCATCCTCTTCCTTCTCCCTTACCTCTCATTTCTCCCTCATTCCTCTCCCTTCTTCATTCTTCCTCACTTCTAACCCCTCACCTCACTCCTTATCTCTCTCTCTCTCTCTCTCTCTCTCTCTCTCTCTCTCTCTCTCTCTCTCTCTCTCTCTCTCTCTCTCTCTCTCTCTCTCTCTCTCTCTCTCTCATTTCCTCTATTACCTTTTTTTTTAATAGTCCATCCTCTCATTTTAGCTCCCCTTCGCCTTATTGATCTCCCCACCCTATTTATCACCCTATCTATCTCTCCCCTTCTTCGTTATCACCCCATTTGTCTTACCTACTTTTTTTCCTTCTCATCTCTCTCTTGATCTCTGGGTTTTTCTGTCTCGGTCTTCAGGTAACTAATCTTTTGAGCTTTTTTTTTCTCGTTATTTTTTTATTTATTTATTTGTACTTTGGTGTCCGTCCCATTTTCACCCCTTCACTGTTTTTCCTATTCCCTTCTTTACCTTCATTCTCCCTTCTCCTTCCTTCCCCTTCCATACCCTTCCCATCTTCATCATTGCCCCTTTATTGATCTTTATTATCCCTTTCCTTCCCTTCCTCCTCCTTCTTTCCACTTCCATACCTTTCCATCTTAACCCTTGTCACCCCTTTATTGTTCTTTCTTATTCCCCTTCCTTCCTTTCCTCTTCTTCCTTTCCCCTTCCTTCCCATTTTCACCATTAATAGTTATTTTTCATTCCTTTCCTTTCCTCTTCCCTCTTTCCCCTCCCTTCCCATTTTCACCATTCATAGTTATTTCACATTCCTTTCCTTCCCTTCTTCCTCCCTTCCCATCTCCCTTCCTTTCCTCTTCCCTCTTTCCCCTCCCTTCCCATTTTCACCATTCATAGTTATTTCACATTCCTTTCCTTCCCTTCTTCCTCCCTTCCCATCTCCCTTCCTTTACCCTAACTTTGTCCCCCTCCTTCCGTCCCTGTCCTTCCCTCAAACCTTCCTTCCCCTCTTTTCCCTTCCCTCTCTGCTATCTCTCAGCCTTTGCGTTATGTAAGCTTTCATCTGCCTTTATGTCTTCCTCCATTCTCCTCCTCCTCCTCCTCCTCCTCCTCCTCCTATCAGTGTAGATCGATACCAAGATCCAAGGGAGGGAGAGCAGGTTAGCGCTATAGAAAATCAATGTAGCATAAGAAAACAAAGAGGAGTTAACAGTCCCCTTCAAAGTTTGTGTCTCCCCACTCCACGCCCACTCCAGGCTCTCTACAGGCCCACTCCATTCTCCCTCTCTCCACTCTCCCCGCTCCACATCCCATTACCCTCTCCACTTCACTATATCTCTGCTCTCTTAGTTTGTTTTATCTGTTCCCTTTCTCCTCCACTTCTGTCTCCACTCCTTTCTCTCTTTCTCTTTCTGTTTATATTTTATCTCTCTCTCTCTCTCTCTCTCTCTCTCTCTCTCTCTCTCTCTCTCTCTCTCTCTCTCTCTCTCTCTCTCTCTCTCTCTCTCTCTCTCTCTCTCTCTCTCTCTCTCTCTCTCTCTAAAACTCAATTCTTTCCTTAGATTTCTCCCTCATCCTCTTCATAGTTCCGTCCCTTCTTCCTTCTCTCTATTTCCTCCTTCTTCCTATTCTTCCTCCTCCTCTTTCTTCTCCTTTCGTACCCTTTACATCTTACTTTTCTCATTTCCCTCGCTTCTCTTCTGCATTCCTCGTCCTCCTCCTCCTCCTCCTCCTCCATTCCAATTCTTCCTCTCTCCCTCTCTCCCCTGCCGTAAAGTCTCTCATGGCCCCTCCCTCCTTCATATATTGTTATTGTGCCTCTAATTGAATGTCTGGGAGTTTTTCAGCGGATGGAGTAAGGCATAACAGCTTCCCGGGAAAGTATTGGACTCGTGAACTACGGGAGATGAAGTTGAATTAAACCCTCCCCCGATTTTTTTAATTTTTTTCATACGACCGCTATTTTGTTGCTCGCTTATTTTCTTGTGATATCCTCAATTTGTAGGCAGTTAGTTTTATGTTAGGACACAGAAATAAGTTCAGTCTATTCAGCGTGTATGATATGTTACTCGGAGCACGAAATGGGAAAAGGAAAAAAGGAAAAAAATAAGAAACGTAAGCTGGACTGTTGAGGTTAAATCGTTCCCTTTTTTTTGCTCTCGCTTTTGTTCCCTTATTTTCTTGCGATATCCTCAATTTATAGCCAGTAAGTTTTATATTAGGGGAAAGAGAAAAGTCGTCTAGTCAGTGTGTATGATATGTTACTCAGAACACGAAAGGGAAAAGGAAAAAAAGGAAAAAAATAAGAAACGTAAGCTGGACTATTGAGGTTAAATCGTTCCATTTTTTTACTCTCGGTTTTGTTCCCTCGATTTATAGCCAGTAAGTTTTATAATAGGGGAAAGAGAAAAGTCCAGTCTATTCAGTGGGTATGATACGTTACTCGGAACACGAAAGGGAAAAGAAAAAAAATGGAAAAAAGTGAAAAAAAGTGAACTGGGGAGCTTGAGGCAAAATCGCTGACTCATCGTGACTCAGCGTTTTCCGGTCAAGAGGAGAGGGAGAAGGGAAAGACGGAAGAATTTAAATGACGGTAAAGCCCCCACGACACACACACACACACACACACACACACACACACACACACACACACACACACGGAGCAATCGCCACAGTTCCAAAGCTCTTTCGTGAATGGAACTGATTGGCGATTTCGAGCTCAGACGGTGATCAGCCCATGGTGAATGACACACACACACACACACACACACACATTTCGACGAAGTGAACGTAGCGGGAGATTAATTGCTCGTATTGATTTCTAAGTCTGCCGGAATCCTTGTTCGTATCAGCATTGGTGTGTGTGTGTGTGTGTGTGTGTGTGTGTGTGTGTGTGTGTGTGTTTCGCCTCAGTGCAGCCACGTAACTAAATCAGAAAGCCAAAAATAAAAAAAATAACACGAGGGAGGGAATGCCAAGGGAACCACATAATTACCTTAGAGAGAGAGAGAGAGAGAGAGAGAGAGAGAGAGAGAGTTGTTGGTATTAATTACGTCCTGAAAATTATGTATGACTTGGGAAAACTAAGGTGTTGTGTGTGTGTGTGTGTGTGTGTGTGTGTGTGTGTGTGTGTGTGTGTGTGTGTGTGTGTGTGTGTGTGTGTGTGTGTGTGTGTGTGTGTGTGTGTGTGTGTGTGTGTGTGTGTGTGTGTGTGTGTGTGTGTGTGTGTGTGTGTGTGTGTGTGTGTGTGTGTGTGTGTGTGTGTGTGTGTGTGTGTGTGTGTGTGTGTGTGTGTGTGTGTGTTTGTGTGTTTTGTTGATTATCAATTTGTCTGCTATTGTATGCGCCGCTGTATGTCCTTTTTTTATTACTTTTTTTGTACCCCTTCCTCTATTCATTCTCTCTCTCTCTCTCTCTCTCTCTCTCCCTCCCTCCCTCACTTCTCCCCTCCATAAACCCGTAATATATGAGCGCCGTGGCCACAGGGGGTTAAGGTCAGGCGCTTAAATCAGGGTCACGTGGAGGGGGGAGGGGGGAGGGGTAGGGGGCGGGGTGTTACCTGGCCCATACCCTCACCTGGGGGAGGGGGAGGGGGAGACGACGCACCTGATAAATGGCGGGGTTTAGAGTTAAGCGGATGAGCTAGTTTTTTATATATATATTTTTTTTTGTTTCCCTTTTTATTTTTAACTGGTTTTACTTTTTGTTCACTCTCCCCCCTCTGTCTTTTTTCTCATTGTTATTTTTTTTTTTTGTTTTATTTTTATTTTATTTGTTATTTTTGTTTCTTTTCTCTATTTTTCTTTCTTCGTGTTTCTAGATTTACTTTCGTCTTTTTCTCCTTTCCTCCCCCACTCTTCCTTGTTTCGATTACTACTACTACTACTACTACTACTACTACTACTACTACTACTACTACTACTACTACTACTACTATTATTACAACTACTACTACTACTACTACTACTGCTACTACCATCACCAGCACCACTACCAGTACTATTATTTTTTTACTTTATTTTCCTCACCTGTCGCCCCAACACCTGGAGACGACGCCATGTTTGCCTAAAATATACTTTATTGTCTGTCGAGGCGGCTCACGCGGGCCGAGCCTACCTGTCCCCGGCAGATAAATTCTCCCCGACCCCCCGACCCCGCTCCTCTTTTTTTTTTTTTTTTCTCGTGTTCATTGTTATCCAGTTTTTTGTAAGTTTCGGTGTGATAGCCTTCCCTCCTTCCCTCTTACTTCATCCTCGTCTCGTTTTATTATCTTTTACCCTTTTTTTCCTCTTTCATCCGTGTCTTGTTTATTCTTTCCTCAATTTCTTATCTTTTCTACTTATTTATTCCAGTTTCTTTTGTTCTATATTTTCCTCATTTTTTTTATTATTTTTACCCCCTTTTTTCCTCTTTCATCCGTGTCTTGTTTATTCTTTCCTTAATTTCTTATCTTTTCTACTTATTTATTCCAGTTTCTTTTGTTCTATATTTTCCTTTCTTCGTGTTTCTTGTTTTGCTTTCATCTTGTTTCTCCTTCCCTCCTCCCTCAGCCTTGTCTCGATTATTCTTCCCGCAATGTCTTCTCTCTACTTATTTATCCTAGTTTCTTCCTTTTTTTTCTTTCCTCGCTTTTCATGTTTTACTTTCATCACGCCTCTCCGTTCCTCCTCTTTCATCCTTGTCTCGCTTATTCTTCTCTTAATGTATCTCCCTTATGATTTACCGTAAGTTTTTTATTCCTAATTTTCCTTTCCTCGTGGTTCCTGTTTTACTTTCATCTCGTTAACATTTCCCTCTACTCAATCCTTGTCTCGATTATTCTTTCCTTAATGTAGTTCTCGTGTGATTTACCCCTAAGTTCTCTATTCCTCATTTTCCTTTCCTCGTGCTTCCTGTTTTACTTTCATCTCGTTAACTTTTCCCTCTTCTCAATCCTTGTCTCGATTATTCTTTCCTTAATGTCTTTCTCTTGTGATTTTTCCCTAAGTTCTCTATTCCTCATTTTCCTTTCCTCGTGTTTCTTGTACCTTCATCTCCTCTACAGAGACTACACTGCAGACTACCTTCCCGCTTCCCTCCCTCCCTCCATCTCTCTCCTCACCTTCCCTCCCTCCTTCCCTCCCTTTCTCTCCCTAGATATATATGGCGACACTTGGGTAGGTCTTCCCTCATTTTTATTCAGCGCGGAGGAGGCAGATAATGAGCAACTTTGTGAGGAGTTTGAAGACGTAGGGGAAGGAGAACACGGAAGGAGGAAGAGATCAGAGGGAAGGGGCGGCGATGGAGCCCTGAGTACACCTAGGATGAAAGGTGTCTTAATTGGCCTCATTAACCTGCGTCTGGGTGTTTTGAATCGTGTTTTTCCCCGTAGAATAATTTGGGATTTTTTTTTCTTCTAAATTTCACTATCAACGTTCTTCTTTTCATCACCAAGCTCTTGATTACTTATTTTTCTCCCCTTGTTTATTTATTTATTTATTTTAAACTTTCATCTCGTCTCCACTACACACTCCCTTCATCCCTCCCTCCATCACCCTTTCTTTCACTCCCTTTATTCCTCATTTTTCTCCCCCCGTGCTTTTGTTTTGTTTTGTTTTGCTCTCATCTCGTCTCCACTACACACTCCCTTCCTCCTTCTCGGACTCCCTCATCCCTCCCTCCATCACCTTTTCTTTCACTCCCTTTATTCCTCTTTATTCCTCATTTTTCTCTCCCCGTGTTTTGTTTTGTTTTTGTTTTTTGTTTTGCTCTCATCTCGTCTCCACTTCACACTCCCTTTATTCCTCTTTATTCCTCATTTTTCTCTCCCCGTGTTTTGTTTTGTTTTTGTTTTTTGTTTTGCTCTCATCTCGTCTCCACTTCACACTCCCTTTCTGCTTAATACTCCCCCCATTCCTCCCTCCGTCACCCTTTAGCTTCCTTTTATAGTAGAGCGGTTTTGTTATTGGTAGTTTATGTTTGGTTTTAAGTATTTGTATGTCATGGAAGGCTTAGAAATGTGCAGCCACGGAGTGAATTTTGTTATAAGCGTTTTAACATAGATTTGATTCAACTTTCTTATTCTTTTTAGCTTCGTTTTATATAGCGATTTTTTATTTAACTTTATGTTCAGTCTTAAGTATTTTTATAACGTTGGATGCTTACAAATATTCAGCAACGGAGTAAATCTTTTTATAAGCGTTTTAACGTAAATTCAGGTTTAACTTTAATACACATTGTAATTCTTAAGAAAGACACATTGTTCGTTTAAGACGCCCGCAGCACCGTACGTCACATTGTTAGTGTTTTTTATTAAAGGAGACGTGACGTGTGGGGACTGAAGTGAGGCAACGAGGCGGAAAGGTGAGGTAATGAGGTGGAAGGTAACGAGCAGGTGTATTGGCGGCCAGCTGAGGGACTCTGCGTCACGGCCCGGTAAGGAAGGTTGGTGTGGCGGAGGCAAACAAGGGAGTGAAAGAAAGGGTGACGGAGGGAAGGAGGGAGGGGGGGAGTGATAAGCACGAAGAAAGCGTTTAGTGAAGCCGAGATAAACGCAAAACAAGAGACATGGGGAGAGAAAAATGAGAAATAAGTTGAGGGATTCTACGTCACTGCCCAGTCTTAGTAAGGAAGGTTAGTGTGGGAGAGGCAGTCAAGGGAGTGAAATGGCGACGGAGGGAAGGAAGGAGGGAGGGAGTGATAAGCAGGAAGTTTAGTGGAGACGAGATGAAAGTAAAAAGAAACACGGGGGAGAAAAATGAGGAATAAAGAAGATCAAAGAAGGGAAGGACGATGACAGAAAAATGAAGTTAGAAGTGATAGTGATATAGGAAATGGTGTTGGGCAAACAAAGAAGTGAAAGAAAAGGTGAAGGAAGCATGGTGATGAGCGAAAGGAAAGTAAGAGAATAGTGAAAGGGAGTTAGAAAGGATAGTGATACACGAAAGGATAATGGGCAAACAAGGTACTGAAAAAAAGGAGATATAAAGGTACAGTGATTATATAGTGAAGGAAAGTACACGATGATAGTGAAATGGTTAAAATCGATATTAATAATAGAAGGATATTGTACAGAGCAGTAAAGACTACCGACGACTGCAGACTGCTACAAAAAGACTTGGATGCCCTCCAGGGGTGGGAGCGCACCTGGCAGATGCACTTCCGACCAGACAAATGCAAATTGTTAAGATTCACCAGAGCTCACAACCCCATCCATCACATTTACACTCACCATAATTCAGAACTAGAATCAGTCCACACACACAAGTATTTTGGTGTCCACCTATCCACTAACTTTAAGTTCAACACTCACATAGACCACATCAGTGCCACTGCCAACCGAACTCTGTGGTTCCTGAGGAGGAATTTACATAACTGCACACCTGACATTAAACACAGCTTATGACACTTGTGAGACCAACACTGGAATACTGCTCCACGGTGTGGGATCCTTACACACACAGAAACATTGATAGGTTAGAACAAATCAACACCAAGGCGGCTAGGTTCATTACAAACAATTACACTTGAACGCCTGGCATCACAACACGGATCAAACAACAGATAAACATGGAACCTCTTCACTTGCGCAGACAAGCACACAGACTTACACTTGTGTACAGGATCACAAACACTCACATTGACATTGACCCACATACATACTTACACAACGCAAACAGTCAACATACTCGTAACACACACATCCATAAATACCAAACATATCATATTATAACGCATACAAGCACTCATACTTTCCACGCACCAAACGTGACTGGAACAGCCTCCCTTATCAGATTTTAGACTGCGGTACAATAGACTCATTCAGAAAACAAATACACACTCACTTGTCATTACAACACACCAACACTAACAATAACACTTGATTCACTTCCCTCCCCTGCACACTCGGCTCCCCCGTCCCCCCAACAGCCGATACAAATATGCGTGTTATGCTCCTGTACGGGTGCCCTGCGCATCATGTATCCAGATCCAGATCCAGGAGTGATAAATAAAATGCAAACGGTGTTGGAAGCGATAGTAATATAAGGAAAGAAATAGTACAGAATAGAAGCGATACATGAGAGTAGAATGCACACAGTAACTTCAGTGGCAGGAACAACACTAACACAACAGTCGTCTCATAATTATCGCTCCGGAAAGGCTGTCGATAATAAATAAAAAGAGAAAACGAAGAGCTACGAGCGTCAGTGAAATGCGAGACAAAGCTTACGTTTAAACTTTCCCGTGACGTATAATGAACGGAACTAAATTTGAAGAGTCCCCGGCACGTAAATATGAATAATGGTGTTTGCGGTAAATAAAATAAAACCGAAACCAGCTAATTGATTTAACGATGCGCGGGCCCTAAAACATAATGAAGTGGAAAATAAATTGGAAACTAAAAATTACGTCTATGCAAATAAGATTGGCTTCGTTAGAAATATAGATAGTGGAGCGTGGAAACTTTTTTGTGTGTAATAAGAAAAAAATAGTTGTAGGTGCTATTACAAGTAGTAGTAGTAGTAGTGGTAGTAGTAGTCCTGTAGTGTTTTTATTTATTTATTTTTTTTTTTTTGCAGTTTTCATTTTTACGTAAATTAACGGATTCTAATATAGACGACATGTAGGTAAAAGTTATAATCCACTAAAATTTTCTGAGTTTCAACATTATTATTTTTTTATTATGGCTTTATTCTTTCCTGATGCCGACCTTTATCCTTTTTTTCAGTTTTCTATTTATATTTTTTTATATATTTTATTTTATTTTAATTTTTTTGTTTGTAATATGCCTGACCTGCGCGTTCACTTGAAAGGAAGAAAGTTTATGTTCATTTCGCTATTTTGAGGCAAATGTTTGTTTCATGTTTCGTCGATGTAATATTTTGGGTGTTTTTTGTGTACGTGTTTTTTAGACCACCGCATTTGTAAGCCTCCTGCGTGTGTGTGTGTGTGTGTGTGTGTGTGTGTGTGTGTGTGTGTGTGTGTGCGTGTGCGTGTGTCTTTTCATAGGAGTTTTACGACTTCTCTCAATCCCTTCTTTTTTCCTCCCTCTTCCTATTTCCTTCCATTCCTTCCTTCTCCCTCCCCACTCGCCCCTCCTCCCTCCCCTCCCTCCATCCCTTCTTCTTCCTTCCTTTCTTTCCTCCTTCAAGCCACCTGCACGCAATTTTACTTTCCGGTCCCTCCTTCCGTTTCTTATATCTTCCGCTCCTCCTCCTCCTCCTCCTCCTCCTCCCCATCAGCAGTGACTTGAAACAAACAAAACACTGCAAGTCCACCTGTAACAAAGCCAATACAATGCTTGGGTTCATATCGAGGAATTTCGAATACAAGACGCCGGGAGTTATGTTATCCTAGTATTATTCGCTGGTAAGGCCCCACCTGGAATACGCCGTGCAGTTCTGGTCTCCAAACTACAGGAAAGACATTGAATTATTTGAGAGAGTACAGCGCCGCGCCACAAAGATGATACCATCACTGAGGACGAAGCCCTATGAAGAGCGACTCGAGCGACTCAACCTCTTCACGTTGGAAAAAAGACGACTGCGGGGAGACATGATGCAAGTCTTTAAGTACCTGAACAAGGTCAGCAACGTTGATCACTCCAAGCTCTTCACGCTGCAAACTAACCTGAGAACAAGAAGCAACGGAAAAACTATTCAAGCAAAACGATGCAATACTGACATCGGCAGTTATTTCTCGAATAGAGTGGTTCGCCACTGGAACAGCCTCCCTACAGAAGTGGTTAGCGCAGAGAGCATCAACTCATTCAAGAAACGCATTGATCGCCACTTTGCTGTATCGGGAGTGAATTAAACGTACCCAAGAGTAGATACACAAGTGCTTTAATCCTTCCCTGCAAGCCACTCCTATGGCAAACGGATTGATTAAATCACTGAAAGCAGGCAGCCTAGTAATGAGCCAACAGGCTTTCTGCTGCCTGCTAGTCCATGTTTCCATGTTTCCATGTTTCCTCCTCCTCCTCCTCCTCCTCCTCCTCCTCCTTCTTTCCCCTGTTCCATCCTCTGCCTTCCCTTCCTCTTCCGTCCCCCTCCACCTCCTCTTTCCTTCCCCTTGTCCCATCTTCTACCTTCCCCTCCTTCTCCTCTCCCCTCCACCTCCTACTTCCTCATGTTCCATCACCTTCCTTCCCTTCCTCTTCCCCTCCCCTCCACTTCTTCCTTCCTTCCCCTCCACCTCGTCTTTCCCTCCCCTCCGCCTCCTCCTTCCTTCCCCCTCGCCCCATCCTCTTCCTCCCCTTCCTCTTCCCATTCTCATCACTGTTCTCTGGCGCCTCGGGAAAGGGTGGAATGCGCGACTAGGAATGGAATATCGTAAGACTCTTGAAGGTGTGAGGTGTCAGGGCGGAGAAATTGATTTTTTGGGTAGAATTATGACAAGCAGGAATGTGGGAACTTGGGAATACGTAGCCGAGTGAGGGATCAATGTCTTGCTTTAAAGATTCACGCCCTTTGGAATTAGGAAAATGGAAGTAGCTGTATATGACGTAGATATTTTTAGTTCTTTTTTATCACGAATTCAAGATGTGGCTGACTTTATGCATCGTTATTTTCTTTTCTCTTCTACTTTTTTTTCAGTAATACATAATATCTTTGTATGGGGATTAATTTAAAGGAGGAAAATAGAAAATATAGATATAGTTGTTCTTTAAGCATATTTTATTCTTTTCTCTTTTTTTTCAGGGGTACAAAATAAATGAGAACGTAAATTATTGTATGAAAATTGTAATGGACTAAAATATATATAAAAAATGAAAAAAATAGATTAACTGTGAACGTAAATTATTGCATGAAAATTGTAATGAATTAAAATATATATAAAAAAATGCAAAAAATAGGTCAGTGGTTTAGTCGGTCAGGGATGCAATTTAATCTGAGCAAAGTGTTACACGAAGTCAATTATCGGAATGTTATGTTATGAGCGCGCGTATGATATCACACAAGGGCTTTGATGAGCGAGGCGGGAAAGGCAGGAAATATCGTCGGATTCGTTTGTCGGAAATACAAGAAAAATGCGACTGGCTCATAAAAAAATGTTCCACTTGAATACTTAATGAAGGTCTGAAAACAGTTAATATTAAAATGCAATATTACGGAGGGAAATAAACAGCGCAATAAAATAACTGGTAATAATCCTCTTGTGCCACGTACATACTCATACATATATACATACATACATAGTACATACATACATACAGACAGACAGACAGACAGACATTCATATTATGCATTCCAACGTACCTATATTATGTTACACACACACACACACACACACACACACACACACACACACACACACACACACAACCCCTTCTCCCCTCCCCCACACATACAACCCCTTCTTCCCTCCCCCACACATACAACCCCTTCTCCCCTCCCCCACACATACAACCCCTTCTCCCCTCCCCCTACACACACAACCCCCCTTTCCTCCCACCCCCACACACACACTATACACACAAGCGCACACAGATTCACTCAGTGGGACGCATAAAAGACTAAGTGAAGGGAAATTAAAGGCTGGAAGGAGGGAAGCGGCGCACGTATTAATAGCAGGAAGGGGCGACAGGAGGGATAATAAGATGCACGGGTTGGCAAAGGCGAGGGAAAGCGAGGCGAGAGGAGGCGAGGCGAGGGAAGGCAAGGCGAAGGGAGGCGAGGCGAGGGAAGATATTGGCGGGAAAGAATGAAGGCGACACACACGCCCCGGATTAAGGGGATAAGAGACACTGATTCTGCAAGACGGGCGAGGCGATATTAGTGAGTTTATGCTTAGGAGGACGAGTCAGGCACAGGCACGGGATTAAAGGGACGAGCGGCGCTAATTTGGCAAGTGCAATGAAGATGATGTTAGTTTTTTTTTTTTTTGCGGTCTTAAGGAGAGAAGAAGGAGAAGGAGGTGGAAATGGAGTTAGAGCAGGATAATGATGATGAGGAATAAGAGTAGGAAGGAGAAAAGATAAGAAAAGTAATGATGTTAATGGAAAAAGAAGAGCAAGGAAAAAAAAATACACAAGATGAGAAGAAATAAGAGTAAGAAGAATAAGGGAAGAAGAGTAATGGTGATAATAGAAAGAAGAGGAAGGAAACAAAAAGGTGAGGAGGGATAAGAGTAAGAAGAAGAGAAAAAAGTAATAATGTTAATAGAAAGAAAAACAAGATGAAAAGAAACAAGAGCAGAAAGAAGAGAGGAAGAAAAAGAATGATAATGAAAACAAAAGCAAGAACAAGATAAAGAGGAAGAAGAGGAAAAGAAAATTGACGATGTTAATGGAAAGAAGAACAAGGAAAAATAGAGCAAAACGAGGAGAAATAAGAGAAGGAAGAAGAGGAAAAAAATAATGGTGGTAATGAAGAGAAGACCCAAGAAAAACAAAACAAGATAACGAGGAAAAAGGAAAGGAAGGAGAGAAGAAAATAATGACGGTAATAAAGAAGAGCAAAAACAAATGGAACAACAACGAGAAGAGGAGGGGAAATACGAGCAGAAGGAAGAAGAGGAGAAAAAAAGTAAAGATGATGAGAAAAAGTAAGAAAAAAGCAGGAAGATGAGGAGGAATAAAAGTAGGAAGAATAGGTGAAGAAAAGTAAAGATGATGATGCAAAGAATGTTGTGAAAATAGAACAAGGAGATGAGGAGGAATACAAGCAAGAAGAAGAAGAAGAAGAAGAAAAAAAGAAGAAGAAGAATGATAAAAAGAAGAGCAATAAGCAATAAGAGGATCAGAAAGAATAATTGGAGGAAGAAGAAAAGAAAAGAAAAGCAATGATAACAACGAAAGGAAGAACAAGAACAAATAGATAATGAGGTGGAATAAGAACAGAAAGAAGAGAAGAAGAAAAACAATGATGATAATGAAAAGAACAACAACACGAAAACGCTAAAAAGAAAAGGGAGAAAATGGGAAAAAAATGAGTGGAGGAACAAAATAAGGGAAAGAAGAAGGAAAGGAAGAGGCGAGAAAAGAAGGGCAAAAGAAAATGCTTAATGGTCAACTGTATCTTGCGGAGGAGGAGGAAGAGGAAGACGAGGAGGAGGAGGACGACGAGGACAAGGAAGAGGAGGAGGAGGACAAGTGGAAGGAAGAGGAGGAGGAGAAGGACGAGGACGAGGACGACTAGTGGAAGGAAGAGGAGGACGAAGACGAGGAGGAGGAGGACGAGGACGAGGACGAGGAGGAGGAGGACAAGTGAAAAGAAGAGGAGGAGGAGGACGAGTGGAAGGAAGAGGAGGGGAAGGAGGACGAGGAGGAGGAGGAGGAGGAGGACGAGTGGAAGGAAAAGGAGGACGAGGACGAGGAGGACGATTAGAAGGAAAAGGATGAGAATGAGGACGAGGACGAGAAGGAGGAGGAGGAGGAGGAGGGCGAATGGAAGGAAGAGGAGAAGGAGGACGAGGACGAGGAGGAGGAGGAAGAAGAGTGGAAGGAAGAGGAGAAGGAGAACGAGGAGGAGGAGGTCGAGTGGAAGGAAGAGGAGGAGGAGGAGGACAAGGACGAGGAGGAGGAGGAGGAGCGGAAAGAAGAGGAGGACGAGGACGAGTTGAGGGAGGAGGAGGAAAAATGGAAAGCCAGTAATGGGAACACGGAATTTTGCGCTAATTGAGCAAGCGTACCTGAGGCGAAGTTGGCGAGTTTAAGGCGAGGAGGAGGAGGAGGAGGGGGAGGAGGAGGAGGAGGAGGAGGAGGAGGAGGAGGAGGAGAGTCCGCATCGATGAGGGCGTGGATTATTTATTGATCCGAGAGTGAAATGGTGATGGTGACGACTCAATACGAAGAGGAAAACCGAGGCAGGAATATAAGAGTGGGTTAGGTAAGGTTAGGTTAGGAGGTAAGGGTGTTTAGGTTAGGTTAGGCTAGGTTAGGTTAGGAGGCAAGGATGTTTAGGTTGGGTTAGGTTAGGTTAGGTTAGGAGGCAAGGATGTTTGGGTTGGGTTAGGTTGATTAGGTTAGGTTAGGAGGCAAGGGTGTTTGGTTTGGGTTAGGTTGGTTAGGTTAGGTTAGGGGGCAAGGATCTTCGGGTTGGGTTAGGTTGATTAGGGTAGGTTAGGTTAGGAGGCAAGGATGTTTGGGTTGATTTAGGTTGGTTAGGTTAGGTTAGGTTAGGGGGCAAGGATGTTCGGGTTAGGTTAGGTTGATTAGGGTAGGTTAGGTTAGGAGGCAAGGATGTTTGGGTTGATTTAGGTTGGTTAGGTTAGGTTAGGTTAGGAGGCAAGGATGTTCGGGTTGGGTTAGGTTGATTAGGGTAGGTTAGGTTAGGAGGCAAGGATGTTTGGGTTGATTTAGTTTGGTTAGGTTAGGTTAGGTTAAGAGGTGAGGATGTTTGTTTTTGTTGTTGTTTTCGTGTGTGCACTGATGGTGATGACTCAATGCGAAGAGGAAAACCGTAGTAGAAATAAGCTTTGACGACGATGATGATGATGATGATGATGACGATGATAACCTAATACGAAGAAGAAAACTGAAGCAGAAATATGTTGTTGTGGGTTACGTTAGGTTAGTTTCTTTTTAACAATAAAGGAAGCAGCTCAAGGGCAAAAATAAATAAGAAAAAAAAAAAAAAAGCCCGCTAGCATTGCTCTCATAAAAGAAGATAGAAAAGAGGGTCAACAGAGAGGTCAGTTTCGGATGGAGGTTAGGAAGTAAACGTGTTTTTCTTTCTATTTTTTTTTTCAATATCTGCACCTTGGCTAAGTTAGATTCGGATAAGAGTGCTTTTCATTTTTATACGAATTTTTATTATTACCATTTTTACTTTATTTTTTCTATTATTATTTTTTTTCTTACTTTTTCCTACTATTTGTACTGTCGTGTTATTTTTTTTTATTTATTTTTTTTTTTTTTACAGCAAAGGAGACAGCTCAAGGGCACAAAAAAGTAAACATTAATAAAAAAAAAAGCCCGCTACTCGCTGCTCCTAAAAAGAATTGGTAAACGTCCCTAAACTTAATCATATGGAAGAACAACCCTTTTTTTATACCTCCTAGTGACTTTAAAACACTACCTATAAAAATATAAGGTGTGCGAACTTGGGATGTTATAGTCAAAGGGAACTGAGTGTTGATAATTACACGCGAATAATAATAACAATAGTACGTGGGTAAAGAATATAATGGAGGTGGTATTTCCTTGCTCTGTCATCGTCATCGTCATCATCATCGTCATAGTCATCATCATCATCATTATCATCGTCATCAGTGCACTCACGGAAAAGCAATACAAAACATTCCTCCTCATCTTCTTATTGTTCTATTTGTTCTTGTTCTTCTTTTTATCATTATCATTATTTTTCTTCTCTTCTTCCTGCTTTTATTCCTCCTTATCTTATTATTCTATATATTTTTGTTGTTCTTTCCATTATCATCATTACTTTTCTTCTCCTTACCTTCTAACCTGACCTAACCTGACCTAACCAACTTAATCTAACTCACAACTTATATTCCTGCATCCGTTTTCTTCTTCGTATCTGTTCAAAGAGTTAAGTGAAACGATTTGTGAAGTTGAGTTACAAATAAGTTCGTTGGTCATGATTATATGCGTAAAATATGACAATAATAATCAGGTAATACACAGGTAAAGAAAATGAGGCAGGTGTTCGCCGTATTGAAAGTGTTAAGTGCAACGATTCTTGAAGTTAAGTTAAGGCCAGGGATCGGGTACAGGAGGGACAATTTTTTTTTTCAAAAACCATCTAAAGTTGTTTTATAAACTCTTAAAAACATGTTATGAGTAATGAAAATGGTAGAAAAAAATCTTGGGGTGGCAACATCAGCAGTATACGAGAAGGACGTATGCCCTGGATGTCAGAGGGTGAGGCGTTTTAGCTCTTATTTACTCGCTCCAGAAGGGTGATAACTGAACAGTGAAACTTTTACAAGTTATCCTGCTTATGGCACGTTGACAGGGGAGGGGTGGAGACACAGTCACTCCTCAAGGCCAGTGCTTGCTGACATAGCGACGTGCAAGTGTCGCGCGACGCTGGCCATGAAGTGTATGAAGCTAAGAAGGAAAAAAGAAGGCAGAAAAGGCAGAAGAAGAAGAAGAGAGCAAGAAAAGACAAGAAGGCATCACCTATGAGGCAGGAGGAGGTGACCTGTAGCTGACACGTGCGACACGAACCGTGTAGTTTTTTTTTTTTTTTTTTTGGGGGGGGGGATTGGACAATGGATATATTTATTTTTCTATATTTCTATGAAGAAGTGTTTACTTTTTGTTTATTGTGTAAATATCACTATATACTGGAAAAAGCTCATTCAGAGAGAATAAAAATGAGTTATTACCAACCAAAGTGTTTGATGGCCAATATCTCAAAACATGAATATTCAGCTTCAAAAATTTTTGTACATTCCAAATCAGATGATATTTCCATGAAACTGTGTGTATACGTGGATAATTATATGCTCTTGAAAGTTACGGTCTTTAATTTGAAACATTTCTTAATGTAAAATAAAGAAAAATAAATTTAGCATGTAAAACGTGGATACGGAATCATATATATATATATATATATATATATATATATATATATATATATATATATATATATATATATATATATATATATATATATATATATATATATATATATATATATAAATAGATAAATTATAATTTTTAAAAATTGACACCGTAACTTGTTTAGGCAACCATTAAACCATTACCACCTATAATTTCGTACATCTAAGATGAAAAATATTTTATGCAGAACAATTATTTTGCCTGACGTGTCATGTCATGAGTATGACATGACATGACATACCGACAGCATTCTAATCCAGGGAGAACAAAGATACCCAAAAGTGCAAGTTAGCTGTAAAGTTTGAACTCTATATTTCCAATAGTTTATTTTTGACATATTTCTTGGAAAACCCGAACTTCCACTTTAAAAGGAATTCAGTGTTCATGATGTCCAGCGCAAAATTCCTTTATTATAACATCCCCAGGCCTCCTTCCTTCGGTGGTCATGATTATATACGTAAAATAATGACAGTAATAACCAGGTAATGCACAGGTATAAAAAATGAGGCAGGTGTTCGCCGTATTGAAAGTGTTAAGCCCAACGATTCGTGGAGTCAAGTTACAAAGGAATTCGTTATTGGTAATTATATTTGCAAAATCAAAACAATAATAAAATACCAGGTAAAAGACCGGTACAAAGAAGTGAGACGGGTGTTCGCCGTATTAAAAGTGTCAGGTTCAACGATTCGTGAAGTTAAGTTACAAGAATTCAGTGCTCATGATGTTAAGCGCAAAATCAGGACACTAATAATCACGTAAAAATCAGGTAAAAAAAAGTGAGTCAGGTGTTCGTCGTGGTAAAAGTGTCAGGTGCAACGATTCGTGAAGTTAAGTTACAAAGGAATTTAGTGTTCATGATTGTATGCATAAAATCAGGACAATAATAATCAGGTAAAAATCGGGTAAAAAAATTGAAGCAGGTGTTCGCTCTGTTAAGTGTCAGGTGCAACGATTCTTGAAGTTAAGTTAAAAGGAATTCAGTGTTCATGATGTTCAGCGTAAAATCAGGTAAAAAAAGGTGAGGCAGGTGTTCCCGTATTGAAAGTGTCGAGAAGTTACATGACAAGAGATTCGGTGTTCACGATTCTAGGTGTTACATCATGATAATAATAACCAGGTAATTAACAGGTAAAAAAAGGTGAGGCAGGTATTCCCGTGTCAAAAGTGTCGTGAAGTTTCGAACGTGACAAGAGACCCGGTGTTTGTGATCCCGTGCGGAAGATCAAGGTAATTATACAGGTGCATGTTCATCTACAGGTGTAAACGCATACGTCGATGTGACATGTCCCTCACTTGAGTTGATGGAAGCTAATGAACTTTAATTGACACCGTGATTACCGCTCGGCAGACTAATTAAATACAGATATGTTTCAGAGATAAACGAACATCACGGCCCCTCGCGCGGAAAGGGAAATAATTAACCAGAAGCTCAGTTTACATAATTAGGTAGACTGACAAACCTAAGGATACAAAGAAAATGGTCAATATGGGAGTAATTCTAGCTCCACGGGTTCATAGAATCTCTTCGGCTTTATCATAACATCCCCAGGCCTCCTCCCTTTTCATCCTTTGCCTCTCCGATCTCCCTGTCCTTTGTAATCTTTCCTTTACTCAGCTCTACAACTTGCAAATATCCGTTCTGCTTATCTTTAACATCCCCAGCACTTCTTCCTTTTCACCCCCCGCCTCCCAATTCTAATCTTCCTTTCAACCCTACAACTTCATTACACTTTTTCAGCTTATCCTTAACATCCCCACCTCGTTGTTCTTCGCCCCCTGTCTCCACAATGCCTCTTTCCAATCCTTTCTTAACCCAAAACTCCTACATCATAACACCCTTGCAAGCTAATCCTAATATCCTTGTCACCCTTCTTACCTCAGTGTCCTGCCTCTCTAATCCTCCTTTTACCAATCTTTTCCTTAATCAACCCCATAACCTCACGATACCCTGTTTAACATCAACCCCTCACCTCCCTTCCTACCCCGAGTCTCTTCCCCCATTGCCTCACCATTTCCCTTTGCAGTATTTCCTCCTTATGGCGTGAGTGGGTATTCTTGTGTAGGTGTTTGTGTATGTGTTTGCGCATGTGTATTCTAAAATATTTCGGCCTCCAAGCATACATTTGACAAGTCTTTCGTCGGAGTTGGGGTCATATCCATGGGTAGTTTTATGACCCTGGTAGTTGTTTGACAGAGCTTCTAAACCATGAACGTGAAAAATAAAAACGCGTGGGAACCTGACCTTTGGGGGTAGTTGATGTGGGAGGCGGAAGCGTCTTGAGAATGCCGACCTATAATATGTTCATGAAAAATAGAGAAGGGGATCGATTTCCACCACTGACAATTATATAGAGGAAATTTATGGATAAACAGGAAGGAAGATAGACAGATAGAAGAAAGATGTTGAAAATGAGCAACTGATGAGTAAAAGGGGGCCATGACCGAATACCCCCCCCCCCCCCTGTATACGTTTTTTTATTTTTTATTTTTTTTATTTATTTATTTATTTTTTTGTTTTTGTTTTTTTTGAGGGGGTGGGGAAGAGGATTATTCTGTCCTGTCCCTTCTCACGCAATTTATCTTCTGCCAAACCTCTCCCTGCATGAGCCCTTTACCCATTAAGCCACTCACCCATGCCCTGACCCCTCTCCGCCGCCCCCCCCCCCCCTCTCGCTTCTTCCTCTTCTTCTTCTTTGCCCTCATCCCTTCTTTGCCCTCTGCTTTGCACCGGGTTTATCCCCTCCCCCCCATCTGTTTCGTCCTTCCCCTCTTCCCTTTTAACCCCTACCCCTCTTCTGCCTTCTTCCTTGCACCGTGTTTACCCCCCCCCCCCTTCTGCTTCGTCCTTCCCCTCTTCCCTTTTAACCCCTACCCCTCTTCTGCCTTCGTCCTTGCGCCGTGTTTAGCCCCCCCCCCCTTCTGCTTCGTCCTTCCCCTCTTCCCTTTTAACCCCTACCCCTCTTCTGCCTTCTTCCTTGCACCGTGTTTACCCCCCCCCCCCTTCTGCTTCGTCCTTCCCCTCTTCCCTTTTAACCCCTACCCTCTTCTGACTTCTTCCTTGCGCGGTGTTTATCCCCCCCCCCTTCTGCTTCGTCCTTCCCCTCTTCCCTTTTAACCCCTACCCCTCTTCTGCCTTCTTCCTTGCACCGTGTTTATACCTTCTCCACCAATCCCCTGCTTCTTTCCTCCACCTTTCCTTCTTTGCTTCTACCCCCCCCCCCCCCTTTTTTTTTGTCTTGTCTTGCACCGTGTTACTCCTTTTCTCCCATGCTGTGCCCACTCTCTGCCTCCCCCATGCCACTTTCCTCCCCTTTTCTCCTATAACTCTATTGCCCCCGCCTCTGCCCACTCGCCATCTTCGCACCCCCCCCCTCTGTCCCTTTCCTCCGCTCCTCCTTCCATAATTGTATCAACCCACATTTCCCCTCTAACCCCCCCCCCCCCTTTGCACCCCCTATCCCTTTCCTTCCCTTTTCTCCACTAACCCTATCTCCCATCTTTTCCCTTTTCTCTTCCCCCGCCCATGCCCCTCTCCTCTCCTCCCCTCTTTTCATTATTCTAACCTCCTGTCCCCCCAAAAAAACTTCCTGCTGCGCCTCCCCATGTAGTTTTCAGCAGGGAACAACCTATCGCCGGCAGGGGACGTCAGGTGAGAGAAAGTGATTAGTTCACGTACCTGGTAGAGGCAGGTTAGGGCAGCCGCGCCTCAGGCTTGTTTGTTTGGTCATTAGTTTGTTTCTTTGTCGTTTTTGTTTTCTTTTCTGTCATGTTTTGGGGGGTTCATCAATTTGTTCATAACTTGTTGTTGCGTGGATTTGTTCTATTATAAACTACTTTTTCTGATTTTTTTATTTTCCTTTGCCATCCGGGAGTTTAGTCACAAGTGTTTGGTTCTCAGTTCATCGTTTATCGTTTATCATTTTATCGTGAAAAGTTTTTCGTCTTTTTCAGTGAGGTTCAGTCTTTATTTTAAACTTACTCACATTACTTTCTACTTTGTTGTCGCAACTCCAGTCTTGGTAGATTTCATTGCTTTAAATTGTATAGCTCATTAATTTCTCCAATGAGGCATGTGTGACGTAGTATGGTGGTGATGGTGGTGATGGAGTGGATGGTGTTGAATAATGGTTATGTCGCTGAGAACAGAGTTGGGCGACTTTGCCAGGCTCTCATCACCCAAGAAGAATGTGTCTAATAGCGTCGGTGTTTGTGCCGCTCAGAGAAGAGGTGAGTGACCCTGCATGGCGCTCACCACCCCGCACACCACTCAGCACACACCACACACGGGGGCGAGGGCATGCCAGGACACACCCTCGGCAGTGTAAAGGGCAGCACGGGGCGAGGACACGAGGACAGACACGCGGAGCACACGAAGAAGCGGCAAGCGAGGACAAACACCTGAGCGCGATACCAACAGGTGTGTGTGTGAGGCGGGAGGGAGCGAGGGAGTGTGTTGGTGTGCGCGTCTCCCGGCCCTCACTGACCCCACAGCCGCCATCGTCGCCGCCACCGCAGCCGCCGCCACCACCGCCGCCGCGCGCAAGGTGTGAGGCCCCGACGCGCTGGCAGGGCCTCGAGCACCTGGGCAGGGCAGGCCACGGGTATGCCTGGCAGGGAAGGGAGTCAAGGGGAGAGGTAGTTTGTGTGTTTGTATGAGGGATAGTGCATGGTTCTCTTCGGATTTCCTCTCGACCTAGCGATCATATTCTGAAACATTTCCGCGTCTGAACAAGCATTTGGCAAGGCTTTCCTAGGAGTTCTGGGTATTTCCATGAGTAATTTGATGACCCTGGTGGTAGTTTGACAAGGCTTCTGTTTACCGTGAACGTGAAAACCCCCCCACCAATGTGTACCCGATTAATCTTTAGCCTTTGGAGGTGTTTGATTTGAGAGGCAGAAACGTCTGAAAATACCGAGGGTAGCATACCAACATAAGTCCTCATGCTTTCTCCTCCTCCTCCTCCTCCTCCTCCTCTTCTTCTTTTCCTTCCTCTTTCTCGTTTGTTGTGAGTCTTGATTTTATCTCTCTCTCTCTCTCTCTCTCTCTCTCTCTCTCTCTCTCTCTCTCTCTCTCTCTCTCTCTCTCTCTCTCTCTCTCTCTCTCTCTCTCTCTCTCTCTCTCTCTCTCTCTCTCTCTCTCTCTCTCTCTCTCTCTCTCTCATTTTGAGCTAGTGCTTTCGTTATTGCTCTCGTTTTCTTTGCAATATATTTCTCCCTTGTAAAGTGTATTGTGCGATTATACTCATTATTTACTCCGTTTTTTACACTTTTTTTCTGACACTGCTTGTCTTACCCTTTTCTTGGTCTTCACGCCATTCAGGTCACTACTCTTGCTCCCTTCTAGTTTTCTTTTTAATAGCAGAATTTTTAAGGCCTTTCCCATCTCTCACACATCTAGCTGGTCCCATGGCCCTTCTTTGCCCTCGCGTGTTGCTTTGATCATCACTTACCCTTCCTCTTTTTATCCCTCTTTCTCCCTTTCTCTTTCCCTCGTAGAGATACGAAGAGGTAGGGACAAAGAGTAGTCGTGCATCGGAGGTCAAGCGGCGCTACTCCCGCATACACGAGTAGAGGATGAGTCACTCAGCTGTAAAATGGCGTGTTGACTTTCGCTTCGGCGTGTTCTTCTGTATCGGAGTCGATTTTGAGGTACCGATGGCGGTGTCACGCTCGTCTCTCACGCCCCGCCGTCTTCCTCCCCTCCACCGGGTTTAAAGGCAAACTCATAAGAACATAAAAATATAGGAACGTAAGGAGTCTGCAAGAGGTCGGTAGGCCTGTACAAGGCAGCTCCTGTGAGCCTAACCCTACCTAACTTCACTATTCATGAATTTATCTATCATTTTCTTGAATGTATCCTTTGTATTGGCACTTACAACACGACTGCCGAGCCTGTTCCACTTATCTACCACTCCACTAGTGAACCAATTCTTGCCTATGCCTGCTGAATCTGAATGTATCCAACTTTAACCCATTCTTCCGTGTCCTACCCGGTTCTCTTACCACCAAAACCTTATTATCATCACCATTATTGAAGCCCTTCATCAATTCATAATTTCATTTAAGTCTTCTCGCACCCTTCCCCTTTCCAGAGAATGCAAATTTAAATATTTAAATCTATCCTCATATATAGGCAAATTTCGCTACCCTGGAATATTTTTTTGTCATCCTCGTGCTTGGCTTTCTTGTATAAAGTAACCAATGAGTCTCTCTCTCTCTCTCTCTCTCTCTCTCTCTCTCTCTCTCTCTCTCTCTCTCTCTCTCTCTCTCTCTCTCTCTCTCTCTCTCTCTCTCTCTCTCTCTCTCTCTCTCTCTCTCTCTCTCTCAAACGCCCCTGTGGGATCACTTTATACGTACCATCCATCTAAGAGGAAAGAAAAAGGAACCATGAAAGCGACTGTTTACGGCGAATGATAAGGAAAGTTAAGCACTAACTCCTCACCGTCTCAGTGTTGAAACTTACAGAGATCGGTGTTGCCAAGTCCCTCGCAAAACTTTTGGTAACACGCAAACTCCCTCACGCACTCACACACTCAGGTCGACCCGCCCGCCCACCTGCGTTCTTTCCCTTAGTTGTGTCGCGTCATGTCTTATTCTGTTGCTTTTCCATCCCTCCCGTGTTGTAGGGCTAAGGGCCGCACGCAGGTTCTCTCACACCAGCTGACGACCCCCAGACGGCTTGAAGGTGATGGTAATGCGCAGGGTTGTTTGATTTAAATTAAGTTGATTTAAATCATGATTGAAATCAAGATTTAAATCATGATTTAAAAAGTCATATATTTAAATCAAGATTATATTATTTGATTTTTTTTTATTGTCATTGATTTAAATCTTGATTTATTGCTGAGCAACAACATAGAATGGAGAAATAAACAAAGAAAACACTCTCTAGCTTTGATATGAATATTTTCCTTCTCAACTTCACAAAATTTTACTTGAGCTGGTTAGTTCATTATATATATATATATATATATATATATATATATATATATATATATATATATATATATATATATATATATATATATATATATATATATATATATATATATATATATATAGATATAGATATATATAGATATAGATATATCTTCCGTCAGCCACACCTGGTCCGTCCAGTGTCCTGGAGCAGAACAAGACACTGACCGCCTTTCTGACGGTATCTTGCTGAGGCAGAGTGATGGTTTCATAAGTATTTTACAACATGAACCACATGTTCTTTTATGTTGCCAATTTCCAAACGATGAGCCAATACAATTATTATGTGTGCAGGGCAACCATGGGTTAGCAACTTCAGTTCATTTGCTTGTTGGAACATTTTTCTCATCTTGTTGACATTGGCTTCATTAGATGCTAAGTCTGTCCTCATATAACAAATTTCTCACCAATTTGATTTAATTTTTTATGCCTCCATGGTCTAGTGGTTAGTGTGCCTTGCTACGAACCCGCGCCCTGAGCTCGAATCCCGACCCGGGCAGTCAGCGTGCCGCTCACCCAGCTGCTCATCCTCCCGGGCTGGTCGATAAATGGGTACCTGGGAAAACCCGGGGAAGGTAAACTGTGGTAACCCGGATGTCATGCTGACCCTGTCATGGGGTGATGGGCTCTTCCCACCAATGGCTCAAGGGCCAGTGCCACAGAGATGAGCGCTGCGGCCACGCTCAACTGTAGCGTATGCCCCCATCTTTACTCTTTTGGTTGGTCCCAGCCAAATGGTAGCGTAGGCAACTTTTATAGTGCTGCCATCTTGCTTGCTAAACCCCCCCCCCCCCCCCCCCCACGAGCTTCACTTGGTCCTCTTTGATTAAAGTTTCGCTGGAGTCCGGTTGATGGGCAATCATGAGGACAGCATGTGGGTAGTCTTGGGCCCTTCCAAACACTCAAATGAACTAAAGAAAAGCTATTAAAAGGGACAAGAAACACCAACTATAGGAAGTGGCAGTAAATTAAATATTTGAAATATTTACCCCTATTTTTCAAAGAATCACTTCACCTACATACATGGATCATCCACAGCCTTTTCTGATACTTTCATTTGAAGCTGCATTCATCTTTCTTTGTGCAATTTCAGTGAGGACGTGTCCAAAACATGACATGATCTGGTTATACTGTTAAGAGACAGGACAAAGTTGTGGTGTGGTGCTGGCCAGTGGCTGGCTGGCTGCGGCAGGTCAGTGGCTCAAACAGCCAGCCAGGCTACTTATGATGGAGTATGATACAAGAATACTCCAACAAGTGTTTGAAACTAATGTAGAGAATATAGAGGTTTACATTCATTTAATTATTTTCATTAATAAAAAAAATCGATTTAAATAAAAAAATCTGATTTAAATAAAAATCCGATTTATTTTATAAAAAAAATATATAAAAAAATCAACAACCCCGGAATGCGTGAGTGCTTGTGTGTGTGTGTGTGTGTGTGTGTGTGTGTGTGTGTGTGTGTGTGTGTGTGTGTGTGTGTGTGTTTGCTCGTCCTCTTTACACTCTTGCTCTCTTCATTTTTGCATTATAGTTAAGGTTTACTGTCCCTCGGTGTCTGGATTTGTTGTTGTTGTTGTTGCTGTTGTTGTTGTTGCTGTTGTTGTTGTTGTTGTTGTTGTTGTTGTTGTTGTTGTTGTTGTTGTTCGTAGTGGTGGTGGAGGTGGTCGTGGTAGGAGTAAGGTCGTCGTTGTAATACTCGTAGTAGTAGTAGTAGTAATAGTAGCTCAAGAGAATTATGAGACCAGCGTTAAAAAATTGAAGTCAGAGATGAGTAAATGAAATAAAAGCTTGTATAAAAGTAAACGGCAGGCAATTAAACTCCCAGACAATATAAACGTCCGTCATTATAAAGTTATTCGGCCACATAAAACACCAAACGAAGTGAGAGACTCAGCCAAGCCAGCACACACACACACACACACACACACACACACACACACACACACACACACACACGGTCTAAAGTTAGGGGAATAAATAAAAAATAAAAAACGTTGGACGAAAGATTTGTAGAAACGTTGCAAGGTGGATGAAGGTAAATACGATGGAATGGAAAGGCATGCGTGTAATCAGAGGAACGTTGCCTCCTCTGACTTGCATGGCTCGATCCTGTAATCTACCCGGACTCACAGAGAAATAGGTTGAGGACTACTCGGAGTAAATAACGAGAGAATAAACATGCATGCTCTACATTAATCATTCACTTTGAGCAATGTCGAGAAAAACTAATGAACTGTGTTGCCGAAAGATAAATATATACATAGATGGACAGATAGAAAGTTAATCTATCTAAAATACAAACCATACGAAGCTTATTGTCCAAAATTGTTAGTCTCCGCGCACTAACAACAGGGGAGTCCAGCAAACAAGCCGAATGAAGGCCTCGTCCCGTGGTTCTCAGGCATTTGTTGACCTTTATTGTGTCCGTCGAGGTTGTATATGGACAGTGTTAGGCTATACCTTTTTTGTTACCCTGTATGCCGTGTATGGAATGAGATGGAAAGGTTGAGGCTTTTATTAGTGTTACTTGGCTTCGCGCATAATGGAATGTGTTCTCCTGAGTGAGTAAATGATTTGTATTGTGTAGCCAGGCTTCCTCTACGTTGCCATCATCTGAAAGTTGTAATTCTGTTTGATTTTACCAGATGTCTACGAAATTAGCTCTTTTGAAATTGGGCACCTTTATTTTCAGTCACTGTTGTTTGAGCTATAATGTCGACGCGCAATAATCTATGATCGCAAGAACCGAGGTGTTCTCATACTGTGACATTACTTACTAGGTTATCTTGGGTCGCTGTAACAAGGTCTAATATGTTATTTTGTCGAGTTGGTTCAAAAAACATTTGGCTTAGGTAAGTTTCTTCTAAAAATTCGATCATTCGATGTGACTCGTCTTCTATACCTGACAGTGTCGCCCAATCGATATGGGGGAGGTTAAAGTCTCCTAATATCAGTGAGTCGCTGTTATTACTAAGTGACTGTCTTAAAACGCTTTAGCCTACATTTCAACATCGAGTGATTGCCCCGGAGGCCTGTAGGTGACAGATATATTTAGATTCTTTTGCAATGTTTACTCTCACGCACAAATGTTCAACGTTACTGTCTCTTGGTGTTCTGTCAGTGGGTTGCAAATAGCTTTTGACGTAAAGGGCGACGCCACCACCTCTACGGTTAATACGATCTTTGTTGTAGAGTTTGTAGCCATCTGTGTTGTATTCTGAACTTAAATCAATATTTGTAGTGTCGATAAATGTTTCGGTTATAGCAATTACATCAAAATTTTCTGTTAGAGCAAGACATCTCGGTTCATCAAACTTGTTTCTTAGGCTACACGCATTGAAACTATGGACTTTTAAATTATCTTGATGTTTGGTAGTAGTGGTGGTACTTGCGGATTCACGGTTTCGCGTTTGTTGTGATGCATGCCGTCTATTCACATGGGCGGGGTGGAGGGACGAGGCCGAGAGCGGTTTTTTGATCAGGAGTCACGTACTGCGTCATTTAGGAGCCTCCCGAATCTGGCTGCCTCGATGAGGGACAGGTGTATTCCGTCCGTATGGAAGAGCTCACTCTGGCCGTAGAAATTGTCCCAGGCGTTAAAGAAATCAACGTCAAGGTCCCTGCAAAAAGTCTGTAAGCGGTTGTTGAGGCTGTAGGCCTTGCTGAAGAAGTCACTCGCTGCCCACTTCCGTGGTAGAATTCCTGCAATCACAATGTTAGGGGATTTAGACTTATACTGCTGGATGAGCCTACGGTACTTGTCCAGTAGTTTCTCAGACCGGGTCGTGGTGACGTCGTTCGTACCTGTGTGGAGAACAAAAAGTGAGTCATTAGAAGCCTCAGCGGAGACCTCGTCAAGGGCAGCTGTGATGTCGTCAACTCCAGCTCCAGGATAACAATAGTTACGCCTACGACGGGGGACTCTGCCACAGAATTCAACGACCTGATGGCGAATCATAGTCCCCAACCAAGAAAGTGCTCTGCTCCTCGTCCTCCTCTTCCAGTATGGCAAATCTGTTGAAGCAATGTGTAGGGTAAATGGCTCTAGGGCGGGTCGAATGTTAGATGAAGCTCTTCCGTTCGCCTGTGTCGCGACATCGGTTGACTGTGGGTCTAGGCGCGGCGGGTGATGGGGCATCAATGGCAGCTGGGGCGACGATATTGGACCGGATAAATTCCTGCAAGGTTTCAACAGTACGTGTTAGTTGGTGATCTCCTGGCCAGCTGTCAACCTTTCATCTTGTTCAAGGAGTCTGACTTCCATCTGCTGTCTCAACAGGCAGATCTTGCAGACAGACGAACGTCCTGTTAAGAAATGGCTGGAGAAAGTTCCTGTACATGTCGAGCATTTCTTTAGCGCCATCTGGGGTAAGAAAAGAGAGCAAGTGGGAATTTTTTTTTTATTATTGTTATTTGTTTTACGTCGCACGCGCAAGTAAGAGAGAGAGAGAGAGAGAGAGAGAGAGAGAGAGAATTAATTGATTTACAGATAGATATTCAGATCACACAGGCCCTGTGGTCTAGACTAGGCAGTGAACCCTACACTATGGACCGGAAACTTGCCCCAGCCCTGTCATTGAGCAGCGAATTTTGGAAAATCAACCGCTTTGGTGCGAATAGCCATAACTCCCTTATTTCTGGGGCTACAGAAATGATTTTGGTATCAATCAACGGCAAAATGAAAGGGCTATATTTTTTAGTAAGCGACTGTGCTAAAAAAACGACTCGAAAAGGTAAAAAATTAAATAAATTTGCAAAAAAAATGACAAAGAAATCAATTTTTGAGTTCCCAACCTTGAAACCCACTCATTTTTTTAGAATTTCAAAAAGCTTATTTAACAAATACTTTAGCCCTACCAATGTGCTTTCCAATATGATGCATAACATTTCCCTACTCCCAGTAGTTTCGTCACTAGAGCTCGAAACATAAACTCTTTTGAGAGCGATTTTGACGAACTCCAGACACTTTGCCGTTTGTCTAGTGTGGCATTGCTATTGCCTCTAGAAGGCTTTAATTTGGCATGTAGCCCCTCTTGGCAATGTAGTTTGACCAGCTCAAAGGTTTTTTTGATAGCTCGATTCCAACTAGTGCATAGGAGGTGGGTTCAACATAATTATTTCATCCAACATTATAGAAAAAAAATTTCCTTACCTTTATCTAGTTGAAGTGATCCCCCTTTAGTGGTAATAATACATGGCTAGTGTATATCATGTTTATTGGCTTGTATTACAGCAGTAGAAATGAGGCAGTGAAGGTTTGGCCACAGCTAGACAAACAATGCCCCAAACCCAGAGTTGACAACTCTCAAGTCAAAGCAAAATGTTTTAACAGTAACATTCAAACTTTTGATTTGACAATACCAGTTTTAAGTGAGTATGTAACAAGCAGTATACAATGCTTGATATAATCGGCCCCTCCTGTCAGCCTCTATTCCAAATCCCTTCCTCCACACACACACAACAGTCTCACAAGATGTATTACAATACTGCATTTTCTAAAGTCACTCAGTTTCATCAATATTACAGATTCCTAAAAAATTTCTTATAAAGGTATTTAGTTGTAAAGACTCCTGTGGATGACACACTTTCAGTAGTACCCACATGGTGCTGAGATTCACTGCCCTGCATTTTACTTGTGTGGATGTGTTAACCTGAATAATATAACTTTTTTTTTATAGTATACCATACCCATAAATCAATCAATCTCTCTCTCTCTCTCTCTCTCTCTCTCAATAAATAAAATGTCACTAAGTCTAGGATTAAATCCTATGGCAATTAAAAAAGAACAAATACTTTAAACAATCTTAGAGACACAAAACAGAATGTTAATGTACTTATCTGTGTGCATTATATTAAAATAAAAAGTCAAGAGTAATGCGTATAGAACACCACAGCCACCCATAGCAATAGCCTATACATGGTCAGGTATCTGAGCCAGAAAAAGAAGTATCAGCTAGGGGCATGAACTGGGTCACACAGGCAGCCTCTCCACAGCAATACACACCTGAATGTTAGTATGTATTTATAATTTTCCAGTACATATATGTCATACAGGTAAATGCATAACTCTATCCATTTTATCTCATATATAATTAAAATTTTCATGTTTCAAAGGAAATAGGAGTGTTCTGCAAATACAGACGGCTGTTTGTTGAGGTGATAATTAAGGGCTTGAAAATCATTATGTGCATGACCACTCCTGTTAAAAATTGAAAATTTTACATAGAGAAATATTGAAGATTGAAGGTATTTGTAATTTTTTTTAAATAATGCAAATCTGTATTGTAGGACTGCATCTACTGTTGGATCTTTTTACAATATATCTATCTGCTTCTCTAGTGTAGTTGCTGCAGCATGCTCAAAAATAAATTTTCAGAATGATTCTGTACGATTCAGTGGTAAAAGAAAAAAAATAAATAAAATGAAGACTTAATTGCAATAGAAGAGATTCAGGTGTGTGAGATCATGACCAAATTGTGTATATACTATGTTAAAGATAGATAAAACAATAGAAAAAATAATGTTCTTACTCATATTCCCCTTCAGACTAGACATGAAATAAGTTTTTTTTTAAATGTTTCAAGATAAATCACTTTCTAAATTGCCTATGTATCAAATCGTATATCTTTCATTTACATGCATACACATTCATGAGCTTATCTGAAATTTGGTTAATTTATCTATATATTTCTGACACCCTGTTCCCTCATGGAAATTTTTCTCTAAGGGATGGCCACGGCAGAAATGTCTTCAACTTTCCCTATTCATCACACTCAATCCCTAGCCTACCAGTTCTCTCCCTCCCTAATACTCGTCCTTAATATTGCCCCATCTCAGTGGTGGTTCTCCCTAACACCCTCTACCTGAATCTTGCCCTCATATACTCACTTCACAAATTCATCCTCACTTCATTCTCATTACACACCCAAAGCATCTCAAACACAATGCTTCACTCATTCAACCACCACTCAGTGCACTCCCTTTGCTGTTGTACCCATTCAAGCTAAGCCTCTCGAAAATAATTTCATTACTCACTTCATCCCATCTTGTCTCACCACATGCACCTCTTATACACTGTAGCTCATTTCCATTTGTGTTGCCATGCTACATTCTATGCCCAGATGTCTGATGCATATGACAAAGTTGAGATGATAATGCCATTTTTTTTTCTTTTATGCTGTATTTACCCCCCTTGTTCACACTCAATGCCACTTATCAAAAACTCTTGCTCTCCTGAATGCTCCTATAAGTACTTCTTTCATTCTTTATGTAATCCATTCACATTCAGGCACACAATCCTAAGGAATCCCACCCTCCTTTTCCTCCCCTTCCTAGGGAAAATTGGAGACCCCCTCTGCTTGCAGCCCACCAAGGGGCCACTGGTAACTGTCAGGGCTAGCACAGTGCTCATTCCCATGGAGATATAGGGCATAGGATTGTTGAGAACCATGGATACCTTTGCCATAGTCCATGAAGTAACTTAATATTTTACACACACCAAAAAAAGGCATCAGAAAACAAAATCAAATCACCAGACCTTTAAAAAATAAAATCAGAGGTATGCTGTATGATTAGCTTATAGTAGGGATTATAAATTTTTAGCAGATGCATTACATCTGGTGCTGGTGCTGTCCTAAAGGTGCAGTCTTACAAGCTAGTTTCTCTTAAGTTTTCTGCGGAGATTCAAGGTTGGCCTAACTTTACAGTAGACTCGGCAAAAATCTGATCAGAATCTAGAATACCAGCGTGTCGGTCTTTTTTGTCAGAGGCTGGCAAATTCATAGAGTGAATCCCCCTGCCTGAAGGCTGCTTGAGTGAAAACCATGAACACTTTTCATTTATTTCTTCACAATGACTCATTAGTGATGGGTTTTTTTCCATGAAATTATCATTAAACTGTCAAGAAAGCTCATTTTAAAGCTACGTTAAACACTGAACATTACAGAGAACGGAGTGATATTTGAACTGCGTGAGGGAAAACTTTGACAGGGAGGACTTGGTTAAAAATACACATTATGAGTATTGTTACATTCTATATATCCTGACTTGAGCATTTATATGATGTATGCCTTATGGCATTATCCTTTTCCAATAAATAATAATAATTTCATAAGACAATGCATGTTTTGAAATCATACAGAAATAAAGATTAGCCATTGGCTGACATTCCCAGAATGCAACAGTCCTCTGTGTGACCAACCTCGATGTTAAATTTGTGACAGAAAATCGTCAGAAGAAAATTTCAGAGAAACTAGCTTGTGTGACCCCACCTTAACACTGGGGAGGGAATGGTGGCAAAATAATATCAACACCACTGCATCCAATTCATAAACTTTTGTAACTTCAAACACTTGTAATCCAAATATAAGATGCATGATCCGAATATATATATATATATATATATATATATATATATATATATATATATATATATATATATATATATATATATATATATATATATATATATATATATATATATATATATATATATATATATAATAGAGCTAAAACTCAAATAAAATATATACCATTTCTGGTGAGAGACATTTCACATCATTAAAATCTCAAAATATCTATCTGAACTTTCCACACCATCATCATCCCACCAGATGAGAATATTCACAATAACAACCTTCCAGTCTTCATAAAACACCATGGCACTCCCCAAGTGTACACCCCAATTAATACAAATAAAGTACAGGACATGACAGGAATTGTAGAATTACTTCCCCAAGCCTACAGAATCTTTTAATCAGAAAATAATTCATTTGAGCAAACAACATACTACTTATTCACATGGTTAAAAAATGGAACCTTTATTTTCTGAATTACACCAATAAATCAAATAAATACATTAAGAATTTGCTAAATGTTGAGTATTAGTTATTTTGAAAATATGTAATGTCTTGTAATAAGGTTAGCATAATAAATCATTTACACAGTAGGACAAGAGCGAAATTAACCTTTCTACCACTCTGTTTTCATATGGTAGTCTTCTTTATAAAATGTGAAAAATATTTTTTTAGTAATAGTTGCTAGAAAACATACTCATGCATTCAGTTTACGGTGAGATTCAATTCAGTGCACAGACCTTGATGATGCAGACCAGTGCACGAGACTCTTCCCTCCTTCCTGGACACTACCTTGTTCAGCCTTTTCTCACATTACTTCTTAATAGACTTTACAAGATAACCAAGGGCTTAAAAATATACAGAACAACAACAATATCAATTTGATTCTCAAGGTGACCAGATATTCTCCTTCTGAGGAAGTCACAGGAAGACAGTAAAATATAATGCAAGTTATTTTAGACATTATTGGTAAAGGCAATATATTAATTAGACTTGTTAATGTGTGCATAAGAAATATGGAAATGTTCAAGTTGAAGTGCAATTCACCAGAAAATTATTGGAACAGGCCTCAGGATCATCATCACCTCCTAGCTGTGATTGATAATGCCCAGCACCTTTTCCAAATCTGGTGCATGAATGAAATGCACCAGATTTGGAAAGGTAGGATGCTGTAGTACATGTACATACAGATCTCTTCCTTTCCATTAATAATACACACCTCAGACTTGTTACAATATTTGACATTTGACTTAATAGGGAAAATCAGTATACTCAAATACAATATTTAAGAAATAAATGCTAAACATTTTTATGTATTAGAACTTGCATTATCAGCTTAAAGAAAGATAAACCTGCATATTAGATATGCTTTAGTGATATATGATGCACAGTAGTATAAAACAATTATGCCATACCCTAAAATGGACTAGGACTTTTCCAGCAAATAAGCAAGGCCATCCTGACTAGGTGCTCATACAGTGATACGAAACGTCCTCATAAAACTCCTCTCACTAAACTTTTCATACACTTATCACAGACACAGATTGCTCAGGTATAATATAATGAGAATCTTTAGATTAATATTCCATCATCAATGATTTGATTGACTAATAGTTTCCTAATACTTTCTAAACTGGTTAAAATAACCATATATTTCTATATGTGACTGAACTGTGTTATCTTGGAATATATATATATATATATCTATATATATATATATATATATATATATATATATATATATATATATATATATATATATATATATATATTTTCCAAGAATATTTAGTGAGATAAACTAGTAAACAAGGCTTTGATCTGTGATGTGAATGAGTAAAATGGCACGTATAACAATGCAGAAGCAGTAAATATATACATAGTTTAAAATCAGAAATATTTTACACATATAATAAATCACATTCCGACCACAGTGAGTGTTTCATACCTGCAAGTACTGTGGGAACTTCCTGTTAACTACAAGTGGTCCTTGTAATTAATTCCTTGAAACACACTCTTTCCAAATAAAGAAAAATATATAATTTTGCTTAAACAATCTAGCTTCCCCTGTTCATGGGTGACAAAAGAAGCTTAGAGAACACTGGGATATTGGTGTGTATAAGAGTAAATGCAGCTAAGTGGTAAAAAGATATTAAATTAACTTAGGGAATGTGTGAGATAGAGATGCACAACAGATAATGTGGATGAAGGTGAGTGTAAAGAGGTATATTGCATTGTACAGTTACTGCCACACAAGACACCTTCCTGTTCACTGTACCTAGTGGATGTAGCTAAATATGTAACTCAGGCAGTGTTAGGAAAGTGTAGTTCAGGTAAGGTGTACAATGATGCAAAGTGTGAGGAATTGATGAACAGAGTTTTTTGGTCAGGGGAAGTGCAGTACGTTAGGCAAGATTTATAAGGTTTTTAAACCTTTCAATACAGTGACGCAGATGTCGGCGTCACAGTATGGAAAGGGTTAAAAGGAAAAGGAAGAGGATTAATCCTCTTCTAAACCTCTTAATCCTCTTCCATTTCCTCTTAAGAGATTTAGAAGAGGATTAAGAGGTTTAAAATTGGATTAACCCTTTCCATGCGGTGATGCTGATGGTGACGCCGACGTCGGCGTCACCGTACTGAAAGGGTTAACACGTCTTGATTATTAATTCCAAGGAACAGAAGACATTTTGCTACTTGTCTTGAGGATTCAGCAAGTGCTTGTTTATTTATTCCTACCAGGCTAATACTGAATGTTTTCAAAAGTTATTTTAAAATACATTTCTTGAGAATAAAATCTAAGTACATCAAATAGATATATACTACAATAAAAGGCAATTTCAAAAGTTTTCTTCATATAACCACGGTGATAAAATAGTTGAAAAATCTGCTGTATATCAACTTTCAACAATAAAGGACTTTGCAGCCTGTTTCATCTCCAGGTGCATTTGACTGGAAAGTAACTTCTGATTTGAGATTTTTTCATTGGACGACATTTTGCAACAAGTTTAGGTTGGTTCATCATGTTCCACAGCCTCACCATTTCTAGAGGAATAACCTCATGACCCATAATCACCTCCCTGTAAATACACGCATTCACAGCTCGTGGGTGGTAGCTAAACCCTATGTTATCGGTGGGACGAACCCCAATCTTTTTGGCACATATTCCAGTGAGGAAGACATCTTCTAAATGGAAATAAGGTGTAGTTATTGCAGCATTAAGGAGAGGCTTAACCAGATCCCCTGACATAACATATCCCGTGCCAGAAAGGTAGTTAGGGTACTTGCCTTCACGGAACATGTAGCGTGGCGTGTACCACTTTGACCACTGGTTGTGGATGGGCCGGGCGCCACATATGAGGCTGCCTGTCATAAGGGGAGATGTGGTCTTGTTGAGAAGAGACTGCTGCAGGTTAGGAACATTGAGGAATATGTCATCATCCACCTTCATGATGTACTGGGCCTTGGAACAGTGCTGCTGAGCCCACTTTAGCATGAAAACAGTCTTGAGGGTAAGATTGGTGTAGGAGTCTATAAAGTCTTCAACCAGTATGTCTCCAAAGAGTCTGCTCTCCTCTCTCACTGATATGCTGACAGGGTCCTCCCCTCGGACTGCCCCTAGCAGGAACACAACCTTGGCAGCCTTGGGGGGTAGGGAGTGTACTGTCAACACATTAGGTGGCTTCTTGGTACTCTTGTTGGCTGTCTTTTGAGCAATCTGCTTGTCATTAGCAAGGATGACAGAGAGATTACTCCCAGCCCACTGACCCCATGTCCTTCTTATTGTGTCCCTCTCCAGGCTGTGGTTTATGGCACTCGGAACCATGATGAGGACAAATGGTGGGTCTTTACACAGTCTGGCGGGCTGGAGGTGTGCTGTGGGCTGGTCGGGTCTCACATACACAGCTATGTCCCGCACTGCACTGGATGCCCAGGCGAATGTTAATGGAGCTGCAATGCAGTGAAAGAAAGTTAGTGGCTGGAGGGTCTGTGCATTATATGTTTGGAATAACTTTTTGTGATAACTCTCCTACATCCTGGCAAATTTGAAAGTGTGCATTGCATCAATAAGTCTAAGAACTAACTGCATGATCCCTTCTAAATGAAGTACAAATAGTTATTTTGGTGACATAACTGTTTATAAACACCTTGCACACAAGCTGCAAAATCATGTGATAAATATGAATAATATATATAATTATCAGGGTTAGAAATAGGTCCTCCCCTCATATATATTATGTCACAACTCTTGTAATGACTGTGAGAAACAGGGTCACTAATAGCAGCAAAGAAAATAATGATTCACAGTGCATTTGGACATACCAGTAGTTTAGAATCTGAGTTAAAATTTTCCCTAAACTGAGCTCCCCATGTCTATTTACCCACCAAACTACATTTACACATAAATAACATAACAACAAGATTTTGTCCTAACATACATCACAATTATTCAAGAATGAGGAATATGAAAAGTGAAAAATAAAACTGCATTATTAAAGTTTCCGCATGGTCAGTGATATATATTACATCAAATATTAAAAACAACCAACTGAAAGCCTTTTAAAGGATGCATTTTAGTGAACAGTTTGCAAGATCATCTCAAATAAAGTTTTCTTACTTTAGCTCACATTATCAGAATGTGGAGATGTCTTCCCAAACTTTTATCATGGTAAAAATCATTTCATAATATCCCATATGTAAGAATCCTTTCCATGTATACTATGAAGGTACAATATTTGAGATATATTTTTTAACTTTAGTTATGTATAGTGTGATCTAATAGTTAAACTTCATGGTGCAAAAATGCATGATGGCATGCAAGAGGTCTGATACCCACATGATGAAAATTGTAATGCTAATAATTTACTTCTAGATTTTCTAATGTTAGGGATTCAGCTTGTATTCATCATTCTTGTTTTTAAGCAAATAGGAAAAGAAGTAACACAGAAATGTTATAGAGGTGTTCATGGTGCCACACAGTACATAGTGCAGGCAAGCAATTCAGATTGAGATAAGGAGAAAGTCACTCCACGGCAGTTGTCAAGTGTGAGGCACATTTTGTGCCAAGGGAAAACATGTATATTTTGGGTGCATGAGAACAATATATAGTGCATTCATTTAATTCTTATGGGTATTCTTTTGGATTCAAAGGCTGGATTCTGATGGTGAGAGGAAGGTATAGAGGTAGTAACATAATAGGCATGAATGTGGAGCACGACGAACAATGACATTAAGATTCATCGTAAATGTTTCAGCATATAAAACATTTGTAACATGGATGCACTGTAAGGATATGACAGCAAATCCGTGAAAAAAGTCTTAAAAAGTAAAGTAAAAATCATTGCAGAATGGAAACTGCTAAAATAATTAAAACACATTCAGGTTTTATATCATACAGAAATTCCTTGACTAATATAGATGAAAACTGTTTTTTATGAAGGCTCTACACCACAAAGGACACAGTGATATGTCCAACACATACACAGAATTTATAATGCAATAATGAGACATACCCCTCCACACTCCTGCTGCATTATTTAAATAAAAAAAAGTACATTAATGTTCTTCCTATCATTATCATTATATGTAACTGTATGCTAGTCTGGCTGACACATTTTTAATAGCCCTTTCCCTTCTGAACACTTAGGAGAGTGATGCCACACAGTTGATGCTGGTCAAGGACAATTCTCATGAAAAGAAGAAATGCATTTCTTGTTAAAAAGCCTGTAGTGTTTTCTGTGTAAAGGGCATTTGCAATTACTGAACTGTGATTCAACACAGATTGAAAATTTGATTTTAGGAAAACTAATGTAAACCTTAATAATTCAAAATTACTGGAGGAATTATTTGAAAAACAAAACATGCATTATGAAGGCTCATTTGAGCAGTACATGCTGTGAAGTACTTAATATATGTCATTTAAAAAGGTAAAGTTGGGGTCATATGCTACAGCTGCATGTGGCCGCAGTGCTCATTTCCATCGCATTGGCCCTTTGAGCCTGTGGTGGGTAAGAACCCATTTTTCCTGGGAAACAAAGCCAGTGTAACATCTAGGTTACCACAGTTTATGTTCTCCAGGTTTCCCTAGGTACCCTTTTATCGACCAGCACACAAGAAAGGATGAGCAGCTGAGTGAGCTGCACGCTGATTACCCAGGCTGTGATTCAAACCTGGGCCTGCAAATTTGTAACTAGTCACACTAACCACTGCACCGAGGCACAAATAATTGTCAGCAAATAATTTATACAATTGTTTATCCAACAAGTTTAAGTTCTGTATGTTAGAAGAAATGTATATCGAGACAACACAGCAACCTTTAACCCCTTAACGACGACTATGGCGCTTGCGTAATGTAATTTTTTCTGACGTGGGCGACGAGCTTGATGCCAGCGCCGGAAGGGGAGAACCTCTTAGAAAATTGAACGGCACGCATACCTATGTATATGTCGATGCTAAGTGACTTAACTGGCACCTCTTTTGCCCCTTAGACGAATCTGTGCTAAAAATAATCTACAATTCCTGCCTACGCATCATGGCGTCTGCAGAGCGATTATGTTCACTCAGCTGATCTGTTTTGGCGGTCTTCCTTTAGTTTCTGCTCGTCATGTGCATGCTGAGCATAGTCTTGACACCTCCACTGATTTACCTGATGTTCTAGATGAACCAATATCTTGTTCACAGGAGTGTTCAGAGGAGTGGGAAGCGGAAGTTGGAATTTTTGGGGAATCATGGAACTCCAGCCAAACGGTCAGTCCAAATCATAATCTGATTTCACAGTTGAGTTATACAGATGATTTTCTACAACTATTATTCAGTGAGCTTCATTCCAGAATGAAAAACTAAAAAAAATTTTTTTTGAGTTTCACTGCAACTTTGGCTCTCAGTAGGCAGCAATTTCCATGTCAAAGATTATAAACTATATTTTTTAGACTTCATCACGATAAAATGAGCAACTTTTCTTCCATAAACTTTCCTGTATGTTGCTGGGATTTTTCAGCCGCCGCCGAGTGGCTTAAAACTACCCACATGCTGTCCAGAAGACCACCTATCAACCTGGACTCTAGATTCTAGGATTAAAGATGAGCTCCGGGAGGGCAGCATGAGCCAATGCAAGATGGCGCCACTATAAACACTCGCCTGCGCCAGAACGGGTTGGCCCGACCATCAGGACCCACCGGGAAGAAGCCTTGGGCCGACCATCAGGCCCCACCGGGAAAAAGCCTACCGGCGCTATAGGCCGCGACGTAAAAAAAAAATAAATAAATAAATAAATAAATAAATAAATAAATAATAATAACTTGGAATTTTTGGGACTCATGGAATTCCAGTCAAACGGTCAGTCCAAATCATAATCTGATTTAACAGTTGAGTTATACAGATGATTTTCTACAACTTTTATTCAGTGAGATTCATTCCAGAATGAAAAACTACAAAAAATATTTTTTTGAGTTTCACTGCAACTTTGGCGCTCTGCAGGCATTAAATTTCCAAGTCAAAGATTATATACTATATTTTTCAGACTCCATCGCGATAAAATGAGCAACTTTTCTTCAATAAATTTTCCTGTACATTGCACCAGTAAAAACTTGGAATTTTGGGGGAATCATGGAATTCCAGCCAAATGGTCAGTCCAAATCATAATCTGATTTCACAGTTGAGTTATACGGATGATTTCCTACAACTTTTATTCAATGAGATTCATTCCAGAATGAAAACAAAAACTACAAAAAATTACCTAAATTATTTATTGAGCTTCACCACAACTTTGGCTGTCTGTAGGCAGTAAATTTCCTGGTCAAAGATTATAAACTATATTTTTCAGACTCCGTTGTGATAAAATGAGCAACTTTTATTCAATAATTTTATCTGTACATCGCACCAGTAAAAAGTAGAAATTTTGAGGGAATCATGGAATTCCAGCCAAATGCGGCAACCTAGAAAGAAACGGATTTCTCAGCAGGGTGCGCCAGGAAAATTTAAATAAAACATCTTTAATGATTTTTTCTCAGTTTTGAAGTGTATTTTTCTATGACTTTTGCATTACGTATAGGGGATCACCCGAGAATTTTTTTTGCAGTTCTGAGGGGTTAAGCTCCACAAAAAAAAAGATACTTCCAATTAAAAAAAAACATTAGGCAAAGGAATCAATATCTCAAAAATTATTTGTTGCTTGCTTAGAAGTATTTAAGGAACAGGAATGGGATAACATGGGAATCAGTATAGACAATGAACATCTTACATGAGTACTTTTGGTGAACATTGTCATGTCATGGATAGCAACCTGTCACTCTACCTCAAGAAAAAGGTGACCAATCACAGTATCCTCCCAGTTCTGACATACAGTTCAGAAACTTGACGATTAGCAAAATACTTAAAGGGAAAGCTAAGAAGGGCACAAAGAGGAATGGAAAGAAAAATACAGGATATGACATAGAAAGAGCATCATGGATTAGAGAACAGATAAAGTTAGGGGCATATACACTATAGCTGTGTGTAGTCTTGGTGCTCATCTCCATCACACTGGCTCCTGAGCCTGTGGTGGGTGACATAGAACCCATCACCATTTTTATCTGGGGAGGCAGTGGCTTAGTGGTCAGCGCATGGGCACAGTGTCCTGGAGAACTCGGGTTCGAGTCCTGCCTGTCGCCTGCTGACAATTTTCAATCGTTGCCGAGTGGCATAATACCCAAATGCTGTACTGAAGACCACCTATCGACTCAGACTCTAGATTAGCTCTTTAAAGAGAACACAAAACAAGCCCCAGGAGACAGCATGAGCCGAGCAAAATGGTGCCACTATAAAACACTTGCCCACACCATAAAGGGCTGGGCCAACCACCAGGCCCCACAAAGAAAGACGACTAGTGCTATAGGCCAAACACTGAAAAGAAAAATGGCACACAGGACAGATGTGACATCTTCGTTTACCAGTTAACCTTCCCCAAGTACCTATTTATTGATCAGCCCAAAAGGGAGGATGAACAGCTGGGTGAGCTCCCCAATGATTGCTCAGGCTGGGATTTGAACCCAGGCCCATGGATTCAGAGCTAGGCATTCTAACCACTTCACCACAGATAAAGGTTTAAGATATTTCAATTACTTAAAAATAAGCAGTGGAATTTGGCAAGTCATACTATGCATAGAACCTATAACAAAAAGACAATGAAATTAAAAGAGTGGCAACCCAGAAATGTTAAAGTCAGGGTAGACAGAGGACCAAGTGTAAAAATGAAATCAGAGCATTTGCTAGAGCAGGATGGAGTATGCTATCATCAGACAGTGAGGTGGAGAATGTTTGGAAAGGCCTTTGTTCTGCAGTGGATGAGTAATGGCTGATGGTGATGAGAAATAATGCTGGACAAGCATTGTTCCAGTCTCAGCATGACCTCAAAACCAAAGAACACAGTCAGGCATGCAAGTAGTCAGCCAGTCATGTAAGTTAACACAAAACAAACATTCCACCAGCCAGCTAGGCCAAGCGTGGAAATGTTTATGGCAAAAAAAATATCACTCAAGATCATTTACAATGTCTTGGTGCCATTTTAATGTTTTAGCATTTCATAAAAAAGCACCGGGCATTGCATAAGTACTACAATCATTGTATTATTAATTGCATAGGAAATAACGACATATTAATTCATATCAATATCAGTGTTATTTTTTACTTCAACCACTTAAGCTTACTAATGAGTTGCACAGAATGTATCCCCATCATCATTTCACGACTTCCTGTGCTCTCCCTCAAAACAGCCATTTTCTAGGTGACCAGAATGCATGACTTCTCTGTTTTGTTTCTATGCTATAGCATTAGTATTGTTATTTAAAATACCCTTATCTAAAGTTACTAACCTGGCTTACGAGGGATCAAATTAGCCATCTGAAAGATGATGAAAACAAAGGTTGAAAAGACGAGAAGAGCAATGATGACAGGCTGGGAGCAGCCTGATCGCCGCCCAATGTAGGTGCGCTGAACGGTGCGGGTGAGACGCAGGGTGCCCATCTGCAAGACCAGATTGTGTTCAGTGACTGTGTATGGGGAAAACTTTTCACAGCATATATCTTGTTTCACTGTAACATTGTAAAATACATCCTAGTAAGACTGTGTATTATTTAATGAATAAACATTTAACTCTCTTAAAATAATAGCTTCTGTATGGTTCAAAGCAGCAACATCAACTTCTGACAACTTTTACAGCCATAAGTTGTTCCTTTTACAATTGACTCTCATAACCCTGCATTTAACTTACATTTTCTTGACTATAAGTACTGCAACAGGAGCTGACAATGAGTTGGGTCCATACCATACCTCTCAAGCATTTAGGTTTTTACATTACCTCATTACTTCACCTCCCAAATGAAACAATGCAAAGATATATGTAGAAGGTAGATTAGCATGCAGGTCTTTGCTGTAATTCAAGACATTCTTAATCAGCAACACCCTGACCTCCAGAGCAAAGTCAGTTTTTGAGTTTTGATATGAAGCTGCAACTTTCACATATGTATGATTCTAGATATCTGTAACTTAGTTTGAAGGCTTAAAATATTTAAAAGGATGTCACACATTGCACTTACTGGGTACAGCTGCTGGTTGCTGACACTCCCATTGGTCTTGTGATTTGGGGACACAGATGGGGAAGGGTACATCTCTGAGTAGCATGCCATCACTTGGTGCTGATGAAAAAAAAGCCAGGCACACAAAAAGAATAGACAAATAACTCATAAAAATGAGATGGTAAAACTGAGTAAATCATAATAAACAGGATAAATTACTTAAAATATATAAAGGCATAATTAAGCACAACTTATAAGTCCTGGTTATACAGAACAGGAAGTAATGGTCTAAACCAGGGGTTCTCAACCTTTTGCAAACTGGGCCCCCCCAAAGTTGGTTCAATGCAGTTGGGGCCCCCCTCCTCCCTGCGATACCCACTCAACTCCCCCAACTATGCTGCCATAGATAGATAGATAGATAGATAGCCCTTGGCTAGGCTATTATTGTATTGGCCCACAGTATTACTATTATTATTATTATTATTATTATTATTATCCCGTCCTGTGCTCGTGCCCCCTCGGTTGAGAACCACTGGTCTAAACGATCTACACATTAAAGAGATTTTGTGTTGGTGCAACCAAAGAAAATGAATTGGAAAAAAAGGAAATGATTTATCTTATATGTTCTGGGAACCAAATCATGAACTGCATAACAGCTCAGCTGGAGGTGATAGAAACATTGGCTCATTGGTTATGCTGAAGCATGCAATGCAAAATAGATTTAACAAGCCTAAAACAATCAAATCTGTCATTTCATGGTTATCTTAGATCACAAATTAGCTGTTTTCTAATAAACTACATATTAAATATAGCTAAAACCTTTACCTTTATACCAATAAAATGCTAATTAAGCTTAGCTAGGTAAGCCTGGCAGCAAGGCATCTTAACAAGGGTACTAGGCAGGCTGCTAACTTCCCTCCAATCTCTCAGAAAGGAAGCAGAAACATGTCAGGTGATTACATTCTGCAGGATGCAACTTTACTAAGGAAGTGTACAAAGTAATTCAAATATACTTACTATGAGGGATTGAGAATATTTTTGCTATGATGTTGAGTATTAAGCTGTGATGTAATGAGGTACCTCGTCTTCATCTCAGTTCTGAAAAGATCAAAACTTTTGACAGAAAATGCAAAGTCAAGAGTTAGTTACAAAAATGTTAAATATATATGGCTATCATGTCATTTTTATTGTGTATTATTTATATATTTTCATGGTCATAGGGTCACCTTTCCTTTTCATTATTATTATTGTTATTATTATTATTATTTTTTTTTTTTTTAAGCTCACTCACGCAGCTTAAATGGGAATAAAGATGTTGACAATGTGTCCTCATTGCTTATGCACATACGTAAAAATTGTTTTGATACACTGCAATATCTACAACCTCACTTCTTCTTCGCTCACAAACCATCACTTTACTTTTGTTGACATTTACTTTCAGCTTTCTCCTTTTACAGACACTATCAAAAACACTGACCAAATTTTGTAAGTCATTTTCATTTTTTATACTTTTTAAGCTATTTTTTCTACCCCAGTCATATCAAGTGTATCGAGCTGAAGTGTTTGGCATACAAATCAACATGGTTTTCCTTCAGTAGTCACTTCAAATTCAAGCAAAATCTCAGAAATTCAAACCTATTTGTTACTATACAGTACACTCTACTGGAAGTTAAATACCATTCATTGCTAAATGGTTATATTAGGGGTTGTTGAGGGGAAGGGAACTGTAAAATTATGATTAGGTCTGTCGACTTAATAAGGGGATGGCATGTGGGGGAGGAGAGATGAAGATGAGTCTTGTTGGACAGATTGATAATTTGGTTTGTATGATGGTTACTGTGATATCTTGTACTTTGTGGGCAAGAAGAATGAGAGCAGTTAAATAGATTATATAGCTGTGAGTAATAGGTTGAAACAGGATGTACTAGATGCAAATGTTGTAAATTTAATGGTTCTGATTGCTTTGTGGTAAAATAAATAAAAAAAAGGATATTATCACAGAAATTACCAAGAGGCTTATTAGGGTATGATTTTGTCTAGATTGAAGGCTTTTGGGATACTGATGTGGATAAATACTTGCTAGCACTAAGGTCTCAGTTGATTTTGTTTGTTACATGTTGGAAGTACAGGTCTCCCCCACTTTACAATGGTTTGCTTTACAATATGTCATTAACGATCATCATTCTTTTAATACTTTTGCTTTCTTTATGATCCACCTAGCTCACTCTTATGATCGGTTTAATCTTTATGCTATTTTGTGTATTTATTTGCCGTTTACCGTTTGTCATTAATAAAGTTTCAGGTCCCGCTCCGCTGCAAATGTACTGGTTATGTGTTCACATTTGCTTTGGTAATGACTTAGGTACATTGTAGTCCATCAAATAATATAAATATTATATATTAGGGGTTTTAGCTCACTCAAGAGGGGGCGGTTGGTCCAATTTTTTTTCTTTATTTATTGGGTTATGGGGATGATATTTATGTAGGAAGTAAGGGACACCAAATACATCAATTCTAGCCCACAAAACCCGATCTAGGAATTTTTCTTTTCTCCCCGTATATGGATTTCCAAATTTGGTATATTTTCACATCTTCTCCTATACTAATTGTTCTACACTCATGAAGCATATATGGTGCAAGGACCATGCTTTGGCAATGAAAACAACATATCTACATTCTACTGAAATTCCTTTGTTTGCAGATACAAATTTTTACTTTTTCAGTGCCATTATCACCCTTCTAGAGGCAGGAAAAAAATTCCTTGAAAATTCAGTCCTTTTAGATATGAAGAAAAGCAAGGTGTTGTTTCAATCAGACATGTCTATAGTGAAACCAAATTGTCGAGTCCGTTTTGGTGTTGGCTCCCGCGGGTCCATTTCTCCCCTCTGCTTTGCCACACAGTCTCAACACCTATTTTTTCCTCTCATATGTTACCTATAGCTTACATATGAGAGGAAAATATAGGTGTTGGAACTGCGTGGCAGAGCAGAGGGAGGAAAGGACCTGCAGGAGCCTACGCCAGACCGGCCTCAAAATATTTGGAAGACTATAGGCATAGTTTGAGTTTTAGTTTCATTGAAAGTGGTTGAAAAAGGACGGAGATGTAATGCAAAGTTATAAAAGTTATTGTTTAGAGTAATGGACTGTCAAAGTTTTTCACGAACCGTATTTTTTTTTTTTTTACAACAAAGGAGGCTTGAGCAGCTCAAGGGCACAATAAAAAGAAAACAATAATAAAAAAGCCCACTACTCGCTGCTCCCAAAAAGGAATCAAAAGAGGTGGCCGAAAGAAAGGTCAATTTCGGGAGGAGAGGTGTCCTGATACCCTCCTTTTGAAAGAGTTCAAGTCGTAGGCAGGAGGAAATACAGATGAGATCCAGAGTTTACCAGCGTGAGGGATGAAAGAGTGAAGATGCTGGTTAACTCTTGCATAAGGGGTTTGGACGGTATAGGGATGAGCATGAGTAGAAAGTCGTGTTCAGCGGGGCCGCGGGAGGGGGGGAGGCATGCAGTTAGCAAGTTCAGAAGAGCAGTCAGCGTGGAAATATTGATAGAAGATAAAAAGAGAGGCAACATCGCAGCAGAATTTAAGAGGTAGAAGACTATCAGTAGGAGGAGGAGAGCTGATGAGACGAAGAGCCTTAGACTCCACTCTGTCCAGAAGAGCTGTGTGAGTGGAGCTTTTCCACATGTGAGATGCATACTCCATACGAGGGCGGACAAGGCCCCTGTATATGGATAGCAACTGTGCGGGGGAGAAGAAATGGCGGAGACGATACAGAACGCCCAACCTCGAGGAAGCTGATTTAGCAAGAGAGGAGATATGAAGTTTCCAGTTGAGATTTTGAGTTAAGGATAGACCGAGGATGTTTAGTGTTGAAGACAGTGACAGCTGAGTGTTGTCGAAGAATAGGGGATAGGTGTTTGGAAGATTGTGTCGAGTCGATAGGTGGAGAAATTGAGTTTTTGAGGCATTGAAGGACACAAGGTTCCTTCTGCCCCAATTGGAAATGATAGCAAGGTCTGAGGTTAAGCGTTCTGCAGCCTCCAGTCTGGAGTCGTGTACTTCCTGTTGAGAGGGTCTTCTATTGAAAGAAGTTGAATAATGCAGAGTGGAGTCGTTGGCGTATGATTGGACAGGACAGTTTGTTATGGAAAGATCATTGATGAATAACAGGAAGAGAGTGGGTGATAGGACAGAGCCCTGTGGAACGCCACTGTTGATAGGTTTAGGGTAAGAGCAGTGACTGTCTACCACCGCAGAGATAGAACGGCCGGAAAGGAAACTGGAGATAAAGGAACAGAGAGAGGGATAGAATCCGAGAGAGGGCAGTTTAGAAAGCAAAGACTTGTGCCAGACTCTATCGAAGGCTTTCGATATGTCTAGCGCAACAGAGAAAGTTTCACCAAAACGGCTAAGAGAGGATGACCAAGAGTCAGTTAAGAGAACAAGAAGATCGCCAGTAGAACGCCCCTTGCGGAATCCATACTGGCGAGGTGGAAAGGTGCTTTTGAATCTTCCGGTTAAGGATTGATTCAAAAGCTTTAGATAGACAGGAAAGTAAAGCTATAGGGCAGTAGTTTGAGGGATTGCATAATACACAAACATAACTAAGTAATATCGTGGCATTTACCTCTTCATTTATTAATAATCATATATAAAGTAATATTTTTTCATGTTCAATTATATATTTTGATGTTCAGGCATAAAATCTTCATTCTTCAGGCTCCTGGTTTCCCTATGCCCTGAGGTGAGGCATGGTATTATCCCACAAGGAGAGGCTCTCATAGCTCTCATAGCTGCCCAAGCTACTCTTTGTCACTTTTTTTTCTAAAATCCTGCTGGGGCACAGGCTTTCTTATTTTTTTTTAGTTTCCATCTTTTTTTGTGTTTTTTTGTTTGCTTCTAATGATTCTTCATCCTTCTTGAAATTCCATGGAGCGGTTAAGGGTTGCGGCCACAAGCCTTTACTATGCCACGGGAAGGGAGATTATGCCAGATATCACTTTAGTTACTAATATAGTACATAGATTTTTGTAATAATGGCAATACACAGTGCCTGCTATGCTATGCATCATGAGGTTGCGCTTGAGGCAGTGGGGGTCCATTACATGCCCATAAAAGTGAAACTATTGCGAATTTTGATGAAATACAGGGTATATACATTCAAAATCACGTTTTTCACCATTTCATGACCAACTGCCCCTTTATTATACCGGTCCAGGCATGTAGGGGAGAATGGTGATGATTCAGACAGCGGGATGGTCCGGACATGGCATTTATTGTGCAACGTATGGGAGTGAGTGTCACAAGATTTAGTGTGACTGTGCAAAACGTTGTTGCCTTGGCCCACATGGGACAACCACGCCCTAAGAGCTGTTCTCTTCAATGCAAGTCCGATTTTATGTTTTTCTGCTTTTCGTAAGTATTATTTCCAGGGTGTATCGTAAGCTCTCACTTCAGGAATATGGCAAGTACCAAAATGTACATTATTACTGTGACGCAGCAGTGCACGGCGAAGGTATTGCCATATAACACGATCACCCAACTCTCGTGCTAGAAGTGGAGTGTGACCACCCATTTATTTTTTTATAGTCATGATGATTCGGACAGTTGATTTTATCATTCTTTTTATTAATTTTACATAAATTTAAACACTACAGGTGTTGCAACAGCTATAAAAAGGTTAACTTGGTTGCTTTATATTCAGATATAGTTATGAGAAAGGAAGGAAGCCATAATTCCAAAATTCTTGAGATATTTCTTATAGGTCTTCTTTTAATTTATTTTCTCCTATAAATATTGAGAAAATACTTTTGTGCTTATACAAATGTTTTGTAATAGAGCTATTCCTGTTTATTAGCCAATCAAACTTAAGTTATATAAATATTATGCCAAGTTATATGAGTGTCCATACCATCCCACCCCCCTGGCCAAACCATTACCATGGGTGCAGATAGTTCGGAGGATTTAGAAACTTGTGTTTCATCACCTACAGCTGAAAACTGGAAATGGCTACAGGTGTCATATCGACAACCTAAAGAGCCAATGGATGAAGAAACTTTTTGAGATCAACAAAATTACACTACCACTTTAACTGTTTTTTTCTAAAAATATCTTTTTTAAAAAGTGGCCGAATCATCATCGCTCTCCCCTGTCCCTAATATTTAAACCTCAAGTTCATTCTACAGTCATTTTGCTTCAAGATCACTTATCCAAGAACACAACCCAATTGTGAAATGGGGGATCCCTGCAGCTACATGTTTATCTTTTAGCCCTACATTTTCCCTGTATTTGAATATCTTTCTTGGAAACCTTTGAATCTTACTTTCTTTTCACAATACAGGGAATTAAGCTTCCAAGACGATGAGGGAAAAGTAGAATTTCTCCCAGCCTTCAGATTATACCTACATATACATAAACGAATAGCAGTGTGTTAAATGTTCAGTGAGTTGGAAATAATCGTTGAATATTTAATTGTGATACTATAAAGAAAATATCAGACATGAAAACTGAACCAATGGATATTTGTGATACTATAAAAAGGAAAGATATTGATATTAGTACGAACCTAAACATGGCGAAGTGACTATGATGATGCCAAGTTCATTAAAAGGACATCAGTAGGTTATTCATGAAAGCAATTAAGACTCACTCACTTCGACATTGCGAATAAGTGCATCGAGGATTATTATTGAGGCTAAGATCGTAACTGTTGATGGCCCCTGCTGCACTAGCAGCGGTGCGGGGCCTGAAACCTCATCAACGGATGGACAGACTATTTATTAAGGAGTGCATGGTCTTGGTCTTAGACTTACCATCAATAGTTTGGGTAGGGTTATGTTAGTTAATAAGTAGGGTAAATGTGTGGTTCAGCTCTACTGCCTTAAAATACTATATTATACTTCATATTATGGTTCAGGGTGAAAATTGTTGCCCATAAAATAAAGGTACACATGGTTAGAAACAAACCTAAACTAATCTGCCCTATGCCCTAGTGGAGAGACCATGCCGTTGTCGCTGGTGCATAGGAGACGGTCAGGACCACGGATGGAGACTGGGGTGCAGCGGTTGTTTGGTTGTGTTTAGGATTGTTAGGTTAGTTAAGGTTTGTTTCTAATTATGTGGGCCTCCATATTATGCTTACAGGGAATACATTTTCTGTGGGGGCAAAATTTGTGGTGCCAGTTTTTCTTGGTTGCACGTAAATGGATAAGTTACCAGATATTTTTGGAGGGATTGGGAAACATGTTATCTTTTGAGTGCCAGCGAGCAGCATGCAGATAGAACATGTTATCTTTTGAGTACCAGCGAGCAGCATGCAGACAGAACGAGACAAATCTGCCTGGCACCAGGGTCGAGGCGGCCAGGTGTGGCGGGCACTGGCGGGGTGGGTGCCAGGCACGGGTCACTCCGTCACCACCCCTGGCACCCTCGCCATCCCTGAATGCCACAACACGGGACTTGCACCGGCACAGCGTTATGGACACCTACCTGGGCAATTCATGTTTCCGTCGTGGAGCCGCGGGCCGCCCTGCGTGCCGGAGAGTGCTGTGTTACTGTGTCCAGGTGCTGTTTTGCGTCCCTGTGGCCGCCGCACGTCAAGGCCGCGGCTGGCCTGCAGAGTTGCCAACTCAAAAATTGAAAGGGCGCTAAAAAAAAAAAGCGCTAAATTACGTAGAGTTGTGTTGTATCCCCATTTTATTTTTTACATACCCACCTATAGCGCCTGTAGGTTTTCTTAAGAGGCCAGATGGTCGGCCCAAGCCCGTCATGTCATAGGCATTTTTTTTTTTATAGTGGCGCCAGTTATGCTTGTTTTATTGTCCTTTCATCTAATATTTAATGCGCAGCTGATCCAGACACCACAGTCAGTCCGTCGCACCATTTCTGGATCTGGATCTGGATATATGATGCGCAGGGCACCCGTACAGGCAAGGCAAGTATAGATAAGGTATCGTCATACAGGCGGGAGGCAATCACTCGTTGGCAACTCCTATAGCCTTCACGCTTGGCCCCGCCCCAAACCGACGACATCACACACCTCACTCTCACCCTGTTTCCTGACCCCAACATTCATTTATACGAAAAACTGAGACCACCATCATCTTCCTGAGAAAATTCTGCATCACACTAGCATAAAATTGTAACCATAATGTAAAATTACACATACGGAAATCAGAGTTAAATGAAGTAGGGAATACATATTTTCTTGCACTTATTTCCCTTCAACTCCTTAGTACTCAGCTGGTTTTCGTCGCATCACTTTTTTAAGCACAGATCCTAAATCCGCATGCTTTTCTGCTTCTGATGGTGTAGGGTACGTCCCGAGGTAAAAATATAAATTGGGTCAAAATCGCCTCCGAACATAAGCCGAGCCGTGACGGGGTTCATTCGCATCGGCTTTTGTTTACTTAAGTCAGGCTCGCCGCTCACCTCACGCCGTGGCCTTGGGGCTGTGCGTGAGCGGCGTCTGACTTGATTTACATAGATTTACATAGAAAATCAGACCACACAGACCCCATGGTCCAGACTTGGTGGTCTGTCCTTAAACCTAAGTGATTTTACATTAATCAGAAGACTCTAGTTGATATTAAGTTGAAAAATGCCGATGCGCATGAACGCTGTCACGGCACGGCTTATGTTCAGAGGCGATTTTGACCCTATGCGTATTTTTACCTCGGGACGTACCACATATCATCAGTAGCAGAAAAACATACAGATTTAGGATCTGTGCTTAAAAAAGTGGTGCGTCGAAAACCAGCTGAGTACTAAGGAGTTGAAGGGAAATAAGTGCAAGAAAATATGTATTCCCTACTTCATTTAACTCTGATTTCCGTATGTGTAATTTTACATTATGGTTACAATTTTATGCTCGTGTGATGCAGAATTTTCTCAGGAAGATGATGGTGGTCTCAGTTTTTCGTAAAAGTGAATGTTGGGGTCAGGAAACAGGGTGAGAATGAGGTGTGTGAAGTCGGTTTGGGCAGACAACGAGGATGGGGCGGGGCTTAATTAGGCTCGAGGAAGGGGCGGAGCTTATCGAGACGCCAGCCAATCATCGTCCAGGATGAGATGCCGTGAACATTTCTATTTATATTTTTTATTCACCGACAATTGCTTCATAGGGTATATAACGAAAAATCCACATCTTATTTTATTTTATTATAGTAATTTATAACATAAAAAACATCTGAGAGGTCCTAATAAAACAGCTAATTTCAAAATTTGGTTCTTCACGTTCTATGAGAGTGACGATACCTCTCTATACTTGCCTTGCGTACAGGTGCATAACACGCATATTTGTTGGCTGTTGGGGGGACGGGGGAGCCGGGTGTGCAGGGGAGGGAAGTGAATCAAGTGTAATTCTTAAGTGTTGGTGTGTTGTGGTGACAAGTGAGTGTGTGTTTGTTTTCTGAATGAGTCTATTGTATCGCAGTCTAAAATCTGATGAGGGAGGCTGTTCCAGTCACGTATGGTGCGTGGAAAGTATGAGTGCTTGTATGCGTCAGTGTTAGTGTGATATGTTTGGTATTTATGGATGTGTGTGTTACGAGTACGTTGACTGTTTGCGTTGTGTAGGTATGTTTGTGGGTCAATGTCAATATGAGTGTTTGTGATCATGTACATATAAGTGTAAGTGTGTGCTTGTCTGCGTATGTGAAGAGGTTCCATGTTTATCTGTTGTTTGATCCGTGTTGTGATGCCAGGCGTTCGAGTGTAATTGTTTGTAATGAACCTAGCCGCCTTGGTGTTGATTTGTTCTAACCTATCAATGTTTCTTTGTGTGTGAGGATCCCACACCGTGGAGCAGTATTCCAGGGTTGGTCTCTCAAGTGTGTCATAAGCTATGTGTTTAATGTCAGGTGTGCAGTTATGTAAATTCCTCCTCAGGAACCCCAGTGTTCTTTTGGCTGTGGCACTGATATGGTCTTTGTGAGTGTTGAATATCATGTTAGTTGAGAGATAGATACCAAGGTACTTGTGTGTGTGAACTGATTCTAAATCTGAATTGTGGAGAGTGTAAGTGTGATGGATGAGGCTGTGCGCTCTGGTGAATCTTAATAGTTTGCATTTGTCTGGTCGGAAGTGCATCTGCCAGGTGCGTTCCCACCACTCGAGGGCGTCCAAGTCGTTTTGTAGTAGTCTGCAGTCGTCACTAGTCTTTACTGCTCTAAACAGTAAACTATCGTCGGCAAATAGTCTAGTGGAAGAGTTAGGCGTTGACAGTGGAAGATCGTTAATGTGCAAGAGGAAAAGCAGGGGACCTACACCTTGTCACCCTCAAATTAAAAAAAAAGTTGAATTTCAAATTAAAAAAAAGTTGAATCTAAAATTTAAAAAGTTGAAATTAAAATTAAAAAAGTTGAATTTCAAATTTAAAAAGTTGAATTTCAAATTTAAAAAGTTGAATTTCAAATAAAAAAAGTTGAATTTAAAATTAAAAAGTTGAATTTCATATTTAAAAAGTTGATATTTAAATTTAAAAAGTTGAATTTCAAATTTAAAAAGTTGAATTTCAAATTTAAAAAGTTGAATTTCAAATTAAATAAGTTTAATTTCAGATTAAAAAAGTTGAAGTTCAAATAAAATAAAAAAGTTGAGGTTCAATTAATAGATGAAGTGCAAGTCATAGAAAGATATATATGTATGCCTACATTCATAAATGCATACATCCACAAACTTATATATATATATATATATATATATATATATATATATATATATATATATATATATATATATATATATATATATATATATATAAAATCTACGTATGTGAAGGTATTCTATGTTTCATTATTTTTACGTTGCTACGTATAGCGTAATAGTGCGCCTCTCTCCCACTGAGCTCTAATACACATGGAGGGGTTATCTCCCCCGTCAGCGTTCGGCCGCCGGCCGCTATATTGAATGACCCGCACTTGGCGCCTCCACCATAGTAATTGAATGGGAACTCTGTAGTTATTTTGTTTTCTTTGTCTCACATATTCCACATTCGCTCATTCCAAGGACTCATTCCAGACCCCCTCACTCCACACGCATTCATTCCACTAACACTCATTCCATAAACACTCATTCCACACACACTCATTCCACACGCACTCATTCCACAAACACTCATTTCACACGCACTCATTCCACAAGCACTCATTCCTCAAAGACTCACTCCACACGCACTCATTCCACAAATACTTATTCCACAAGCACTCATTCCACAAGCACTCATACCACACATCCCCTCCACACACACATAAATACATACATACATGCATACTGTATACACACACACACACACACACACACTGCCCGATGGCTCAGTGGTAGAGTTTAGGGTTTCCACCTTAGGGGACGCGAGTTCGATCCACGCCACTCACGCAGATTTTTTCATATATATATATATATATATATATATATATATATATATATATATATATATATATATATATATATATATATATATATATATATATCTATGATAAGTTTGTGGATGTATGAATTTATATATGTATGTATGCACATATATCTCTTTCTATGGCTTGCACTTCATCTATTAATTGGAACTTCAACTTTTTGAATTTGGAATTCAACTTTTTAAATTTAAAATTCAACTTTTTTAATTTGAATTTCAACTTTTTAAATTTGAAATTCAACTTTTTTAATTTGAATTTTGACTTTTTTTAATTTGAAATTCAACTTTTTAAATTTGAAATTCAACTTTTTTTCGTTTGAATTTCAACTTTTTAAATTTGAATTTCAACTTTTTTAATTTGAATTTCAACTTTTTAAATTTGAAATTCAACTTTTTTGATTTGAAATTCTACTTTTTTAATTTGAATTTCAACTTTTTAAATTTGAAATTCAACTTTTTTTTAATTTGAGGGTGAAAAGGTGTAGAACGGTGCCTTGTGGGACACCTGAAGAAACAGGGACAGTGTCAGATGAAGATCCGTCAAGAAGAACACGTTGAGTCCGGTTAGTAAGAAATGCAGTGATCCAGTGAAAAATAGGTCCTGAAATACCGTAGTATTTCAATTTTAATGTCAGTCTTTTGTGCGGAACTTTGTCGAAGGCTTTGGCAAAATCTAAAACAATAGTGTCAACTTGTTTAATGTCACGTCGGTCAAGTAGCCTCGTAATGTCGTGATAATGTAGTAATGAGTTGCGATTAACATGAGCATTTAGGTCGAAAGCCGTGTTGCGAGTCAGTAAGGATGTTGTTTGTGTCAAGGTGATTCATTGTGTTTGTGTATTATGTGTTCGAAAATTTTACATGGAATCGATGTTAGTGAGATGGGGCGATAATTGGCTGGGTCAGTCCTGTCACCTGTCTTAAATAAAGGATTAATATTTGCCATGTCATGAAAAAGTGTGTCATTATTTCAAGCTTATTACAAAATATATATCCAGAAATGTGAAGCTTCGTCTGCGAAATTACAAATGATAAAAGTATCAGTGAAAAAGGTACCTACATATTATTTAATTTAACTAGCACTTCAGACTGGAATAGCAGCGACACAGGCAACGGTATCACTTGGACACGAATCAGACGAGCGGCTGACAGGTCCCATACCTGTCATGATTTCTTTGATTGTTCTTATATTGATAGAATAAAGCATTACATACGTATAAAATTATTAATATTTGGTAATTCAATCACCATTGTTTATCGGAAATGCATACATTAAGCGTTTGGGGTACTGACAACATCACATGGTACACACACAAAAAAATTAGTCCACGACGGAGAGCAACGCTCGTACTCATATGAGTCATATGGCGCTAAATTTGGCGCTAACTACAAAAACAAGCGCTAAAAAAAACGCTAAGGCGCTATATCACTTGAAAAAGCACTAGATTTAGCGCCAAAAGCGCTACTCACCTCCTCACATTTACTCAGTCGTAGGCATTTATTCATTTGTAGGCATTTGTATCATGCCCTGCCATACTAATTTGTCTGGAATCAAGCAGGCTAATTTACCTAAAATAAATTAGATATGTACCCCATGCCTCCATAAAGCATATCTCTGGCTACCAGCATTATGGAAAAATTGGATGAATTCAAGCAAGAATTATCTAAAGAAGTATCTGTGGCTAAGGATGAGGTTGTTTCAAGGGCTGAGAAGGTGCAGGAAGAGCTGGGATCAGTTGTTGACACGCATAAATCACTTGATTTAAATTATTTGATTTAAATCAAAACAACCCTGTGTACACACACACACACACACACACACACACACACACACACACACACACACACACACACACACACACACACACACACAAATATCCCCTCCCAATATATATATATATATATATATATATATATATATATATATATATATATATATATATATATATATATATATATATATATATATATATATATATATATATATATATATATATATATATATATATATATATATATATATATATATATATATATATATATATATATATATATACACACACACACACACACACACACACACACACACACACACACACACACCTTATAATATGGTATGTAAATACGTATGTAAGGGACATTGATATAAAAATCTGACCACAAATTTTAAGGGTGGACCTTTATTAAGTTAGAATAAAATACACTTCCCGGAATCGCTGCTGGGATGATAGCTTCCGCACGATTCCATACTGTAAATTCCCCGCCCTGATAATCGGTAGGGCTTAAAGGAGTTCAAGGATGTGTGTATGCAGTACGTGCTTCCGGGACAGGCAGCTTCCCTACACAATGAAGCTAATGGCCTGCTAATTCTACTTCCGTCTAGCAGATATCATGTACATATCAGGCCGTGACGACATTCCCTCCCGTCAAGTAATTGTTTCTCCGTCTAAAACTCTCGGTCACATGATACAGTTGTGAACAATCGGACCTTATTACATTAGTTATTACACTGGATACATCTGGTACCAAAGACCTGACTTTACCAACCAACCAACGGCGCAATGGTAGGTATAGCTACGGAGGGGAACGCCCCCCCCCCCCCCACACACACACGAGAATCTGATGCCACATCTGGTGCCCTTCCATTCGCCATATGCCCGAATACCTACCATTGATCTGATCTTTGAATAACTAGTTTTAAGTGCCATCATGCATCACGACGCCTCTGAGATCCACTTGCTTATTTTATGCCCGCCATCCCCCCACCCCCCCCTCACTGACAGATACCTACATAGGTTAACATAGCTACGCCACTGATAAAGTGGTCATGATAGTATGGATTCACTTTCAAGGAACCTCTCTCTCTCTCTCTCTCTCTCTCTCTCTCTCTCTCTCTCTCTCTCTCTCTCTCTCTCTCTCTCTCTCTCTCTCTCTCTCTCTCTCAGGAAAATTGACGCTCGCGTCTTGTCCCAGACACTCGGAAAATAGACTATAGTCATGGAGGAAGACATTCAAATATATGAAAACAATAAAGGAATGAGAATTGAGTTGGCAGATACTAAAGATCGAAGCAACTCAGAGGATTAGCAGACGCATATAAATCAAGCAAGAGATGACTGGGCACTGGCAGACATCTGAGTTGTTTGCTTTGTAATGTCTAGTACAGTGTTGTCCAAACTGAGGTCCGCGTACCCGTGGGGGTACGCAGCATAGATCAGGGGTACGTGAAAAGACGACACACACACACACACACACACACACACACACACACACACAACAGAAACTTCCCACGTTCTATGAAGGAAAAGAGAGAGGGAGGGACGGGTATCTAGGAAGGACGCGTAATGTCGTGTACCTAAATATAATATAATATAATATATATATATATATATATATATATATATATATATATATATATATATATATATATATATATATATATATATATATATAATAGAACATAATTGAGTTTAATCAGCCTTAGGGGTTACGTAAAAGTAAGAGTAGGTAATAAAGGGTACAATAGGCGAAAATATTTGGACAGCACTGGTCTAGTATATGCAAAAGTTATTGTCCCGAACAGAGGTACCCTACATATTAAATCTATGGTTCCGAACAATATGGAGGAAAGAATTATAACTGTGGGAAAAATCTACACTGCATTGTGTACAGTGATCTGGACGGGCAGGCGGATGGTGGTGAGGAAAATTATTCTTTGAACTTGGAAGTTCAGAGACCAGAAGTTATCTGTAAATTGCATCTGGCACTGGTTAAACCTCGCCTAGATTTTTTCTCTTTTTAAATCAAGGGTATAGTGAGAAGAGGAAGTGGGTGGGCTACACTGTTACTATAAGAACTGTAGCTGTACTCAGAAATAAAAATATAAGGGCATCGTGTTATGACTCCTACGTGTCACATACAACTCTCATGTAATGTACGAGTAAACTACTGCCTGACGTTCGATGCTGACCTCTCGCCCTGCCACCAGACACGCAGAACATGTCCGAGAGGGGGATATGTTCTGCGTGTTCTGTGGCTATGGTGATTTTTTTTATGTGCTTCTGGTGTTAATAATTTCATGATTCCGATAGATTTCCGAGGTCCGGGTCTGAGTGTTACTTATTGGTGGGGCTCAACAGGTCAATCAGTTATATTTTAAGCACAGCAGCATAATAAGCATATATCACCTTGTGGAATTCTTAGTGTTACTGAATCAACCAGTAAACAATCGTAAAACTCCAGTATCGTCTGTAAAACTTCTCTCCACCACAATTTTAATAGTATTTACAAGGGAGCATTTAGGGGGTTTCCTCGATTCGGAAAAAAACTTTTTTATTATTGCCAGTAAAAACTTTTACTTTTCCAGTAGTGATAATCATAGTAAGAGACTGATGTGCCATAAGTTTCAGCGATATCTGATTATTATTTTTGTACATAGATTTTTTTTAATTTATTTTTTATTTTATTTATAATTTAAATTTCTATCTTATACATGTTTCCAGAACATTTTACTTCGCATTAAATGAAAGTATGGTGTCTATGCAAACTTTTAATCTTATTTTTTTTCTGTAATTGGTATAGTTTCGAAAGTATGAATAAATAAGTAAAAAGATCACCTTTTTTTTAAGAAAGTTCATTTTAAATAGCATCTATTATGAACAAGATCAACAGAAACTCACATTTTATAAGATTAAAATCTTCCTTTGTGTCTCACTAAATGAAAAACGTAAAGCAAGTAAGAAACAACATCAGTGGTGATGAGAAATTTCCAATCAAATAGCGACAGTTCACTGAAATTCACATTTTGAGAAAATGGCGTTTAAAGGTTTACATGGGAATTTTACATAGAAATAATAATTTTACAGTCTTTTTGCACATACAATGATTTCTTAAATTTTTTATCAGTTACAATATGCATTCCTTGTTTTGTGTGTACATTAAAAAATAAAGGAATAACTGTGGGAAATGTTCATGCTTCTAGATGTTCCTCAAAATTTCCCTCTTCCATATCCCTCAGCTTTTTCATCCCTGCACGTGTTTGACCCTTTTTTTTCCTTGGAAGGGATGTTTACATAGACTTCTGTAGCCTTTTCTCTATCAGTTTTACCTCAGTTCCACATATGAGATCCCTACAAGGATTTTATTGGCTTTCCAAGTTCTTCTAGCTCACGTCACTAACTAGATTATTTTTCCTTTTCACACTCGTGTCTGGCGAAGCTGCACAACCACACAAAATGTCGTACTGCACTATGTAAAAAAAATAGATACCCATAGGCCATAGCCAAAAAAAAAACAAAAAAAAAAACGTATAAACAATAAATGTATGACGACTCATATGGCAACGCTACACGCTCAGCCGCGTGGAAGCGGTGGGCTTTAACGCCGCTGGGACCTTTAAAATTTAAAATTCTCGTACACCAGACACGCCATTTAACTCTCCGAGGGCAGGCGTACGTGAAACCGTGGTAACCTAAAAATGATAAATTTGAGCCCACACCACGATTTGATTTGAGAGATTTGAGAGATGTAAGGTAATGAATGGACAAATGTGTGAGATGGAAGATAGGCTAATGGGAAAAAAATTGAGATATGTAAAGTAATGGGTATGTAGCCTAATGTAACTGGTAAGGAACATCAGAAATTCAAAAAGACAGGAGAGGCAAGGATAAAACGTAGTTGGTGAAAGGGCCGTCCTCGCCACTTCTTATTAAAGAAGCTCGGCTCAGGAGGGCTGCGGCAGGTCACACGTATCCTCACCGCCTCTCCGCCTGTGCTTTTGAATTTCTGATGTTCCTTACCAGTTACATTAGGCTACATACCCATTACTTTACATATCTCAATTTTTTTCCCATTAGCCTGTCTTCCATCTCACACATTTACCCATTCATTACCTTACATCTCTCAAATATTGATTGATTGATTGATAAGTTTATTGTTGCAGACACAACAAAGGAGTAGGGAGGTACATGCCATCCCCACCTTCAGGCAGTACATAATGTAAGTAGCACACTGAGATGAAAATTGTCAGTCACAAGGGACTACATATAGGAATTACCTACTAATGGCAAATGGAGAATACTCGCTCAATATACATGAACAATAAGTTTCATGCTCTCAATAAAACCCATCTCGCAGGTTGTACAGGCCATCAAGAGGACGAGGAGGCTCCCAGGGGACTGCAGCAGCCACATACTTTCTCGTGCATGGCCTTCACTGCAGCAAAAAAGGCAGGACTAAGTCCGACCAGAGGCAAAGCCCAGAGGCCGGGGACCACTGCGGGGAGGCCCCAGGGTGTTGTTGGAGGAGAGTCATAAACCAGTGATGTTTGGAAGCAGTTGACTGTTGTTGTGTTGTAAGCTGCCACAAGGTCCACAACAAGCGACGCCGCGGCGTCTTCAACGAAGCCTGGGTGTGTACAGGAGCACCCACAACCTCCGACGTCTCCATAACGGTGTCCTGACCCCCCCCCCCCCCCCTTGGGTCAGAAGTAACGGGGTCCACATCTGCAGTAGGTGACGGGGCAGGCGCTTCCGAGCGCAGAGACTTCGGAGCACCTTGCAGCAGACAACCATCAGAGCCGGCAGAGTTAATAGCCTCTTCCATTTAGCGTAACCCGTTTCTGGGTCGTGATCTGTGAGTGATAGATAGAGTTTGATAGCTTCCTAAGATTTGCCAGCCATGTTTTCGCTGCGAGAGCGACGCGAGCGTTGGTTGCTGAGTGCGCGCGGCGCAAACACAACACAGGATAATGGCGTCCGTCCAGGTTGTGGACTCTTATGAGATGGACTCATCACACGACCCAGAAACGGGTTACGCTAAATAAATGGAAGAGGCTATAACACTGCCAGTGCTGACCGAAGCAGGACTCCGTGAACGCCCTCCGAGGTCCTTCCCAGGAGTGAAGAGGCATGCTTCTGCCGAGGGACAAGCTCACTGGAACTGGCAAGGCGGCGTTTGCGAACCTTGGGCCTCCAGATCCAGATGGGAGAAGCAAGGCGAGGAGGCGCGTGAGGCACAGCCGACGCGCATGCAAGTCTGTTCAGAGCATGAAGTCGGTTCAAGGTGTGGCAGATTCCTGAATTCCCATGGGTGCGGCGGTGCCAGTTCGACCGCCAATTATCAGATTAGCACCGTCTCCCTACCTACCCACCCACAACCCACATGTTTATCTCTCTCTCTCTCCCTCTCTCTCCCTCTCTACCCGGGGGAGGGACATAAGGGGACACGCCGACCACCACCACCACTACCACCACCACCAAAACGTGGCAACATGGGAAATAATCGCTGCCACATGTCATAGAATTTATACAAATCGTTGTTATAATCCTAAACATCGACACTCATTGTACTATGTAACTTCCTTTACTATATACAGAATATATAAGATATCACTAGCACATGGATGGGAAATAAGAGAGAGACGCATGTACGAAGGTTGATTTGGCAGCATGGCACGGTGGCTTCCCTTGACCACACCTGTTCTTTGCCACACGGGACAGACATGTTCTCCTGTCAAGTGTAAAGTTGAAATCTGAAACTGACTGCAAGGGAGTTCCGCAGGTTAACTTCGTGTGTCTGGCGACATGCTCTCTTTATTCCAACCAAGCCAGCACGCATTGCCTCGCCCACGGGCAAGGGCACTTGAATGATTTGCCCGTAGTTTTCCCGCTTCTGACGTCATCTTCGCTCCCACCATCAAAACAGTTGAAGCAGTATGATATCTGGTAACAGTGTTTGCACGGCGGGCAACTGCCCCTCGTCTGGACGGGGCTTTATTAGAGCTTTCCCACGGTTGAGGTCTCGCTATTACCAGTTACAGTTGATGTGTTTTGTCTTAATATGTTGGACAGTTTGAATAATGTTTCACTGTTCCCGTCATGACTTTTCTATATTAGTAATCTTTCGTTTTCGCTCAAACGCCGGAGAATTCTTCCTCTTCCTCCCCTCCTCCCCTTCCCCTTCACTCCCCCATATCCTCCCTACCATTCCTCCCTGGCTAGTGCTACTGCGGCTGTCGCATGACCCTTCCTTCCTTCCTTCCTTCCCACCCCCCACTTCCTCCTCTCTCACTTGGCGCTGATCTCCTCCCACTTCCCTGTCCCCTCCCTCCTCCCTCGGAGAGTTGGATTCCCTTCCCACCCCCTCCTCCCTTTCCTGTCCTCTACTCCCCTGTCCCCCCCTTCCTGCTCCCTTGCCTCCCTCTCTCCCTCCCCCAGTCCTTTTTTTTTTTATCTCAAGTTAATAGTTAGTCAATGGATAGCCAGGATAGGCACTGAAGTATTTTTTATATTGACTAGTGACTACCGCTACCGCAGTACCGCACACCGCGTACCGCACTGGGAAAGAAAAAAAAATGGGACCGCACTACCGCAACCGCACTACTCCGGAAAAAAGTACTGCACTACGGCAACCGCACTACTGATTTTTCAGTACCGCGCCCACCTCTGGGGGCGGATTCTGAAACGAAGTTACGGCGTCGTATCTGCTTAAGGCGCCGCAAGTCCGGCCGTAGCGCTTCCGCTGGTATACTCAAAACACCGGCGCGGCCTTTTTGAGGAGAGTTACGGCGCCGGAGGTTAAGGCGGGTGTGGGCCGCCCTAAGTGAGTTACGGCCTCCTCTCCCTGCACGCCTTCGCTGCTACAAGTGGAACATATACAGCCTTTATACAGGTATGAAATGCATATAAACGATGTTTACGTAGTTATACTACTTATAGAACTGTAAGAAGTGAATGAACTACCAGTAAGATGTTTAGTAATACAGTAACTAGGAAGTTTGGTGAAAACTTGTGAGAGGGCTTCCCACTGCCTCTTGCAATGATACATTTTTATTATGTGGAGTTGCAAAGAACCGGTAGTAGATAGGTATGTTGCCATGTTCCTATACGCACAGCATCACAATTGAAAGCGGAGTAAATATATATGCATTCAGTTTACGCGCACGACACCATTTTCCTCATATTTGCCTTCCTAAATCCTACAAACTTGGGGATCCATCCCCCATCCTTAGCAACGTAGTATCTTGCACGCGTGGGTGAGCAGGGACATCACTGTGTTGCAAGTGTTGTATATATACCATAGTGCTGATAAATGTTAAAGGTAACTTTTCACAAAAATGGTGTTATAGCTTGCATATAGAATACAGCATCGTCTGAATGTCTGAGGTTATGAACAAAGGTAGGTTAGGTTTGTGTCAGTGCTGTTAGCATTAGTAGCTCCTCTTCCGAAAAGTTTGGCCTCCTTTTCTTCGTAGGGGGCAAGGTAGGGGGTGAGGAGAGAGGCTCCATTGTCGTGAGAGGGTGGGCACCGCGGGAACGTTCGCACAACAGCTGATTTGTGTTTATATCCCGCGATTGGTCGACGCTTCCTATTTGCCGACTAGAACTTGCCCCTGATTGGCCACTGAGACGCGGCCGCCTTACAGCGGCGCGCGCCCTAAGGTCCCCTTACGACGGCCTTAAAAAGTTTTGAGTATGGGAAAGGAATGCAAAGATACGGTGCCGTAGCGCGGCCGTAGCCAACGGCGCCTTAGTGAAGTAAGGCAGCGCGCGGGCCTTAACTTACGGCCCTTCTCAGAATCCGCCCCCTGGCCTCCACTCCTCCTGCTGCCTCGTTTCACAGACTACTCCAGCTCACCCCAAATGTTTTGTGAAAGAGTTAACCTGCACTTTCATTATTTTATCCCTTTCGCTGGTAACCTCTGGAACAGTTTTCTTTCATCTCTATTTCCACCTTTCTATGACTTGAACTCTTTCAAAATGGAGTAGTACCTACATCTCTCTAACTATTTTTAACAATCTTTCGGAATCCTCTACCACAGCATGTAGTGTTGCGGTCGACGTATGCGTTGCAGCCGAATGTATTTTTTCTTCTTCTAAATCAAGCGTCCTCTCTCTGAGCATACTACAACCAATGCATGTTTACCCACGAGTTAATGGGCCGTCATGATGGGGCGGTCCAAGGATCAAGATTATTCACGAGCAAGACAGCCGAACAAGAACGGGAGCCCCTCAAGAGCTGTTTATTTTTTGGCAGAGTTCAACATTTCCTTTTGTCACACGTGTCACACTTTTTTTTTTTCACCGCCATAACCTCAATGCGCTCGTCTAGACTAAACTTCATCTCAGTATTCATTCTTCATCTCCTTCCCCCTTTTTATTTTCAAAACTTATACGTAGGTATACACTGCTGAAACCATCTCATTTCTCTCACCTCTCCTTGCACTCCCTAGCCTGTATCTTTCTTGTATAACTTTACATGTATTACTTTACTCACAACAGCCAAGGTGTTATTTTTCTGCCATGCTTCGAGAAAGTGTGTGTGTATATGTGTAATTCACCCACGGCCTAATCATGAGCTGGGCTCGTCATTGACAGCAAGTACACTCCCGATTAGAGCAAGGCTCATTAGTCGATCTGTGGGTACTGCTGGGACGGCTGGGACCTTCATGCTCCATGGCCCTCTCGATGGAGTTGCCTTCACACACCATGCACACATCTCATCTCCTTTGCTCAAGGGGGAACAGTAATCGCTCCTTGTCAGTGGAAAAGTCACGGCCTGAGCGGGGCTCGAACCTCCGCCTGCCAGGCCGCGAAACATGGCAATACAGAGCTTTACCACTGGAGCGGTGTGAAATCTACACCAGCAGTAATTTTGAGGGCTGCGTTGCAGCAGAAAATGTTTTTTTCTACTCTCTCTCATCAAGGCGTCTTTCTTTTGTGTGCGCGCGTGTGTATGTGTGTGTGTGTGTGTGTGTGTGTGTGTCTAATGTTTAGGGTGCGTCTCTCTCTCTCTCTCTCTCTCTCTCTCATCAAGGCGTCTTTGTTTGTGTGTGTGTGTGTGTGTGGCGTCTTTGTTGTGTGTGTGCGCAATTCACCACGGCCTGATCACGAGTCGGACTCGCTTTCGCCAGCAGGTACCCTCCCGACATGAGCAAGTGTATGCTCATTATCGTCGATCTCTGAGTACTGCCTTGACCTCACACACCACACACCCCATCCCCCTTATTCAAGGGGGAACAGTAACCACTCCTACTCCATGGAAAGAATCCGGCCTGAGCGGGGCTCGAACCGCCACCTGTTTGACCGTGAAGCCTTACAGCGCGGCGGTCTAGCCGATTGAGCCACCGGAGTGTGTGTGCGTGTGTGTGTGTGTGTGTGTGTGTTTGCATTTTGGGCTATGGTGCCGGTAGGCTTTCTTTGGTCGGCCCGAGCCCGGCGTGGCGCAAGTAAGTGTTTATAGTGGCGCCATCTATTCTTGGTTCATGTGCGGCATTGGTGCCCCCCTGGAGCTCATTCTTGATTTCCCTTTAACAGTCCCTCTCGAGTCCGGGTTGATAGGTGGTCTTCAGGACAGTATGTGGACTGTCTTAGGCCACTCGGTGGTGACTGAAAAATCACAGGTGGTAACAGCGGATTCGAACCCATATCATCCACGACGCGACGAATGCGGGACCGACACGCTAACCACTGTGTGTGTGTGTGTGTGTGTGTGTGTGTAATGGTTAGGCTGCGACCCCCTCGGCATGACTCCTCCGTGATGCAGTGGTTAGCGTGCCTAGCTACGAATCCTTGGGCCCAGGTACGAATCCCGGTACGGGCAGTGGGCGTGCAGCTCACCCACCTGTTCATCCTTCCTTTCGTGCTGCTCTATAAATTGGTACCTGAGGACACCTGGGGAAGGTAACCTGTGTTATAACCCGAATGTCACACTGACCCTGTGTCCCAGTGTGGCGTTACGCGCCGTCCTACTCGTGAGTCGTGAGTTGTCCCTCCCTGATATGCGCATGCTCGGGTTTTGTTTACAAACAGGATAAACAGGTTTTACACAGTCCCGTGTCGCCAGCCGTCCGTCTATCATGAACTGTCCTGCCCAATATTTTATTTACTTTTACAAAAGGCAAACAGCGTATTTTTTTCTCAAGTAAAGGAAAAGGTTGAACCAACTTTTATCTGATGATATACCGGAACATTTATGAAATATGAAAGTTTGTTACTGCATCCCTTGTATATCAGTAAATGTCATAAAGGTGATGATCTGCACCCCTTGTATGTCGATAAATGTGATGACCTGCACCCCTTGTATTTTTTTTACAGCACAGAGAACAACTCAAGGGCAACAAAAAGATTAAAAAAAAAAAAAAAAAAAAAACCCGCTAACTGTTGCTCTCATATAGTGATAAGTATTGAGTGGCCAAAAGAGAGGTCAATTTTGGATGGAGAGGTGTCTTGATACACGCTTCTTGAAAGAGGTCAAGTCATAGGCAGGAGGAAATACAGACGAAGGAAGGGGTTTCAAGGTTTGGACAGTATAGGGATGAGCATGAGTAGAAAGTCGTGTGCAGGGGGGTCGCGGAAGGGGGGGGAGGCATGCACTTTTAGCAAGTTCAGAAGAGCAGTCAGCATGAAAATATCAATAGAAGATAGAAAGAGATGCAACATGGCGGCGGAATTTAAGAGGTAGAAGGCTGTCAGTAAGAGGAGATGAGCTGATGAGACGAAGAGCCTTAAGACTCCACACTGTCCAGAAGAGCTGTGTGAGTGGAGCCCCCCACACTAAACCGAAGCTAAATCCAAATAAAAAAGTTAGCGATTAGTGGCTAGCTTCCACTAATTTATTCATCATTTTAGCTGTTTAGCGTAAGGGAAGCTAACTTTTTAGTTAGTGGATTACCAGGTATGCGAAGCTAATTTTTCGTTAGCGGTGCCCACCACTTTCTTCGTAGGCCATCATAACCAAGAAATAAGAAAAAAAAAGCTGAATATAATGTCGCATACTTTCTGGCAACATATATTGCTTCTTTCACTACTCCTTAGCAACTACCAAGGAGGCTTTTATAATCGTCTCCTTGACCACCACCGTCGTTTGTTTGTTTATATATAGCCGCGTGGTTGCTCGTATACCTACAACGGCTTTCCATTCGTAAGGATAACCTTCAACTCACTCCAGATTGGGTGTACCTGCAACCGCGTTTGCACTTAGCTCCAACGGTTGGAGGAAACCCCCCAGTTTGAGCCCATCTTAAAGACCACGCACAGCTCTACCGTATGCCCAAACTTTACTTCGCCGCTCACCATCGCGCTTCTCGATTCAGTCTGTGTTGCTGTTCATTGTCTCTTGTCCCCACGTCCGCGCCACGCCCTTCGCTTATCACTCATCAGCATCACACTGGGGCGGATGCTGCGGGGGAGAGGGAGTTGCAGCAGAGACCATCATCATTATTACTTCCGCCAAGACATGGTTCGCTCATTATCTTCCGTCATTAGCTGGGCGACGGAGGCAGGGCTGCTATTTTCGCTCAGATCATTATTAATAAAAAAATAAAAAAAACATGTGGGTACGTTCTCTCTCTCTCTCTCTCTCTCTCTCTCTCTCTCTCTCTCTCTCTCTCTCTCTCTCTCTCTCTCTCTCTCTCTCTCTCTCTCTCTCTCTCTCATCAAGGCGTTTTTTCGTGTAATAATAATAATAATAATAATAATTATTATTATTATTATTATTATTATTATTATTATTATTATTATTATTATTATTATTATTATTATTATTATTATTATTATTAATAATAATAATAATAACGGTTTAATGATGAAACATACGTGTAGCCAATAGCTGAAGATACACATACAAATAAAGTGTAGATGCATAAACTTAAAATGAGAATAAAAACAAAATGGTGATTAAAATAGATGCGATGTCAATAAAGGGCAGATGAATGTAATGAGTTGATGAAAACGACAAATTAAATTAAATGAACACAAATAAACGAAGATGAATGAGGTGATAAGAACCTGGCAATGGTGACTAGAAAATAGGTGAATATGAATAAAAGAAAATTAATTGATAAGTTAATGGAATACAATGGAATACAACAGCGGTGAAATAAATTTGAGTACAAATAACAGAAAATTAAAATACTACATGGTAAAAATTTAAAAAGTCAGGTTATGATCCTTGTTAGGTATTTAAAAAAAAACTAACTACTGTCGGTATGGTGCTGTTCTTGTACCGGTCAGTTCGGGCTCTGATGGGGACCAGCTTGTTGTGGTGGCGTACTGCTCGACGGGGCCTCGGGGCTTCGGGAGGGAGCAGGTGTCTGTGGCGTGGTTTGTGAAGTAGCTTGGTGCCGAACCTCTGAAGCTGAAGAGTCAGGAGGTCCGGAATGGAATGAAGGCTCAATTGGGTGATGGCTTCGTTGTAAGATGAGTAGTTTGACCCCATGGTGATTCTAATTCCCCTCTTCTGTACTTTTTCCTGTTTCTTTGTTTGTGTGTTGTTGAGGGATGACGACCGGACTGGAGAGGCGCAGCACAGCTTTGGCAGGATGAATGCGGTGTAGCCATATGTCAGGTCGGAGGTAGGGACACCAAATTTCTTGAGAGTGCGGAGCATGTGCAATCGATATGAGGTGGCTGAGATCGCAATTATGTTGGTGTGAGGGTCCCAGCGGAGCTTGTCGTCGAGGAGAATGCCAAGTGGCCGTGTGTGTGTGTGTGTGTGTGTGTGTGTGTTTCTACGCCTTTGTCTTTGTTGCTAAGGCCATGTTGAGCAGTTACATTATGGGCAATCATACATAGGTACTCCATGACATCTATACGTAATTTTTAAGGTTTCACAACCTGGCTGTTTAAACTATACAAAAATCGTCGGTTTATTCACTTAGATTAAGACTTATTACTGCGTTCCACTTGTTTAGATCGAAAATTACAGATTATTACCTTGTCTGTTCTGCTCTTACAAACTCTTCCTCTTCTCATTTCTTTGTAATATATCCTTTCTTTTCCTCTCAACATCTATCCTTTTCCCTACAGGGTCGTTCTCTTCCTCCAAAATCCTCGTTCTCCTACTTTTCCTCTTTATAATCGGCATTATGATGATGTGCATATCTTGTCGACTCCTGGCTCAGAATGTTCATCCACTTACTCAAGCATTCACACAACCCTCCCTCGGAAGCTGAGTTGTATACGCCTCCCCTGCACGTACAGTCAAGCAGGTGTTGTGAAGCCCCGTGAAACACTCCTCTCGAGACGCCCAAGCACTTACGGGATCATATTCGTCTTGATGTGGATACATGTGCCGGGCTTTTCCTACTCGTCGAATGCCTTCAGATAATACTTGATAAGAAGGAAGAAACTGGATGTGGGATATTCCAATTTGATTACCGGTATAAACCCTCGTTATAGACCTTTCTTCACCCTATTTTTTCTTCACTTATAGATATTTGTTGTCACCATGGCTCGCGATAGCCTCAAGAGCGCACGCGCACCCCATCCTCCCTCCTTGTAGATTATGGTGGGCCCTGATCTTGCCACTCAAGGTTAATGTCAGTCTCGCCGTATATATGAATCACCCCGCCGCCTCGATGCCGTCAGTTCTCCGCCGACACACGTAAGGGTAACGCTGCTCCTCAACCTCTTAGAGCTGTTTCCGTGAACGATGGCAGGTGGGTCTGTGATAGGGAGTTATAAATAATATATTTTTATTGTTATTTGTACAATTGAGGAAGTATCTGGATCTGGATGATAATGCGCATACCTAACACGCATATTTCTGTTGGCTGTTGGGAGAACGGGGGAGCCAAGTGTGCAGGGGAGGGAAATGAATCAAGTGTTATATTGTAAGTGTTGGTGTGTTGTGGTGACAAGTGAATGTGTTTGTAGCTCAAGGTCCCTCTGTGACAAAGGGGAAGGGGATACCTGCTCTCTATTATAATTAAAAGTATGCTAAGCTGCCCTACCTATAGTCTATCACGAACTTTAGAGATTATCTTAGGGGACACTTTAGAGATTATCTTAGGGGACATTTATATAAGGGAAGGCTGCATGCCTACTCTCATCATAATGTCGAATGTAAAGAGGAAAAGTAGGAGAACGAGGAGTTGGAGGAAGAGGACGATCATATAGGAAAAGGACAGGTGTTTTGATAAAAAACAATATATTGCAAAGAAACGAGAAGAGGATTTTGTACGAAGAGAACAGTGAAGGTCTGAGGAACAGGGTGGCGGGTGAGATAACTGAGGTTTCTGAACATATGGCTGTAGGGTACAGAGTTCACCACAGAGTTATATACCTAGAGCGCGCGCTCCCGTGTTGTGGGGTTGGCGGAGGGTGAGGCAAGCTACCCTGGCGCGGCAGCCATCTTGGGGAGCCCACTTTCCCTCACTCTGTGGTAGTGGTTTTGATGGTGGTGGTGGTGGTGGTGATAGTGGTGGTGATGATGGTGGTGATGGTGGTGGTGGTACGTGATGGTGGTGGTGGTGGTACGTGATAGTGGTGGTGGTGGTGATGGTGCTACGTGATAGTGGTGGTGGTGGTGGTGGTACGTAATAGTGGTGGTGGTGGTGGTGGTGGTGGTGGTGATGGTGGTGGTGGTGGTGGTACGTGATAGTGGTGGTGGTAGTGGTGATGATGGTGGTGATGGTAGTGGTGGTACGTGATAGTGGTGGTGGTGGTGGTGGTACGTGAAAGTGGTGGTGGTGGTAGTGATGGTGCTACGTGATAGTGGTGGTGGTGGTGGTGGTTCGTAATAGTGGTGGTGGTGGTGGTGGTACGTGATAGTGGTGGTGGTGGTACGTGATAGTGGTGGTGGTGGTGGTACGTGATAGTGGTGGTGGTGGTACGTGATAGTGGTGGTGGTGGTACGTGATAGTGGTGGTGGTGGTGGTGGTGATGATGGTGGTGATGGTGGTGGTGATGGTGGTGGTGGTACTGTGACAGCCCCGGGTTCGACCCCTGGTCATCACATGTTGGAAAAATAATCATGGCACATGGTACAAGGGGGTATTCCCAATTTTCCCAGCTGGCTTTTAACTGGTTTCCGCGGTGTTGGTATGCCGGCGGGTATGTTACAGTACGTGATAGTGTTGTTGGTGGTGGTGGTGATGGTAGTACGTGAATAGTGGTGGTGGTGGTACGTGATAGTGGTGGTGGTGATGGTGGTACGTGATAGTGGTGGTGGGGGTGGTGGTGATGGTAGTACGTGAATAGTGGTGGTGGTGGTACGTGATAGTGGTGGTGGTGGTGGTGGTGATGGTGGTACGTGATAGTGGTGGTGGTGGTGATGGTGGTACGTGATAGTGGTGGTGGTGGTACGTAATAGTGATGGTGGTGGTGGTGGTGATGGTGGTACGTGATAGTGGTGATGGTGGTCTTGGTGATGGTGGTTTTCAGTTTTCATAAACAGAGAGAGTATAAAACCTGAGTTATGTCATGTCACGTCAGTCCGTCTCTCTCTCTCTCTCTCTCTCTCTCTCTCTCACCACCTCCACCACTATAGCACCACCACCACCACCATCATCACCACCACCACTACTACCACCACCACCACCACCTACCACTTACCTCCACTTTGAAATTGCCGGCTGGAGCACAGAGTTGGCTGGACTGGGCTCCCAAAGATGGCGGCCAAGGTACTTCCGGTTGCCGCACCCGAGTGTCTGGCTCGCGCGCTCTAGGTATATAACTCTGTTTAGTTCACCCGTCATCTTTAGTTTTATGTTGTCTCCTGGGTATCTTTACCTTATCTATTCATGGTAGCGAACTGTCAGGAGTGCGCACAGTGAAGATGGCATAGCCTATCCCATCATCAAGCTCTGAGTGTCAAATGACTTCAGCCAGACCCACAACTCGCACACTGCTACCACTTTGGAAAAAGAGCTCGAATAATATTATCAAAAAGTAGAGACAGCGTGGGTCCGCCCAGACCCAGCGATACAGTTCTAGGGTTAAAAACGATAGGTGTATGAGTGCTGAATTATAATCTTGAGGTGGACGAAGGGATTTAAAATTATCTATCAAACTAGCCTAGTTAAATACCAAGACAGGACTCGTTGCAATGGGTTTGTTGCATTAATTTAGATTTAGTGAATGTAAATACGGGTAAAGATTCGTTTTAGTACCATGCCAGTATTTCATTACCTACCGTATGAAACATCACTAGCTCTTCATATATCTTTTCTACAAACGTTCAACAATCATGGAAACGCTTTCAAAATCCAAATCAAGGAATATTTATTGTTGAAAATGGGGGATAATATTGTTGGAGGGTAGGGGGGGGGGCTGGAGTGGCGGAGGGGGAGGCGGACTTCTTGTAAATAATTACATTATTATTATTATTATTATTATTATTATTATTATTATTATTATTATTATTATTATTATTATTATTATTATTATTATTATTACTATTATTGACAGTCCCAGTCAACTGAGGATTAGTTCAGCAACAGAGCTATTTTCACCTAAAGATTATTATATATTGTTTGAGAAGAAAAATCGTTCCAGAGATGAAGAAGTGGGGCAAAGGGGAGTACTGGGGACAGTCCGCTGCCTTCGACCCCGAGTGGCTGCTGACGGAGAAACAGAAGAAGTTGCGAGATGACCTGATCGAGCTGTGCCGGGTGAAGATCCGGCCCCACGCGGTAAGTGTGCTTAGCCATGGCCATGGCCATAGCTGGGCGTTATCGCGATAAGTTATCGCGATACTTTATCGCTGATAACAAAATCGGATTATCGACCATCCGCTACTTATTTAAATATATATCGGTATCTTCGTTACTTTTGTAACCAAACTAGCGATAATCGCTACTTATTTTCCGCCTCTCAGAAAAAAACGTTGTCTCCCTACTGCGCATGCGTGGCCCGGGCGCCCGGTGTTGTATGAAAAAACTTCGGGGTATGAAATATCTTCGGTGATGAGATTTCATGCTTAGATCATGAAAATTAAAACACTAGGTTATTTTATTTTTATGCTACTCAACAATCAATATATCATAGAGAAAAATCATTTAACTTTGCCCCAAAAATGATTATTCACTGCCTCAAATTTGATATTCCATATTCGTTTGTGACCATGCCATGATACTGAAGGCACCCGGTGTTGTGTTATTTGGTGTCCCATCGTCAAAAGCTGGCGCTTTTGTTTACAAACACTGGTGTCTCGTGAACTGCGCATGCTCAGATCATTAAGTGTAGACCTGTTCAGTCTCACAATGCTTTTTATAACACATTAAGAGTTGCTGGAAAGCTGAATCAAACATACAGTACCACCATCCTCGCTGTTTCTAGAACGACGTACATTCTGTACATATAAATACAACTCGTACAGAGTGTCGTTCTAGAAACAGCGAGGACGGTGGTAGTGGTACTATATGTCTGATTCAGCCTTCCTGCAACTCTTAATTACGGTTTAAAAGCTTTGTGAGACTGTACAGGTCTACGCTTGCTGGTCTGAGCATGCACCGTTCACGAGAGACCAGTGTTTGTAAACAATTTTTGACGGTGGGGACGCCTGATAAGTGATAACACAACACCGATTCAGGCATTTTTAGTATTACCGTCCATATGTACATGTCAACGTGTGGTTTTAAGGTTTTGTAAGTTTCCTTAAATACAGATAATGAAAATTTGAATTCATCAATGTTGTTCTATCCGAAATATCAATATAGTATCGTTTTCGCCTATCGGACTTATCGCTAGCTAGTATCGGAATTGTGGATTTATATCGGGTATCGGTTATCGCCTATATTTGTGTCTCTAGTTAACGAATATCGGTTATCGCCGTTAAGATTTTTCATTATCAGTTATCGGTTATCGGGAATAAGGTTTTCTGTTATCGTGGCCAGCTATGGCCATGGCTTAGCCTGCACCTGCGTGCCGCCTCGAGGCTTGGAGCAGTCAAGTGACGAGGGCGACGAGGCCCTTGTTCAGTCATCGTAATTGAACATCGTAGATTCAAACGCTTTGCACAATTAAACGGATTAAGATTTATATTAGGGTTGGATCACTTGCATGACTGCTTGGCACCGCGATGGATACCTTCGAATGATGTGAAAGACCTGGGTGTCCTCTAGCGATCAAGAACTACCCCAAAGTTTTGAGACTGTCTTTCACCTCCCTCCTGTGATCCGCCAGAGCACTACTTCTTGCCCATATGACTAGGTGAACCAACACTATTTCTCATTTTTTTCATTCGTCAAGGACTACACGCGTTAATTAAGCGGTGGGAGTCACGGCGTGCTGCAGCTCTTCCTCTTCCCTCAGATCCACTGCGACAAGGTGTACGAGTTCCCGCGGGAGTCCCTCGACGCCATTGCCGAGCTGGGTCTGCTGGGCCTTGTGGTGCCCAAGGAGCTGGGTGGCCTCGGGGAGTCGCACAGGTTCGCCGCCGTCATTGTGGAGACCATAGCCCGGTATGGCTGCCCCTCCACCGCCATGGTCTACAGTAAGTGCATGGATGGGGCCAAGAAGGGACACACACACACACACACACACACACACACACATTTTTGTGTCAAATTGCCAGTTCGACAGTCCATCATAATCATAAGCGCCCAAACCAAACTATTATCTACAATGACCTGTTATTTTTACTCAGTACCAGATACTAATAAAGAGATCCTGCGTAGGCTTCTAAAATTTCCTCCTTTTTTATATCAACGCCAAACACTAGAGCTTCAAGGGGTTTTCGTCATATTTTGCGTTTGGTTGGGGAGCTTACAATTAAACGCAGCATTGGACTGTAAAGTCCCGTTCACACTGTGCTGACTCTGGGCCACGATTACCCACGACTCTAGGGTACACGAGGTCTTGGGTGTTGATGTGCAAGGGTCGGGCATGTCTTGCAAGAGGTATTGAGACTGTTGGAATGCTGCGCCGACGTCGTGACGGGAGTCTGGAGTCGTGAGGGTTAGCACGACATGCTGGCAACTAGTTGGCCGAATGTCCCAGACAGTCGGCAAGACACCAGTAAATCCTCCTCCCTCTTCTTGGAGCGTGGAAACCTTGTCAAATGCTGAAGTCGCTGGTAGGGATGGGCAAGTGCCGTTAATTTGAGTACCGGTAGTACTGGTATCGAAAACTCAGGTACCGTTAGTACCGGTACCGGTACCCGAAGGTATATAGTATTTTTTTCTATCTTAATGACTTCTGATGAAATTCCCAAATAAATTTCCTGCAAAGGAAACTCTCTCTCTCTCTCTCTCTCTCTCTCTCTCTCTCTCTCTCTCTCTCTCTCTCTCTCTCTCTCTCTCTCTGAATGAATATTTTTTTCGATAAAAAAATAGCATGTATAGTTATTATGGATGTACTCGATCATAGTCTAATAACAATAACAATATTTATTAGCAACCTAAAAAATATTCGGACATGAAGAATTACCAATAAATCCAATAAACGAATCCGAGCAATCTGGTACCGGTACCGTTCCGTTCAGCTGGTACCGTTAGTACCGGTACCGGTACCGGTACCTGCCCACCCCTAGGCTCGCTGGGTTGTCGTGGTCCAGAGTCGGCACAGTGTGAACGGGGCATAAAACTGGCCCGAAATCGTGACGTTCGTGGACAAAGTCTAAAACCTAGTTATACTCGTATGTAATAGAAGGACTGATGGTCTAATGAGAGGATATTGTCCCTTCCATTTGCCTATAAATATAGCTTTCGACACACCAGAAAATGATAACTGATTACATATCTGGCGCTAAAATAAAGGTGGTACACGTTACATATTTTATTTTTAGCTTTATCATATGTTAGATACGTTCTTGGAGATGTGAATGTGTTTTATATTTATTTTGCATCGCGTGTCCAGCCATGCACCTCGGAGCCTGCTCGACGGTGCTCTTCAGGTACCACGACAACCCGAAGCTGAAGGACCTGCTCTCCCGCCTCGACAAGGACAAGCTGGTGGGCACCCTCTCCTACTCTGACCCTGCTACAGGTTAGTGGAGGGGACCGTTTCTTATCTGTACTGGCAAGAGGGGGAATAGGGTTAATCTAACTAACTACTGCAGCAGGAATTGATGGAATCACAGCAGAAATGTAGAAGTGTGGAGATGTAGTTGTTAAATGGATGGTCAAGATATGCGAAGTAGCATGGGAGCTGGGGGGGGGTTGCCAGCAGACTGGACAAGAGCCATCGTTATCCCAGTTTACAAGGGGAAGGGCAGGAGAGGGGAATGTGGGAGCTATAGAGGTACAAGTCTCCTGAGTATACCCGGAAAGATATATGAAAGTCATAATAGAGAGGGTGCAAAGACTTACAGAAGAGAAAATCAGTGAAGAGCAAGGAGGCTTCAGGAAGGGAAGGGGGTGTGTGGATCAGATATTTTCCTTCAGGATGGTAGTAGAAAAAATAATAGCAAAAAGAAAGAAACTATATGTATACGCTGCCTTCATGGATTTGGAAAAAGCTTATGACAGAATCGATTGGATTGCATTGTGAGATGTTTTAAAGATTTATGGTGTGTGAGGAAAACTGCTTAGTGCAATAAAGTCTTTCTATGAGGATGCATCTGCATGTGTCAAAATTAGTGGAGAAACAAGTGAACATTTTGAGATAAAAGTGGGTTTAAGGCAGGGATGTGTCATGTCACCATGGTTGTTCAATATTTGGATGGTGTTACTAGAGAGATGAAGGGCAAAGTTGGGGAAGTTGGAGTAAAAATGTCCGCTGAGGGAAGGAAGTGGGTACTGAATTCGATATTGTTTGCTGATGACACAGTGCTCTTTGCAGAAAATGAAAGTGACTTACAAAATTTGGTCAGTGTTTTTGATAGTGTCTGTAAAAGGAGAAAGCTGAAAGTAAATGTCAACAAAAGTAAAGTGATGGTTTGTGAGCGAAGTAGAACTGAGGTAGTAGATTTTGTATGCCCATATAGAATGGGAATTGAATGTGAAAAGGAATGCAAAATAATTCTGAATGGTGAAGAAATGGAGGAGGTCAATAAGTTAAAGTACAGTACCTTGGATCAGTTATGTGTATGCATGGTGGTACTGAGGGAGAGATAAGAGAAAGGGCATTGCAAGGAAGAAGCCATGGTAGGGTCTTTGGGACGAATCATGAATGGCAGAAGTGTGAGCATGGAGGTAAAGAGGGATTTGAGAAATACAGTAATAGTACCAACCCTCACATATGCAAGTGAAACATGGGCCTGGAATGAAAGTCAGAGGTCTAGAGTGCAGTCAATGGAAATGAGTTATTTGAGGAGTGCTTGTGGTGTGAGTAGAATGGATGGAACGAGTAATGAAAGTGTGTACGAGCATTTTGGAATGTGTCACAGGGGTGAAGGGAAGAAGTGTGGGAGTTTGCTCGGGAGGATTGCCGGGAGTATGGACAGCGAGTGAGTGAAGTGACGCACCCCCAGCCATATGCTCCTCATTAGTTTGTTAATAAAAAAGACAACTAGCCTGGAGGTGAGGGCGAGTAAGAAACATGTCCAGACTCTCCCTACAATATAGAAAACTGAATATATTCTAATGAACTCAAAAGCAATAAAAGTCTATTGCAGAATATGTACAATCTTTTTTATGCTAAAAGTTCACTGCTAGCTTCATACTATTCATCAGTAAGCTCTGAAAACCTGCCATCCACTGTTTTCTCATCTTCTATGTAAGATTATTTCAAGAGGATAACAGTAACACCTTTCAAACTCATTTTCTTCCTCATCTAAGGAACTTATTATTTTTCACTCGTTGAGAAGCTGCTGTCGATTTTTTTTTTTTTTCCAGCTTTCATTATTGAAATCGACAAAACATCTTGGCCATCAGTTTCATTCATTCTGACTAAACCAGAAACTATACAAAACCTTGCATGTAGGTTTTTATTAATTAAGCAAAACATCTAGACTTAAAAGACGTACATGTCGTATTTTTTTCCTGATTGTTTCTCCACTGATGTTCATAATAATGTCCTTCAGGTGGACACTTCTGGTTCCCTCTGTCCTCAAAGGTGAAGAGCTTGGACAAGGACACTGTCCAGCTCCTGAGATACGGTTCTTGGTCCACCAGCGCCGGCCACGCAGACTGGTACATCGTCCAGACAGTGAGTCCCAACTTCGGGGGCAACTACTCCAACCTCTCCTGCTTCCTGATCTACAAGGTGAGCCACTCAGCATGTGTTGGTTGTCCCTTCTTATTAGTTTGTTAATGTTTTATTATGATCCCTCAGAAATTTTATTGAATGAAATAGTGCATTCCAAAAAACACTTATTGCCTGCTGAAAAGATGGTTAGGACTAAAAACTTGTGTGTAAGAGATATGCATCATCAGACTTTTAGACCAATGAAGTACACCATTTTTTGCATAAGAAATTGCAAAAAATTGTGATGTCAAGCACTTCACTGTGGAGGCTGGTTCATTTTCCCTTTCTCAGAGTCTTTGATATAACCTTTTACAACAGACCTTTGGTTCAAGAAGATGCATCAAGATAGCCTTTCATAACTATGTCATAGGAATTTTTTAAAACTTGTGATTCAAGGATGAGATTCGGGCAAACACTGAAGACTGGAGTGCACTGGGGCTGCATGGCAACATGTCTGGGCCTCTGGTGGTGGAGGGAAAATTCAACTTGGACCGAATGGTGGGCCCACCGGGTGATGGCCGCATTGTAAGTAAAGTTGTCCTGATAAATGCTCATATTTTGAAATGTCATATTAGAAGATTTCAGGGATTACAGAATTTAGAATATAGGAGAGTGAAAAGCAAAACTATATAGTAGTGTTGGAGTTCATTTATCTAAAACACCAAGTATAATAGCTATTCTTCTCTTCCCAGAGTAATGATGAGTGCGTGGACCCGTACTTCTTACTGTTTTCCTCTGCGTGCTGGGTGGGCATCTCACTGGCATGCATTGATGTTGCCAAGAAGCACGTAACCCGCAAGGCTCATGGAGATGTGGGCATGAGAGTGTGTGACTACCCAACCATCCAGGTGAGGCTCATTAACCTGCTCACCTACCCATGAACAGTAGGCATATGCATAGTTGTTGACATTGATCTCCAGAAGCATAACTTATATTCTTCAGCATATTAAAACTTAGTAATGAAAGTGTAATGTCTAAATATTTTCTGAAAAAAACAGAAATGGAAACAAGTTTTGTAGATTTAAGGCAGATAGCAAGAAAGTGTGAAATCTGATTAGGAAAAGATAAGATAAGAGAGTGATTAAATTTAAGTACTTAGGAGTGTTTTTTTTTTTTTTTTTTTTTTTTTGTGTGTGTGTAACTATGGAAGCAGAGAGCAGTGAAGGGCAGACAGGGGATTGGTGCACTGAAAAAAGTTATGAAAGGAAGAAATGTAAGCATGGGAAAGAAGGATTTAAGAAACAGCATCCTCCTCTCAACTCTTCCATGTGCATCGGAGACACGAATGTGGAATGTAGCACAGCAATCACATAGTACAGGTTGAGAATCCTTGATCCGAAATTCCAAAATCCAAAAGTTTTTTAATAGTGACATGGCACCTTTTTTTTTTTTTTTTTTTTTTTCGCCGCCTCCTGGGTGGGGACACAGGCTATAAGGAGGCCGTCAGGGTCAAGTGCATACATCCCTCCAAGGAGGGACCACAGACCCTTGCTGGCTGATGGCTCTTGAAGGGGAGGGGAGGATGCTGATAGAGCAACTCTATCGGCTGATGTCAGCCTAGCCGACCAAGTCAGTCTTTCGATGAGGACTGACGTGTTTCCTTGTACAAGTTGAAGACTTGAGCGTGGGTTCCCTTTGTTCGCCGCAAGACGAGAGTGCTCAAAGTGGAAAACAATGGAAATAGAGTCAATTAGGGTCGCCAATTTGAGCTAAAAAAATAAGGAACGCAACATCCCATTCTTCCATACAGAACGAATCCCTGTTTTAAGGAACAGGTGGCATCCCTAAAATTTCTCTAGCCTTTCATGACTGACACGTTGCTGGTGAAGGCAAGAGGAAGGGGGGAGGGACGTTACGACACGCATTTTTCACAGGATGCCCCTTGACGACTGGTTTTGCGGTTCACCGAAAAATGCACTCACTACAGTTTTAAAATACTGAAATTTATCTGCTTAACCATTCAGACAGCCAAATACGAAACAAATGGCATACGTAAAGTTAGGGTAGTTTAAATGTATTCAGCAGGCAGTGCGGGGTGGTGGAAATACGTAATGCAGCGCAGGATGGGAAATGACGGCGGCAGTCCACTATACGCGGGTCAGTGTTGTGAAGAATACCTCCTCACAGAAATAAGTCGCTCTGCTGTTCAATACGCATGCACACTGGGGGGAATACACAACAGGAAAAACAATAATTTGCCTTGTTTTGTTCTAAGTTTGTCCACTTGTGATATGTGAGCAGTGAGTGAAATATAGAAACAGCAAGTTGAACCTCTCTACGAGCTATTTTGCAGCAGTGGGTGCATAACAGGCAATTGAAAAGTCACTCATTTAGTGATTTCCATAGAAAAATACTACCTCCATAATAGACAGCATCATATTGGTTGGTTGAATGAGTGAAACTTGGTGCTCTTAGATGGTTTGGACATGTAATGAGACTGAATGACTGATGGTCTGGTGAGTAGAGTATTTGAGCAGGACTGGGGAAGAGGATATCAGGGAGACCACTGATGAAATGAATCAGTAGAGTGGATGAGTAGATGGCAGGCAGGAAATTGATTTTGCTGATAAGGAGATCAGGGAAAATTTGGGGCACTTATGCTGTGGCCACTTCATTGGGTGAAGATCCCATGGGGGGGCAGGGTGTTGGAGATATAGACTCATAGATTGACAGAGAAAGCGTACCTAAATATTTGTGAGGTAGTTTATTGAAAATATTTTCTCTATATAACAGTGAATAAATCCAACAATATTATTTAACAGTCTTAGAAATGTTGATCCAAGGAAATACTGGGTCCACTTGTGCAAGACCTGACCAGTCGAGTAATTGTTTCAGGACTATTTTGGGGAGGCAGTGTGTGACACCAACGCTGTCCGGGGCCAGATGTTCTTGTTGGCTGATGGCTTGGACGGCGCCTCCGGCAACAATGACTGGCGACTTCACAAAGACACCTCATTCGCTCCAAGGCAAGTGTATCTAAATATATAGTAGGAGATCTATACTATGCTATATATTTTTTTCTGTAGCATTAATGCACACAAATATCACAGGTGAACTGAGGTGATTGTTACTATAATGAGACTTTTAAAGTTAGGAGGCACTGATGAAGCTGGAAGCATATTAGAATGTAGGAAATATTGTATTCAGCTCATGTATATACATGATTTTCTGACAAAAGGAAACAAAATAGGGATGTGATGGAAAGGTGGATTATTTCCCTTCATGAAGTGATTAAGTACTTTGAAACATTTAATCAGTTTCCTAAGTAAGCATCATTTCTAAAGAGGAAACATGTTAAAAGACAAAATAGCATCTCCTTGTGGGCATTGTTCTGTAAGGTAGAGAACTCCTTGATTGCCCTACGTTTAATGCCTTTTAATTTAGCAATGTCGGTCACATGACTTGGGAGACCAAAACTGTACTGTGTGTTCTAATGTGATGCCTGACTAAACTATTGTATAGCAGTATTATTACACCTTTATTCTTAAATGAGGACTTGCTGGTAATGAAGCCCAGCATCCTGTTCACTTTCTCTGCATTGTTTGGAGAATTTGAGGTGTGATGAGATTTTAACTGCAAGATCATTTACACCACACACTTCATAATAAGATTTTATATTTTTTACTCTAACTCGAAGAATTTTATAATATTGACTGAACTCTAACGATGTTACTTTCCTATGAAGACAGATATATTTAGCTTTACTGTCCACAGGACTGACTTCCTTCACTGGTTGTGGCAGCTTAAGTTCTCTGCTGCCAAGGTCGTCAATAATGTGACAGACAAGATGATGCACGCCTGTGGCGGGACCGGCTATAAGGTGAGGACTGTCAGGCTCCTGAGGATAGAAATGAAAATATGGTTCCTTATACAGTAGAAAATAACAGCATAAGGGAGAGTATAGGGGGAGTGCTGGAGTAGAAAGTTATGTGCAGCAAGGCTGCGGGAAGGGTGGAGACATGCAGTTAGCAAGTTCAGAAAAGCAGTCAGTATGAAACCATTGGCAAAATATAGAAAGGGGGGCAATAATGTTGTAGAATTCAAGAGGTACAAGACTGTCCGTAAGAGGAGAGGAGACGAAAAGCCTTTGACTCTACTTTGTCTAATAGGGCTGTGTGTGTGGAAGTACCCCGCACATGATGCACACTGTATGAGCCCGGACAAGGCCCATGTACAGACATGAATAGAATTTGGGAGGGGTGCAAAACCTGGTGGTGATGATGCAGAATGGCCAACCTCAAGGGAACTTATTTAGCAAGAGATGAGATATAAAGTTTCCAGTTGAGATTGAGTTAAACACAGACCAAGAATGCATAGTGTAGAAGAAGGGGACAACTGTGTCTTATCCAAGAAAAGGGGATAGATGTTTGGATGATGGTGGTGAGTTTGAGACAAAAGAGGTGAAGTTCTTCAAATCAACAATTTCTGCAGTGGCATAGTACTTTGTGTTTCTTAGAGTTTGTTGCATAATTTGAAGTGTAAATACAACATTGTTTTGCAGACTGAGCTGGGCATTGAGAGACTGCTTAGGGATGGCAAAGCTGGCTGGGTCATGGGTCCTTCCAATGAGGTACTGCGACAATTTGTTGGCAGGACGGTGCTCGAAGGCTTAGAAGTGCTGGACTACTGGTGAGTCAGTCCTTCATTACTGTGTGATTAGCATTTATTTTATACCGTTTACCATTGATGAGGTTTCATGCCTCACTCCGCTGCCAGGGCAGCGCTCCAGAAGGGCCGTCAACATGTACAATGTTAGCTTCAATAATAATCTACAATGCATTTATGTATGTTGAAGACATTTTCCTACAATATTCTCTAAACCTATTTTGACCCTCAAGCAAAATTAAACACGTTTACATGTATGGGCAAGAGGTGAATTACACACACACACACACACACACACACACACACACACACACACACACACACACACACACACACACACACACACTGTGTGTGTAATTCACCTCTTGGTCTGCTGCGGGTCTCTCTCGAGACAGCCAGCCGTTCCCCCACGGAAGAGCACAGAGCTCGTAGTACAGATCTTTGGGTAGGACTGAGACTGAGTGTGTGTGTTAACACAAGAGCCCCCTCCACCCCCACATAAGTACTTTACACTGATTTTCTCTTCATATGCTAAAGTTTTCTGAAAGCAGGTAACGGAAAGGAAGCAAAGTGCCTTTGCATTGATGGAGCATGGGTAGTGTGTTGGCCACGTGGCCCATGACAAGTATATCAAGGCTCATGACATTCAGGAAGCAGCGTTTCTCCCTGCAGGCAAGGGTCAGGCGATGAAGGGATATGTAGGTGCTGCTGATAATGTTTTACAGCGATAAGTATTGTTAAATCCATCCATCACAGCAGCAACACTAAAAGAGAAGCACCCAAACTTGTGTTAAGTCTCTCGGTACCCTCTGAGCGCTGCTGCCTCTCAAGGTCATCAGCAGCCCGCCTTGACGTGCCTATATCACAGGCTACGTGGGTTACTGAGTGCCTATACTGAGACAGTGGCTGATCGTAAGGCTAATAATAATCTCCTGTCACCTTACGGCACATTTCAACGGCTGGTGACCAAATTATGGTAAAGTATAAGGGCGTAATGGTGTGTTGGCGACATCTGTTGGTGTAGATACAAACTGTCTCTTATTTACTTTCCCACAGCTCACTGGCTGCTGGCTCCCAGCTGGCTGGTAGGGGAAGGTGTGCAGGTCTGACACATGTGTGCTTAGTTTCAGTGGACGACCCGTATGGCTGTGAAACAAAAATACAAAACAGAGCGTGTGCTAGCATTTAAAAAGTGCGTCGAAAACAGGGCCAATAATGTCGTCCAAATCTTAGGTTGTCGGGACTCTCTTTATAAAGGGACTCTACTCGTACCGACCCGACTGCTACTGAATAATGACTCGGACTGACTCCCTCTCTCATCCCATGCAGCCTCTTTATAATGCTGCCGGTAGGTGGGAAAACATCTCATCCACTCCCCCTCCCAACCTTATTCCTTCTACACACAAGGACGCATCTCCGTAACAAAATTAATAACTGATCATGTTAGAGCTTAATTAACCAGAAGTGCATTTAAGAGGGGAAAACATTTAATTCTGAAATTCATTTGTAATTATGTAACATCAGTTTGGCGCCCCCAGATGCTGCGCCCGGGGACAGATGTCTCCTCTTGCACCTTCTCAGCCCTTGATTCAACCTCATCTTTAACCACAGATATTTCTTTGGATAATTCTTGCTTGAATTCATCCATTTTTTCCACAGTGTTGGTAGCCAGAGATGCTTTATGGAGGCATGGGGTGCATATCCAATTTATTTTAGGTATATTATCCTGCTTGATTCCTGTCAAATTAGCACACTTCACATGACACCACCTAAGACACAAACAGCATCCAGTCCACTTCTTGCCTGTGAAATCCTCACAAACGTGACACAGATCCCTCACGCCCCTGGCCCTGCCAACCATGTTGACACAGCAGTTTCCATGTGGAGCTAAACGCAACACACATCCACTCTGCACCACAACTCACTCACTTCTCTTCTGATTACTTCCTGTACTTTCATAATCAGTTGATAATATGATATTAAACTTGTTGATATTGTTTATAGGGAACAATGTCCCAACCATAGAGTTATACACCATGAGCTCAAAAAGCTGAGTCTGGCAGACAAGAAGAAGTTGGCCAAGGAGTTGATGGAGGAGGTGCAGATGGAAGAAACAGGAACAAAGCTGAAACATCCCTTCCAAGACACTGACTTTGACAACCCATTCAACATTTGCCCACCTGCTGTCAATGACAAGGTATGTGCATGAGGAAAGGTGGCCTTGTATTTTATAGGGTGAAAATGACTAAATATATTATTTTGCTGGAAGCTTCCCCCGGGGTCTATGGGCCTCTGGAAGACTCTGGGAGGAGTGAGCAGGGGGGCGGGGAGCAAGGCCCTGCCACCAGGCGGGAAGTGTTGCCAATTCGCCCAGATTTTTGCTTCATGTTCATTCTTGTATGATCGAATATACTGTAATGTTCTAGACTGTACTGTTCGGTATATATATAGGAGAAGAGGGCGAGAGGAGTTGGTCACAGTCATAGTCAGCGAAGAGTCAGAGTGAATTGCACTAAGGAGGAATATTAAACTACAGCAGCTGTGCAAGGTGTTTTACATATCTCCCTCCCACGGAGTCTCCTGACGGCGACACGGAACCCAAGTAATACGTCCGGCATAACAATATTATTAATCTACTCAGAGCATAGCTACAACATTTCTCAGCAGCCATGTAGTGTATTCAGCAACATTAATGCCATCTTGGTGAGTGGTTGCTTTCATATTGATGAAAATCCTGCCTGTAATCTTTCAGGTGATCAAAACAGCAGATGGTAAGAGTCATGGCCCTGCCCTGAGGCCAAATACCTGGCTACCACTTACCCTCAAGTCTACTGCCAGTGTGAGCGACAAGATGGCCTCCTTTGTGTTTGCACTGCCCAAAGAGACTGACCACACTGGATGTTTGCCAGGACAGTATGTTGCTGTAAGTATGCCCAGAATGCTGTTCTCTGATTCTCTTAAATATTAAATGAACATGAGGAAAATTGAGATGCAGGATTAAAGTTCAAAGCATTTATTTTATCATTTTTAAGTCACAATGTGAATGTAAGACTGGAAGAGCATTTAATAAGTACATTATTCATGCAAGTTCATACATGTTTGAAGATCCAATCACAGTCCAGCATGTATCACCAATCTGGGTATTGATGATAGTAACAAGTAACAGTCAACCTTGCAAGGACCGTGACTGAGATGAGTTTCTACAGGCGAGGGTGAACATCAAAGGCAAGGAACAGCTGCGTTACTTCTCACCAGTGTCCTGCCCAGACGACTTTGGCAGCATTGAGTTGGTGTTGAGGTTTGAGACACAGGGCATTATGTCCCAGCACTTCAAGGCTCTCAAGCCAGGTGGGCATTAGGTGACATGAGAACAAAATAGTGTAAGCAATCTCCAGGAGGCCAGTTAGTTTTCACTGGGCAGCTCCTGTAAACCTAGAACCGCTTCTCACCACCCCTGCCCTCAAATTTTTCTAACCTTTTCTTGAATGTATCTGTCATGCTGGAACTTGCCACATGATTGCCAAGCCTGTTCCACTTATTCACTGCTACAAGTAAACCAAGTAACTACTTGTTCTACCCTTCTAGTTTATTACTGGAGCATTGTTGAAAGCACTTTATTTGTTTCATCATAATCATTCAACATTCTTTTTATTTCCTTTCAGCTGCCAATATCACCTGTGTCTGGTTTTGAGTCTTATTCCCAAAAGTTTAATCACTCCCCGAGATTTTACCAGTATGTATTTATGCACCCTCTTCTAATGATAATAATACATTATGATCACAATTGTTATTTTTTCCCAGTGAAACATTACTGTTTTTTTAGGTGATAAAGTTGAGTTCCAAGGTCCCTGCGGAGGGTTTGAGTACGCGCCAAACCAGCTGGATGAAGTGACTATCCTGGCCTCTGGAGGCGGCATTACCCCTGGCCTGCAGCTCATCCGCTCCATCCTCAAGGTCTCGTCAGACAAAACCAAAATCAGTCTCCTCTACTTCTCTGAAAATTACAATGAAATTCTCTACAGAGAAGAATTGGATAACTACAAAGGTTTGTATAATTTTCATTGTTTGCTGTAAGACATTTAACAATATAAAGAAATTTCTTAAGTCAGGCGGGTAGGCGGTGTCTGAGTGGATGGCGTGGCGGCGCCGTGTCCAGGACAATGTGGGTTCAAGCCCCACCCAGTGCCACAAGCATGGATTGATCAGGTCCACAACTCTGCCCAGTACCCAGTCCATACAAGTTGTGGAAATTATTCCATCTGTATATATTGTAATTATTAATTTATAGTAATTCAGTTAGAATTAAGCAACAAGTGGTAATAGTTCATATCACAATAAATAATTAGAAGCAGTATGAAATGTTTTGAACGTAACCCATAACGTTCAGTGCCAAGGTGGCAATCATTGTTGATCTGAGAGGCAGTGAACACACCGCCGGGCTCTTGCTCACCAGACTTCAGACGAGATGCATGCCGGCCTCGTATTCGGTGCATTGTCCATGATGTGGGTTCGAATCCGCCGCTAACCACCTCTGATTTTTCAGTCAAAATCAGTCACCGCCGAGTGGCCTAAGACTACCCACATGCTGTCCTGAAGACCACCCATCAACCTGGACTAGAAGAAGCTGTACAACGCAATAATGGCACCACTATAAACAATTGCCTGCGCCATGATGGGCTCAGGCCGACCATCAGGCCACCATTTAAATGCAAATGACCTCCGACCAGAAGAAGCTCCGCTCCAAGCCTCCCTCTGAGGCGAGCGCTATCCGAACAGCTGATGGCAGCCTCTTATCGGACATGGATGGGCAGAGGGCTCGTTGGGCTTAGTACTTTGAGCAGTTGTACACGGTGGACCCTCTGAGTGGACAGCTTCCAGTTGCTGGGTTGCAGGTGGTGGATGCTGATCCACCCATTGACGAAAGCCCACCCTCTCTTAACGAGGTCAGAGAGGCTGTGACAAAGTTGAAGGGTGGAAAGGCACCTGATATTCATAACCTCTGGGCAGAGCTGCTCAAAGCATGAGGTCATGATCCACGGGTTGTATGCTGTCTTGACTGCCGTAAAGCAGTCTGGTACCATTCCTCCTGACTGGAAGAGGAAATAGGACTGACAAGACTGCAACAAATACCTTTGTATTACACTGCTCAGTGTGCCAGGAAGGTGCTTGCCCACCTAATGCTGATGCAAATTTGCAGCCAGCTGAAGCTACAGAGACCTGAACAGTCTTGGTTCACTCCTGCTTAGTCAACCATGACGGTGTCCTTGCAGTTTGCGTTCTGGTGAAGCACCAATGTGAGTTTCGACAGGGAATGCTTGCAGCCTATGTCAATCTCAAGAAGATGTTTGACTCAGTGCAATCAATGCAATTTCACATGCATTTCCCCATCATACAGTATATCTATAGGAGTATATGGTGTAATATTACTAATAGCATAACAGAATTTACCACCAGAGACCAGTCCTTTTGATGAAGTCTCCTCATGACATAACAGGTAAGCTTGTAAATATAATTATGAATTCAGCGACCTTAATAGAAAAGCTCTTACAATGCAAGGAGGGAGGATCAGCCATCAAAATGGACCACATGGTAAGTTCACACTTAAAGGGTTTATTTAACATTATTCAGCACTTACTTGAAGGCACACAACATACCATTTTCTCTCGGTAGCCCGTGACAGTCGCCTGAGGGTGGTGTATGCACTTGGCGAGGTGCCAGAGGACTGGGAAGGTGAGGAAGGCTTCATCGACACAGAGATGATCAAAAATCATGTCACCAAGCCTAATGGGAAGAAGCACAAGGTAATTATCTAATTTGCAAAATACTTGATGGTACATATTGGATCTCTTACTTAGACTTGATAAAAGGCTATGATTAAGCTGAAGTTTGCTTTAGTAGCAAAGACAAAAGTCAGGCAAAGCTTAACTGCATACAAATTCACAAGACAATACACAATAGGAGAAATCATCCACATTGTCAGCTGCATTAACATACTGCAGTTTATTTTTCGTCTTATTTTCCGTGCCCAGCATGGGTCAGCGAGGGCTAGCAGGAAACAATTTTGTGTTACTCGGTTATTCAAGCCAAGTTGTGTCAGGACTCTCCCGTACAACTTTCCCAGCACAGCCAGTGGACTTACATCCCTTTATCTACTGCATTTACCCCCCACTCCATTTCCTTTGCCTAAGGAGCCAGTTAGTATGGGTTTTATGCAATTCTTTGGTACCATCCCCTGCTCCCAAGCTAGTTTGTATTAATCTAAAATCCATTAACTCACTACCTCCATATTTTAGCACCGAGTTTTCCAGGCCATGTATCTGATGCCTGGGCATGAAGAGGACTGGAATGCAGCATTTCTCATTTGCTTCTCCAAAAGGGCTTTAAAGTAGTAAAACACTGCAATATTTCACTCAAATATGTAGATAGCTTGGTTTGAAAATAGATCAGAAAAGCATTGCTCATCTTGCTTTATTCCTAACAAAAAGAAACTACTATAGGTAAAGCCTTGGATCTCCAGTTGCTTCTTGCCACTCTTTTATCATCTCATAGAGAGGGCAGTAACTAGGCTTCCAGTGATATTCGCTCCATGTTAAGAAATAAATAAGCTCAAGTTTTAAATATCAGTTTAATTGTTGATAAAAATGAAGAGTAGATTTTGTCAAGTAAAATCTCAAGATGCCATCCATCAGGAGAGCTGCCAATAATGTTTACATTGGACCATATGAAGAAAAGCTGAGAAAACTCTACTAGTATTTGAACTGCACAGACGGTATCTCCAGTTACGTGGCTATAGGGAGCATCCTCCGTGTGGGCGAGGCAGTGCTGGAAAGGATGCTTGTGTGGTTTGAGTACTGGGTGTTGAGGTACTATATTCAAAATACTGACAGAGTGCACCACTTGTTATCAAGTAAGTTGATATTTCATTGGTGAACTGTTTCACACAGCAAGTGTGTAATGGTCCCAATTAAGATGTGGGTAAAGACCCCAAAAGGCCAAGTGACATAGAAATCCCTTAAGCCCGACACTAGAGTATCCACCTCCCATCTCGGGGGCCCAGGACTAGAGTATCCACCTCCCATCTCGGGGGCCCAGGTTAGAATCCTGGGCGGAATATTTGGAAAGATTTATTCTCTCAAACAGATAAATTCCCCAAATAAAATAAAATATTCAAAAGCTACTATTGTCTGACTGATGATTTCTTGGGTATTACAAGCTAACATTTATTCAATATCAATTTTTGCCAAAATGAAGCAGACGTTTATAGAATTTACTTAGTTAATACATTAGCAAGGGTGTCATATTAAAGGAAGTCTGATTTTACTCACCCTTCAATCAGCTTAAAAAAAAAGGTGAGGTGAGCAATGCTTTCTTCAAGGTATATTTTCATACAAAATTATTTGAATGTAAAATAGTACAGTTTCACACCTCTTACAGAAAAGTAAATGAAAGGTATATTACATTCCTTTCTCTCACACCGGGGGACTGGACGACACTGTGCTGCCCCATACAGTTTAGTAAATTCTCCATTGTCTTGCTTACTTCATAGATCATTATGTGCGGCGGACCCACGATGGCCATCTCCTGCCTCCACTCCCTCCGCACACTTGGCTATGGCTCTGACAGCATGTTCATCTATGGCCCATTTGGAACTGCACAAGTGCAGACTGTGTACGGGCAGAACGTGAAGCTGTCCTCTCACTCCTGCGACAACGTCCTCTGATGTGGTATCTCATGTCTTGAGATCACTTTGCAAAGGGAACTACATTACTTTTTAACCTTGAAAAAATGTTTCCCTTCCTAATGGAAAAAATAAATAAATAAATAAAAAAAAAAAAAAAATTCAAGTTGTAAGAGGCACACCACTTGTATTATTTAGATTGAGTATTTCTGTTCTGGATATAATATTCTCCCAATCCTGCCCTGCCTGCTCCTTGAGACATTTCATATTCATAGCCTGTGTTTTAAACATTTAGATTGTTTACCATATTAACCCCTTGACTGCATACTTCCTACCTGAAGACCTCACCAATCTACAGGAATGGATCAAAAAGTGGCTGCTACAACTCAATGAAGAAAAATGTAAAGTCCTGCATCTTGGGAGGGAATATCCAGCATACCAGTACCACATGGGAAACACTCCACCACAGAGGCAGAGGAAAACCTGGGACTATATTATGTTACCAGGCTACCAGTGAAAGCCAAATCCATGCCAAACGCAGAGGACGGATTAATCATATCTACAGTAAACCCAAGCCACTCACAATAATAGGCTAACATTTACCGGACCTAACAGTAGATTTTATGATTTTCATTGTCAAACAATGCAAAAGATAAATTTACATATTACACATATATTTATAAATTTTACTTTAATCTCTTGGTTAGTTAAGGCATGATATTAGTTACTCATCAGCATCTAAATTTTTCACCAATTTGTAATTATTAAATATAATAATCCTTTAAGAAGTATGTTTATTTATCCTTTGATTATTTATTATAATTTTTTTGTTCACTTGGCACAAAGTGTAATACTGAAATATCTTCACTCTGTATTGTCCCTTGGTAGTATATACAGCAACCACACCAGAGCGACTGGACACACCTGATATTAACACAATCACAGACGAGGAGAAAGCATAACACACAATATAAGAGTTTTAGAAAAGGGAAAATATTGAAAAGTTATGCAGAAACAGGCTGGAAAGAGGCAAAAGTGCATGCCATAATGGAGCAAGGATGACAAGTTTTCAAGGAACCTGCAGGCTCCATAATGTGTGTGATGATTATAAGGGTGCCAGGGCTTTTGCAGGCCCCCTGCCCAAAATATTTTATCTGACAAAAAGCTTCCTCACCATGACATGGAGGCTGTTAATGTCTCCACATTACCTACATTGTAGTGCAGCTGACTTGCCTGATGGGCGAGCCTCCCGTAACTCACTCTGCGATTGGGGTACCTCTTTGGCCGACTGGTTAAGGAGTGGCTCCTGTCTTGGTGGTCTCGGGTTCGATCCCTGGCGCCGGCAAACTTTTCCTTGTCTGGATTAATTCCTCGTGTGTTTCCTTACACGCTGTGGTTGTGTTGGAGTATAGCAAAGAGTAAATTTTTGGCGTTTCAACATTACACTGCATACCGTAAGAAAACTGACCTGCAAAACCTCCTCAATAACCACTGGGGCCTCCTTGAGCTCTACAAACTCGTCAACCCAAAACTTCCTTCTCGACCTCCAGAATTAACTTTCACCTTGACCTCCATAGCCTCTTCCTTGGCTGCCACCATCTCTTCAACCTAAAGACAAAGGACCTATTCCAGAAAATAGATTTATGTAAGAAAAACACTTTTCAAATAATAAGTCACAACCCACAATGCATGGCAAAGGAAGGAAAAGAGGGTTTTATTAGACTTAATTGTCAGTGCCAGACAGATAAACGCTTGCAAGGAAATTTAAGATTAGGAATTGAGGAGTGTGGCAGGGCAAGTAGACTAGGGAAGCTGTGAAGAGAGGACAATAGTGACTGGCATGGATATCTGACTGAATGAACCGCAGAACAAAAATAAAACAAAAAAAAGTTAATAAAAAAAATGTGGCAGAAAAGAAAGGGCGATGCAAATTTTTTAAAAGACAAACTGCAATATGTTTCTAGGGCAGAAAAACGTATAGATGACAGGCGAGTCTTTTAATTACTATTGGCGGTGAAACAACAACTGATACAAGTGCAGTGCCAGATCAAGATGTTAACACTATATAGCGTAACCCAAACGACTATAAAACCGGTCCTTAGCCACAATCAGTCCTTTACAGAGCAATAGATGCTTAATCCTCTTGGCCAAAAAAACAAAAAAAAAAGAATAGTACCCACCGCAGAACACAAGTCACAAAAACAATGGTCATAAAAACAATACCCACATAAACAATACCCACATAAACAATAGCCACAATAACAACAGCCACATATACAATAGCCACAAAAACGACAGCCACAAAACAACACCCACATAAACAATAACCACAAAAACAACAGCCACAAAAACAACACCCACATAATCAATAGCCACAAAAACAATAGCCACAAAAACAACAGCCACAAAGCAACAGCCACAAAAACAACAGCCACAAAGCAACAGCCACAAAAACAACAGCCACAAAAACAACAGCCACAAAACAACAGCCACAAAAACAGCCACAAAAACAACAGCCACAAAGAAACAGCCACAAAAACAACAGCAAAAAAAAAAACAGCAACAAAACAACAGCCACAAAACAACAGCCACAAAAACAACAGCCACAAAGCAACAGCCACAAAACAACAGCCACAAAACAACAGCCACAAAACAACAGCCACAAAAACAACAGCCACAAAACAACAGCCACAAAAACAACAGCCACAAAACAACAGCCACAAAACAACAGCCACAAAACAACAGCCACAAAAACAACAGCCACAAAGCAACAGCCACAAAGCAACAGCCACAAAAACAACAGCCACAAAGCAACAGCCACAAAAACAGCCACAAAAACAACAGCCACAAAGCAACAGCCACAAAAACAGCCACAAAAACAACAGCCACAAAGCAACAGCCACAAAACAACAGCCACAAAAACAACAGCCACAAAACAACAGCCACAAAACAACAGCCACAAAACAACAGCCACAAAAACAACAGCCACAAAACAACAGCCACAAAAACAACAGCCACAAAACAACAGCCACAAAACAACAGCCACAAAAACAACAGCCACAAAGCAACAGCCACAAAACAACAGCCACAAAACAACAGCCACAAAAACAACAGCCACAAAGCAACAGCCACAAAACAACAGCCACAAAAACAACAGCCACAAAACAACAGCCACAAAACAACAGCCACAAAAACAACAGCCACAAAACAACAGCCACAAAACAACAGCCACAAAACAACAGCCACAAAACAACAGCCACAAAAACAACAGCCACATAAACAAGTCATCAAAACAATAGCCACTGAATAGCCACAAAACAACAGCCATAAATACAATAGCTACAATATATGATAGCCACAAAATAGCCCTAAATCAATAGCAACAAATACAAGTCACAAAAAACAATAGTCTCAAAAACAATAGCAGTAATAAGTCACTTTTAAATTACCTTTAACAATATCACTAATTATTATTATTATTTTTTCTGGGGACATCAGCCCCCTTGAACAAAGGGACCGTCTCTCTCTCTCTCTCTCTCTCTCTCTCTCTCTCTCTCTCTCTCTCTCTCTCAAAAAATCTGGAAATCACCACAACCAGTCTGAGCTTTGAGAGAAGACACATGGTAAGGTTGGGGGCCTACACTAGAGGTGCGCGTGGCCTCGGTGCTCATCTCTGTCGAATTAGCCCTTGAGGCTGTGGTGGGTGAGAGCCCATCACCCTGGAACAGGGCCAGTGTGACATCCGGATTGCCACAGTTTACCTTCACCTGGTGTCCCAGACACCCATTTATTGACCAGTCCGAAAGGGAGGATGAATAGCAGGGTGAGCTGTACGCCGACTGCCCAGGTCGGGATTCGAACCCGGAGTAGTGCAGGAAACCGATCGAGTTGTTACTGAAAACGGATACTTTCGGAGGGTAGCGGAGTGTGTGAGTTACATTCCGAGACCAAGAAACAGGGAGATAAGCTCTTGTGGTATATCCTGCACATAAAAACTCCCTAGTTAGCAAGAGTGCTGTAAAATCAAACCAGAGCAAGGATAACTCCACTGTAAAGGAACAATGATGATAATGACTGTGCGCCAGTCTCACAATCCAATGCTGGTTAACGATGTGTTTTAAAGGTTAAAGGCATTTTTTAAAGTTAATTAAATATTTTCGAAGGTTAACGATGCGCTTAGAAGTTAAGGGCATGGAAAAATAATACTATGGTGGAATTTTGAGTTTAACGATTTAATTAACTGTTTTAACGTAAACTGCCGACAATTGATCCGTAAAATTAACGGCTTAAACTGTGTTAGCCTAGCCATTAATGATTTGTTGGTTGACGTTTTGGTTAACGATGCTCAACATTGGATTCCTTGTTCGTCATTGATGCAATGAAGGATCTGAAAATGACTCATAATTCGTGTCTTAGCGTTGACTGAAATGAAACGTGAACTTGCTGAGGTAACGCCAAGGAGGCTATACCGTTAACTACCGACGTGTCAGGGCCCATAAATTATCTCAAACACCTTATAATCCTTTTCCCAAGCTTAAAAAACAGCATTACCACCCGGACACGCACCGAAAACCCATTTACCACGTACCGCGAATTACCGGCGTGTCAATAATATCCATAATAATTGTCTAATACCTCTCTCTCTCTCTCAAAAAAAAAAAACGCCAGGACACGTACCGAAAACACGAGTCTATCAAGAGCCAAGTACCGATAACTGCCGACGTGTCAGTCACTGCCCATAATTACTCTACCTCTAATACTTTATAATCCTTCCCCGACGCATAAATAAACAGCATTATTATTCAAAACACGCCAAAAACATAGATGCACATTACTCTCATATTACTACTATTCAATATTTTCTTACCTTTTTTTCCCAGCCGATCTGCGTGGCCCATCCGTCTCCGCTGCTGCCGTGGGCGTCTCTGAGCCTGATTGAGGTTCCCGGTGTCTTGTTTCTCCGCGTCCTTCTATTTCTGGCAGTCCGTTTTGTTTACTAACCAAAAGGCGGATTGCTATGAACACGGAACCATGTGCTCAGCTGGTCGCGTAAGACAATTTTGTTTTTAGAAAATAGCAAGATGCTATTTCCCGTAAATTTACTGATGAATTACTGCATGAAGGCTATTTATTGGTCCTTTACTTCAGTTATTACAAAACAGAGCGTTGTACTGGATTCATTGATGTTTTCCAATGAAAGAATAAAACTAAGCCATTCCGTGCTTGAAAACACTGGAGGGACAGCCATGTATACCCGACCAGCTGTGTACACGGATCCGTACGTGTTCATAGAAGGTTTGTAAACAAAACGGACGGCCAGAAATAGGAGGACGCGGAGAAACACAACACCGGGTCCCCGGCAGCGCGTGAGGAACGAACCCTGAACCCTCAAAACATATCTGCTGCCTCGAATTCGTGAACCAGTGACTCGGCGGGAGCTTAGAATACGAGAGCAAAATTTGAGGTGTCTTTACTGTGATGTGCTGGGTGAATAGTGCACTGTGATTTATGAGGTCGTAGTCTATACAGCTAAAGCATATGCCCCCAACTTCACCTTTAGTCAATACATCTGAATGGAAAAGGTAAATTGCAAGGAATCCGGACAGCATGAAACCTTAACTGGTGCTTCGCCGCGTGACTGTCGCTGTGTAGGCTACTAGTGGTTGTTGTTTAGTTCCTCGCCTCAAATTCTTTCTCATTACCTTCCAAAGGGGAATGTATTGCGCCCTAGTCCCCCGCCCCCGAGATGGCAAACACACACACACACAAAAAAAAAGAAAAAAAAAAAGAAAAAATAAATAAATAAATAAAATAAATAAATAACGCATTAAAACCTTCACGTCTACTATGGGTATTTATTATGTCTTAGTACAATATTTTATCAGATCTACAATAAGACGTGAACTCATGAATTTGCCGAAACATTTGATTATGTGACCTGAAGTGAATTTATAGAAAATATCAGAGAAATACTTCGGGCAACAAGACAGCTTTCACATACATAAACTAAAAAAAAGCGTATATTAAGTACTATAATAACTAGACTAGAAATATAATGTTGACTTGCAAATTAATTGTGATGTATGTGGCCTTAATTAACATATTACACACATACATCAGGGCCTTGAGTTGGGAGGGCTAACGGAGGTATTAACAGTTTTATCCGTATTGGTGATGTTACTTACTAGTATTATAATATTAACACCTCCATGAGACGGTCCCTTATCACCTACTGGCCACCTATTTACGGTTCACACACACACACACACACACACACACACACACGCACGTCAAACTCAGAACCGCCACTAAATATCAGATGCCGTCATGTCCGAGTTGATGTTGATGGTGTTGGAGGGCGAGAGTGGCGACTTGCGAGCCATGGTGACCCTGGGCAGGCCCGACTGGGTCCCCTCGCGTCGCTGCCACGCCATGCACACCACCACGCCCACCAGCACGCCCACCACCAGAAGCCCGATCGCCAGCCCGGCCATGTCCCCTGCGAGGCAAGACGCGGTATACACTACGAACTGATGACGACTTAGGAGCCACACTCAGCTGCTACTGCTATTACCACCACTACTACTACTACTACTACTACAACTATTTCTACTATTATTACTACTACTACCAATCCTCCTCCTCCTCCTCCTACTACTACTACTACTACTACTACTACTATACTCCTCCTCCTCCTACTACTACAACTCCTCCTCCTCCTGCTACTACTACTATTACTGCGGCTACACTATAAAAAAATATTACACCCAGCTGGCATCACTTAACACAGTTCATACCAACTCAGGAGCTAAACACGTGTCACTAAATTATCGTACTCAGAACATTGCATTTATGGGTTTCAGGCCCTAAACTGTCATACCAGCACAATAACGATATTCAGTTAGTTATTATTAAAACCGTTGATCACTGAAGTTTTTTTTTTTGCGATATTTATTAGTCAAAAACCGGAAAATACAATGTGGTGAGTACTAGAATCTGGTAACGCTGGTCCTCAGTATGAAGTTGACTGTCGTTTTGCGCGCTCAAGCGAACACAAGGAGGTCTTCACCATGACCTAGAAAGCACCTCATCTAGCACTATTATCAGGGTAAAGAGGCAGGTCATGTGCGTGTAAGTTAATTGAAAGGTTTGAGTTTTGACGGAGAGGAATCTTTCTAAATACAAATCCTACCTCGTGAGACAGAGAGGGATTTCGTGTTTTAAACCAAATTTATTCAAACGTTAAAGCTAGAATTTTGTTGCCTCTGTCAAGGTCATTAACAGAGTAGACTTGGATATACGTTCCTGGGGATCTCATTGTCTCTCTGAGAATATGGGTTTGAGCGGTGTTTTGATACTGTTTGAATAGTTCTTGACCTCATCCTATTTTTTTTCTTTTGCAGTAACGGAAGCAGCTCGAAAAAAAGAAAAAAAAGCCAAGCGCTGCTCCTTTAATAAGAAAAAGCTAAGCGCTGGTCGTCTAAAAATAAAAAAAAGCCAAGCGCTGCTCCTTTAATCAGAAAAAGCTAAGCGCTGGTCGTCTAAAAATAAAAAAAAAGCTAAGCGCTGCTCTTCTAAAAAAAAAAAAAAAAAAAAAAAAAAAAATGGCCAGAAGAGAAGGGCAATTTCGCGGGGACAAGAAATGCATGAAGCCTCTTTGCCATCACGAAGTCTTAGATTCTCCTTGCGTCATCAACATGATTATAAACTCTACATAAAAGATTCCACACCCTCCAAACTCTCAAAACTCTGATGCATCTTACACGGACACGAAGGAGAGCTCGTCTGGCTCCCTGAGTGGCGTGACTACAGCACAGCCAAGGCAAGGGCGAAGAGAGACTCACCTGGGCCATAGCCTTGGTCAGTGGTGAAGGTGTAGGTGTCGTCTTCGGCCCTCGTCACCTCTCTGATCGACTTGGCGTGCAGGATGACGTACACCGGCTGCAAGACGGACAGGAATGCGAAGAAAAGGAGGAAAGCGATGTAAAAAAAGGTGGTGAGAGTTAAGAACACAGAAAATTAGAAGAAGAAAAAGAAGAGAAGAAGACTTACCCTACAACCCTACACCCCTTGTCATCGCTTCCTTTCCTTTTCTACTTTATTTGTCACATTCGTACCACTTCCTTCGTTCCTCTTCTTTCTCCACACTTTTTTTTTCAGCAGGAGAGGCGGCTCAAGGGAGGAAAACACAACTATGCGCTGCTCCAGTAACAGAAAAAAGAATGAAAGGCTAGAAGAGAGGCGTTAGTCACTGGCGTATAACTTCCTTTCCTCCTCCTCCTCTGCACTCATCGCTATCTATGTATGACTTCTCCTTCCTCTCTTCGTTCTCTCCACAGCTAATCGTTTCAGCATTCCACGGTTTCCCTGTCCTCGTCATTATCTTCACCTTAACTATCTACTTTTATTATTCCTTCCCACTCCCCAACTTATTTCAGTAACTATTTTCATGCTTTCCAACCCTCGTTATTGCTTACTTATTTGCTTGATTTAGATTCATCTAAATCAACTTCCCCCCCTCATTATTGCTTACTTATTTACATGTTTCTTCTCTTCATCTAAGCTAAGTCGCACCAACCCGCCCCCGAGGTCAAAGAACAAGTACCCACAAAACATCTCACCTCCACCGATTGGTAGATCCCTTCGAGGTGGACGATGATGATCATCTTCGAGCTGGCGACGGTGGAGACGATGAGGTTGGCGGCCGTGTCGAGGTCATTCTCAAGCTTGGCCCCGGGCGCGTCGCCGACCACACTGGGCAGCGGCAGGATGGTGAAGAGCACGTACGTCTTGCCGTTCCTGTACTCCATCTGGCGAGGGCAAGGGGAGAGGGATGAACAGGAGCCACGGATGGAAGGGAGAGAGAGGAACAGGCGCCACGGAGAAGGAAGAGGGAGGAACAGGACCCACGCAGAGGCGGGAGAGGGATGAACAAAAAGCCAGAGAGAGAAGGGAGAGGGATAAACAAAAGTCTGAGAGAAAAGGCAAAAGGGAGAGGGGTGAGCAAAACAACTGCGGCCGTGAACATACATGGAAAAGCGGTGGAGGAATGCAACGTTGGGCCAAAGCAGTAACAGTACCTTACCACTTCTTTGTTTATCCTGAGCGGCGAGACCACCCCCACCTCCGCCAAGGCCAACTGCGTGGCGTGAAGGAGGTTGTCTTCCAGGCCCTTCACCTGCTCCATGGCGTCTGAAGGCAACTCCATCAGGAAATCTCTCTTCTGAAAGGAACAAAACATGTGTTGTAGGAATACACTAAATTGTTGCCATAGATATCTGAGGAATACTTTTTTCTTGAAACATAATTATCACAATATTTATCTGTTGTACCTGTGTATCTGTAATCAGTAAAGACAACATGATTTTTATCCCGTTTAAGAAAAGAATCTTGCTGTTCGCTATATATACTTAATAAATTTTGTATATTTTTTGGAGGGCATACTTTGAGAATGAACTTTCTGGTGAATCTGAGAAATCAGGAGAAAAGTCATTGACGTTTCACACTCATACAATTCGATTGTTACCAAGTTTTGCACCACTTCAATAAACAGATACAACGAGCATCTAAACCAGTACAGCACCACGAGAGGGGACATGGCGTCACTGACCCTGGCGCCTTTGTAGCAGAGGGAGATGTCGATGGAATGCGTGAAGGGTGGCTGCGTCTGGTAGTCGAAGATGTTGCTGATGAGATGGGGAAGACCCGCTGCCTGAGGGAAAAAAAAAAAACACCAATGCTTTCAATAGGAGTAATGGTGATGGTGACGGTGGTGGTAATGGTGATGGTAGTGGTGGTGATGGTGGTGGTAATGGTGACGGTGGTGGTAATGGTGATGGTAGTGGTGGTGATGGTGGTGGTAGTGATGGTGACGGTGGTGGTAATGGTGAATTTTTTTTTACATCCCCGTCTAAAGCGCCGGTAGGCTTTCTTCAGGGGCCAGATGGTCGGCCCAAGCCCGTCATGGCGCAGGCAATTTTTATAGTGGCGCCAGTTATGTTTTGGCTCATGCTGCCCCCGGAACTCATTCTTGGTTCACTGGCCGGGTTCTTCTAGAGTCCGGGTTGATGGGTGGTCTTCTGGACAGCATGTGGGTAATCTTAGGCCACTCGGCGGTGACTGAAAAATCCCAGGTGGTAGCGTGGGGACTCGAACCGACGTTGTCCATGGCGTGGTGAATGTGAGCCCAGCACGGTGGTGGTAATGGTGATGGTGACGGTGGTGGTGATGGTGACGGTGGGAGTAATAGTGATTGTGGTGGTGGTGGTGGTGGTAGTGTGGCGGTGGGTATACGGTGCCCAATAACACAGAACATGTGTGATGCGAATGGATAATGGAGACAGTATGAAGGAGGAGCTAGTGGTACGATATATCATAAGTGCCGTGCATAATTTCAGTGTTTGCAGAGCAGGTGTTTGATATCTTGTTCCAAGATATCAAATTTAGGGTAGGCGGTGGCTGAGTGGTTAGCGTGCTGGGGTCACATTCACCGCGCCATGGACAACGTCGGTTCGAATCTCCACGCTACCACCTGAGATTTTTCAGTCACCGCCGAGTGGCCTAAGACTACCCACATGCTGTCCAGAAGACCACACATCAACCGTCCAGTGAATCAAGAATGAGCTCCGGGGAGCAGCATGAGTCAAGCAGAACTGGGGCCACTATAAAAATTGCCTGCGCCATGACGGGCTTGGGCCGACCATCTGGCCCCTGAAGAAAACCTATCGGCGCTATAGTCGGGAATGTAAAAAAAAAAAAAAAAAAAAAAAAAAAAAATGCTTGGGCAAACCGGTAGTCCCCAAACTGAATCGTGAAGACTGACTTACGATGTTGAGGTACCGCTCAAGCTTCATGGGAACCGAGTCCAGGGACACATAATCACGAGCAGTTTTCTTCCTGGTTTGCCCCGCCCCTGGCATCTCGCCGGCCCCGCCCTTCATTGCCCCTGGCCCCCGGGTGTCCTGGGCAGTGCCTAACGGACTCCTGATGGGCTCGTCAAACACCAGAGGCTGTGAGACAGAAGGAAAACAGAAGCATACACATTACTATTTTTTTTAACTCAAAATCAACTATAATTAACGGTACTTGTTATTCCTGCCTGCATATTATTGACACTGATGACTGTTTACTATGCGAAAGCTACCATAGGTACAGTATCCACGAAATCGGACACGCGTGTGGCTGCAGGTTGCCGTTGCGCGATAATGCACACTTCAGACTCGGGTGAACCGACTATAGTACCACAACATGCACGAGCGAGGTGGCACGTGACACAACCAACACTCGGGGTCCTGAGGTGTCAGTACTTACGGAGGCGTAGTAGGCGACGTAGTTTTCCTTTAGCAGGAAGCCCAGGAGCTCCTTCTGGCCCACCCACACGTCGGCATCCAACCCTCGCGCATCGTGCTGCTCCACGCACAGAGACAGATAGGTATAGATAAATACGGATATATAGATTATTGACAGCAGGAAATATCGCCCAAAATAAGTATAATGAACAATACAATAATAATGACCTAAATAAATCACACACACACACACACACACACACACACACACACACACACGAAAACAAATGACACGAATATAACAAACAAACAAACAAACAACAACAATAGTAACATAAGGCTCATCTATCGGTCAGTGAAGAATAAAATAACGCAAAACAGTCCACAAAAAAATATCTCCACCAAACCAAAGAAACACGCAGGAGGAAACACAAGCACTCCTGGCGGCGCCTCACCAATCCGTTGTACTGCCACGGCTCGTCCAGGTCCACGAAGAGCCATGGCGGGAGCAGACTGACGGTGCCGTTCTCGCCCACCATCACGTCCCCGATGTTCGTGAAGTTCTCGATGGGGTGCATGTCGCAGACCCTCAGGTGCTTGTACACGTCGTAGGTCAGGCCTGGAACGATAGAATGGAATGTCGGGAGAATGGAGGATAGTGAGGAGGCATGTTTCTGTTTCTGTCGTCTCCGATGATAGAATGTGCTTGAGTTCATGTCCGGTAAGGTGGACATGAGCTGCATCAATGTTTCGTTTTTTATAGTGGAATGAGAATAAATGCTCTCTCTCTCTCTCTCTCTCTCTCTCTCTCTCTCTCTCTCTCTCTCTCTGGTTCAGAAACTGGTTGCACAACACAAGTAAAATGATGGTGGAATGTGGTTAAAGTTTTGTCCAATAGGTGGATATGAGTTAGGTGAATGTTTCGTCTATTAGTGGAATAATAATCAATGCTTCTTTAGTCATTTAGCAACCCGACAGCACAACACAGGTAACATGTTGTAGGTGGAATGAGGTGAATTAAGATTTTGTTCATAAAGGTGGAAATTAACTGTATGCATGTTTTGTCTTTTTGGTGGAATAAAACAGAATGCTTTATTAGACTCTTCACAACCTGGCAGCACATAACATGCTCACCTTGGGTGAAGTCTTGAATGCGTCTCGTCTCAAGCTCGTAACGGTACTCCTGGCCGAAGATGTACCACGGCACGAAATCGATCATGGAGATTTTCGAATCCCAGTCGTAGTAACCCTGAGGAGGAGGAGGAGGAAAGATTGATGGGATAGCAACTTTTGGTTTTAGACATTTTTAACTAGTAGGAAAACAGAGAAGTGAAAACAACAATTACGAAACACGGATTGAAAAGAATAAGAAGGAAACAATACAATATAGAGGGTGAAGGCAACTGATGACAAACAAACACAGACATAAAGAAGTGAGCAAAAGGAGAAATCAGTCAAAGAGAACAGGATATCCATCACTATAACAAACACAATGAGCTAAACAGAGAATAAACAAATGAGAAGCGAATATGAACAGGAGGAGGAGCAAGACCAGTAACATAAGGGATGAAGACGATTGAGACAAAGAAAATGAGATAGGCGAATATGAGCAGAAGGAGAAACCAATTAAGAAAACTGAATAACACTAAGACTGACGTAGTGGGTGAAGGCGACGGTGAACTCCACGTTATGGGTCTGGTTTTCGCCGTTGGGGAGGGAGAGAGTGAAGGGCGTGACGGTCTCGGAGTTGTAGGAGAAGAAACGCGGCATCTTGGGCGGCTCGTACTGGCTGACGCGGCCCTTGCAATACACGTCTGCGGGAGGCTGGAGGGAGGCAGGGTGGGTTAGAGGAAGGTCGATGTTGAAAGCTCCTCCGGCCATTTACGATCTCGGGGTCATATTCTCAAGCATTCCTGTCCCCAAGCACACACACATTTGACAAGGATTTCGTAGGAGCTGTGAGCTTTTCCATGGGTAGTTTTGTGACCCTGGTGGTAATTTGCTGAAGATTCTGTACCATGAACGTATAAAAAATACTCCTGAGTAAGCAATCAATCTCATTTTTGGCCTCTGGAATGAGATGATGTGAGAGGCAAGAGCGTCTGAGAATATTGACCCTGGGCTTACATAACGTCATCACACATTCTCATGGGAACTATAGTATGAGAACTTGTAACTAACTGCCTAACTATAAATCATTTGACAGGTAGGAACAATAGTAACGAGGCCAAACGGTTGTCACTTTAAGCAACTTTCACTTAGCATGCACGGGTGGCAGACTCACCTCGAGGATGTCGATGCTGGGCCGAATGTTGCTGTAGAACTCGTAGAAGTCGTAGCGCTGCATGACGCTCCTCGTGAAGTAAGGTTCCACCCTGCCGTCGGATATGACTTCGATGGCGAGGGGCACCTGACCGTCGTTGCCGTCTATGGTCCATTTGGCCACTGTAAGGCACACCAACACTCAAGATGAAGATTCAATTGCACATAAATCGTCTCTATCAATGTACAGCTCGCACGCATACAAGCATAACTACTCTTGCAATACACAACTCTTACACACCATAATTCTTACCTAATACGGATTATCTAACCTTCGACTTTACCTAAAACGATTAATCTACTCATTGACTTTACCTAATACTAATAGCCTAACAGTTGGCTTAACCTGATATCAATAACCTAACCGACGACTTTACCTAATATGGATAACCTAACTTTTGCCTTTACCTAATACACAAAACCTAACCGCCGACTTTACCTAACCCTCGGGGACCAGCCACCCTCCCTCCCTTATCCCTGCCACTCACATGGCCAGTAGTAGGTGATGAGCGCCGTGTTGCCCTCCTTGCTCTTGATGCACACGTCGAACTTTTCGCAATCTATGCCGCGGCAACTCGTCCTGCCGCTGTACTCGTAGGTGTTCTGCGTCGCCCACTCCAGGATGCCGCTGATGCCGTAGTAGCCCGTGTTGCCGTCCGCCTCGCCCAGGCCAAAGAGCTGCCACAACTCCACGTGGATTGCGTCGAGTGTTTTGGCCTTACACGACTTCTCTGAAGGGAAAAATGATAGTTATATATATATATATATATATATATATATATATATATATATATATATATATATATATATATATATATATATATCTATATATATAAAACCTATTCGTGGACAGCTGAAATTTGAATCTTTGAAGAACAGGATGGAATACAACACAAGGAACACACAAAGAAAAGAAGACCACAATGTGAAGACTAGTTATCCTGTACTAAACTTTAAAAAAAGAGATAATGATGATGTATTAAATGGGTCTGTCTCCCCCGTCTTACTTGGGTCGCAGTTGCCGGCGCCTTCGTCCTCGCAGGTGGTGTCTGTGGTGATGATGAGCGCCTCGTCCTTGGTCAGGCTGTAGTGGATGATCTCCTGCTTATCGTACGGCCGGTCGGCGACGATTCCCTCCCCTGGGCAGGGATAGACTCGCTGACTGGTGGCTCACGAGGTGGATATTCTAAGAGCTTCAGCACATAAATAGTTAGGCCGCTGACTGGAAAATGAATTGACTGAAACATAGACGCCTCCAACAGATGATTAGATAGATACACGTAGATACTCAGACAGATAGACTTGTTGGTTAGTGGGTGAAGAAAAGGCTACACAAAACTCTATCAGATAAGTAAACAGTAACGCAAGTTGATATTCAAATGGAAGTTAGATGAAAAGCTGAGAGATAAAAAAAAACCTGTAACAAAAGCTAAAAGATAATTAAAGAGAGATAATTTGATAAACGTGTGAGCTTATCAATCACGCATCACACACTGCCAGCATAGAAATCAGGAGTTTGTTACCAGAGAATAGAGAGAAATTAAAAGAGTAGTTTTTTTTATTTAATTCAATATTGATCCCATACCAGCGTAACTAGGAACATTATGAAAGACTGATAGAAGTCGGTCTGTCCTCACTGATATTAATAAAAAAAAAAAAAAAAACGAAACTGCAGAAAGACGAAAAACATCCCACTTCACGAGGAACAGAAAATAAAACGTAATAGTAATGGCGATGATTTCGTTTGATATCATGAGCACCAGCCAATTTTTATTATACGTATATCACCTTTATCTGTTTGTCTGTTGTCTGATAATTGCTGCTCTCTCTCTCTCTCTCTCTCTCTCTCTCTCTCTCTCTCTCTCTCTCTCATATCCCTTTTCCTTGCTCTCTCTACCCATGAATTCCCCTTTTCTTTCTCTAATACACTCCTGTAACCTCACTTTTTCCCTTTTTTTACCCCATTTTCCTTTTTTTCCCTTTTCTCTGCAACCTCCCTCTTTTCACCTCCTTCTCCCTTCTCCCTCTTTTTCCCTTTTTCTTTCCATTACTGCACTCCTTACTCTCGCTCTTTGTACCAACCGTCTCTTTCTTTCTGTCTCTCCCTCTTTGTTACTCCAATCCCTCCCTCCCTTCCATTTCGTTCCTCCCTCTTTGTCAACCCATTCCCTTCCTCCCTCCCTTCCCCTTCTGTGTCTCCGCCTTACTCAGCTCATAACGCAAGATGCCCATGTTGAGCTTCCTGTCGAAGGCCTCGGCGCCGTACAGCACCTTTTGCTTATCCTCCTCCTGGTGAGTCAGCTCGAGCTCCGTAGTGAAGGAGTGGGGAAGCGTTGGCAGCGGCACTGTCGGCGGGGAGGGAAAAAAAATAGGGTTATAAAGGGATGCAACTGAGTGGGAAAATGGAAATAAATGGAGGGATAGGTAGTGGGTAATGGAAATAATGAGTGGAGGAAAAAATACATAAACGGAGGGAAGGTTAGTGGGAAATGTAAATGGAGGGATAGGTAGTGGGTAATGGAAATAATGAGTGGAGGAAAAAATACATAAACGGAGGGAAGGTTAGTGGGAAATGTAAATGCACAGTGGGAGAAATAGATAGACGAAAGGGAAATGTAAATGAAAGGAGGAAAGGAAAATGCTTATAAAGGGATGAATCGGAGTGGAGTAATGGAAATAAACGGAGGAATGCTGAGTGGGAAATGTGAATAAACCGAGGGAAGTATAGATAAACAGAAGAAAATGTATGATATCAGAAAAAAAAATCTGAAAAAATATAAAGAAAACTTCCTGTTTCGAAATTACAGAAAAAAGTTCAAACAAATGAAAAACAACAACAGTACTTATCAAGGTGGGAAATGTGAATAAACCGAGGGAGGTATAGATAAACAGAAGAAAATGTAAATAAACGGAGGAATGCTGAGTGGGAAAATGTGAATAACAGAGAGCGATGCACGGGAGGACAGGGAAATGATGGAACAAAGGCTGGAGAAGGATAGGGTAGGCAGAGGATACTGGAGACAAGGTATTTAAACAATCAACACAACTGTAACTCCGTGATTCGAAACACCATGAAGCAACTGACTATAATCATGAATCATTTGACCGAGTGACATCATACGCTTGCTTCATCATCAAAATCACCGTAATAAATGACTTCTTGAGCCATCCTGAAGCACCACTCTTGCGTAAAATAAATATGAATCAAACAGTCGTGATGTCTTCCACACTTAACAACGGGATCAAGTTTTTTTTTGCTGCGGGCACTTCTCACCTCCGTTTCCCTCACCTCACTGCAAGGGGTCACTTACTGGTCGGGGGATTCTCGGGGGGTATGCACGGCGGGACTTTACTGCTGTGGTCCCTCTGTAGCCTCTCCATCACAGCCTTCCGCTCCTCGGGTGTCATTCGTCTCTCCTTCCACGTCTCTGCATCTGACGCCGTCGCCGCCGCCACCATCACCACCACCGCCGCCACCACCGCTAACCGCAACACAAATTCTTCACGCTGTTAAATGAGGAATGTTACGTAGTTTTGTGCTTACACCTTTTAGCATAAGTTCACTCACGTAAGTTCCTCATAAACACACTAAACCCCATATACCATTAATCTTTGATCTCATGATTCCCCGCAACAACACAAATCTACGAATCTCACTGGATTGAAGGGACAAAACTGAGCAAAATCACGACCCTCACCATCCTCGCTATGACAGCCGTCCTCTGGGATGTGGAGGAAACAAAAATACGATAATCTGATGTGGGCGGGAGAGTTTAGGCAACAGAAACGCTGCCGCCGCCACCACCGCCACAAGCGCCACGACCGCCTGTAGTGGATACGGGTGAGGACCGCCAGCCAGTGCCCTGCCCGACGCCCCGCCCCCCACGCCCCCCAAGTGGAAACAATGGCTGTGTCCCGCAGCCACTGATAACACACGGGGGTGATGCTCTCTACACAATGAAAAAAACTGTGTTGCATAAAGAGTACAGTAATCAGCGATGTAACGTGGAAAGTCTCTATCAACGTGGTTACATTGTTGCATCAGCAAACACAAAGCGACGAGAAAAAAATATTATGAAACTATGATACATATCAGAAAAAAAATATATCAGAAAAAATATGAAGAAAAATTCCTGTTTCGAAATTAAAGAAAAAAGTTCAAACATATGAAAAACAACAACAGTACTGATCAAGGTAAACATTGTCGCTATTAGTCCGTGCCAGCCAGGTGAGCCGCGGGGCAGGTGAGGCTGGGCCGCGTGCCCCATGAGCCGCGGCGCAGCAAGACCCTCGCGGCCACACAATGGCACACAAACCACAGCGACGCAGTCACTGTTATCAGATGGAAATAAAGGCAAAGTTGCTCCTCTGCCTCTTCGTGCCAGTAGCTTCGTGCCAGTTCCTCCACTACTCAGGATCTTGATAACGTGCAGAGAACATTACTGAGACGATTATTGTTGTTGTTGTTGTTGTTGTTGTGTACACAGCTGGAGTCAAGCAGACCCATATGTAAGGAGCAGATTCCCATATGTGCCTCTTCACGAGGATAAAATCAAGATTATCATTAAAGTCCTTTTGTTTACTGTGAAACGATGCTCCTTTTTAGGAATGTTCAATGAATGTGGAAAATCAAAACTTGTAAATTTGCAATAAATTTCGGTATGAATAAGATGTAGGTGACATCACAGCCACTGCTGACGATCACTATAAAGAAAACGAACTGCAGTAATATTTTCGGTTCAATGACGCAGTACTAGAGTGAGGAAATTGTTGGTCACCTGGCTTTCCAGGTAGTGCTGAGGAATACTTCAGGCCTTCGCGAAGGATTGTTACTTGTATAACTCTTATCAAAAGGTCAATTTTCACGTGCCTCGTTCGCCTCGAGTGTTTTGTGTCCAGTGTGACAATGGAGTTGTTTTGAACGATAAGTGGTCACGTTTACTTATTATTCACCCCTATTATCCTCATGTTAGGCCTATGAAGAAGCTGGAAAATAGTAATCATGAAGGAAAAAAGTGGTTTAATGAACGCCAAATATATTAATTATCACCATTCTCTCTCTTGCACTCTGATATCAGCCCTAAAGACGCATGGTGACCTTTGCAATGAATAATAAGGGAGCACTACATTGATGGAGGTAACATTAGACTGTAGGACATGAACCAACAACTTTGCATATTGTTTTCATTCAGAACACTCGTAGAAACACATATCCAGAGACTTCTATAAAACAACGCAGTTCTTGTTAATCTTACATCTATCATGACTTTTTTCTCTTTAAGTGATATTTAAAGAGAAAACTGCCATTTCGAGAGTTTTGTAGATTTCGATTCATTCAGCACTAAGCGAAAATGAGTTATGGTAGAGTTGACAGTGTTCGGATAATGGAGAATGATGACCCGTATTAGAGAAACGAAAATTGTCACCAAGAAATTTCAAAGTTAAATTTCAATTCCTTTAGCATCAAGGGAAAATGAGCTATAATGGCAGTAATAGTTTTCCGATACTGGAGTTTGATGTCCTTACTAGAAAAACGAAGTGAAAGATCAAAGTACCAATCATTATTTACGTAACGAGGAGCTGGGAACAAAAGTGGAGGTCAGTGATGGTGGCGGCGATGATGAAGCAACTTGATAAACGAGGGAGGCGTGTCTGATTGTGTGATACTGATAACTTTACTCACACGGGGGACACGAGCTTGGTGGGGGTCCCTTGCTAATGGCGTGGAGGGGGCGGACGTGGGGCAGGGAGGGGGCGTTGCAGGTACCGAGAGCGGGCACGCAATCAGTAGCAGGTGAGGCGTGAACAGGTGAACACAAGGTAGCCCAGGTGTTATCCACGGCACTACAGGTGAGTAATGCGTTTTCTGTTAACTCTTAATTTATCGATCTGTTTAGTCATTCAATCATTTCGGACTTTCTAATTTTCTTTTTTTGATTTATAGTTGCTCATTTATCGTTTTTCATTTTTTTTCATATGAGTAAGTTTCTTTCGCGCTGGGTAAAAAAAAAAAAAAGTAGATAAATGTGTAAAAAAAAGATCAGGGGATACAATGAAAATTTCTGGACATGGTGAAAATACGTATAATGGTGTGTGTGTGTGTGTGTGTGTGTGTGTGTGTGTGTGTGTGTGTGTGTGTGTGTGTGTGTGTGTGTGTGTGTGTGTGTGTGTGTGTGTGTGTGTGTGTGTGTGTGTGTGTGTGTGTGTGTGTGTGTGTGTGTGTGTGTGTGTGTGTGTGTGTGTGTGTGTGTGTGTGTGTGTGTGTGTGTGTGTGTGTATGTGTGTGTGTGTGTGTGTGTGTGTGTAACCATACTAACAAAACAACACACACAACTAAAATAACACCACTCAAAACAACGTAAGAAAACACCAAAACAAAACAAAACTAAATCCACACACCTGTACACAACCAAACCTTCCACACACCTGCAGCAGTCACCATCGAGGAACCCGACAAGATGGTGACTCGTGGCGGAGGGACCGTGACGGGGGTGGTGACGGTGACGGTGGCGGTGGTGGTGGTGGTGGCGGCGCTGGTGGGGGCGGCTGAGGGGATGGACCGAGGACCCGCCGCCAGGGAAAACCGGATGAAGAATCTGAAGAGCTCGAACGAGGACCTGAAGGCGCTGAGGGAGAAGTACAAGAGTAGGATCGATATTGACTGTAAAGGATACGGGCCGTCACCTTCAGACCGTGAGTGTTGTGGTGATGATGATGATGATGATGATGATGATGAGGAGGAGGAGGAAGAGGAGGATGAGGGTCTGGTGTGACTGGAGTAGTGAGGGTGATGGTAAAGATTGTGATTAAAAAAGAGAGGGAAAGGAGAATGAGGATGAGGAAGTGGAAGAGGATGGAGAGTTTTTAGTAGTATTTATAGTTGAAAATGAGAAGCAGGAGGATGAAGGGGAGAAGAAGAAAGAAGAGGAAGAAGATGAGTAGTAGTAGTAGTAGTAGTAGTAGTAGTAGTAGTAGTAGCAAGGGTGGGTGTGGAAGAGGACTCATGCACAAAATCTATAACAGCATTAAAAAGTTAGGCGACCATCAAGAATAGTTATGCATGAAGGTGGAACATCCGTAGAGTCCCTCCTTTCTTCCTTCCTTCTTCTTTAAAGCTCTAACCCCTTTTTATCACTCCTTAGACTCCAACCTTTCCTCCTTCCTTCCGTATTATTCATTTCAAAATCTTATCCTTCCTTTATACAGCCTCCCATTTTCCCTTTATTACTCCGCCTTTTCCTTCCTCCTTTTTCATTTTCATCTTCAACCTTCTTACCCCCCTCCCCTTTCACTATTCCATCCTATCATTCCTCCTTTTTTTAGCCTCCTACTCCCCTTTCATCACTTCATTTTATCCTCCTTTCTTCTTCAAGTCCCCTGTCCTCCCCTCTCACTCCATTTTATCCTTCCTGGAGAAAAGACGCCTACGAGGGGATATGATTCAAGTTTTCAAGTACCTGAAAAAGTTCAACAACGTCGATCACTCAAAGTTCTTTGAACCGCAAACAAACTCAAAAACTAGAAATATCCGTTTACCCATTCAAGTACACTGAATACCGAGGTGCTTTCATCTGTTCTGCGGGCACCAAGTGGCTGTCGGGCAGATTAGATCAAAAGAGTGGGCAACCTCGTAATAGGCAATAGGCTTTCTGTTGCCTGCATTTCCATGTTTCCATGTTTCTTCTTTCCATCCTGCCTCTCTAATCTCTCATTGTCCTCCTTTTTCTTCTCCTCATTCCAGTCCTTAAAAACCTATCCACATTTTCTTCCTCCTCCTTCAATTCTATCTTCCAAACGTTTTCTTCGCCTCCTCTTCCTTCTTCTTTCATCCTACCTTCCTAACCTTTCCTCCCTTCCCTCCTCCTCCTCCTACCCTCCTCCCTCCCTAACACTCCCCCTCTCCCCCAGCCCCCCTGCCCACCGTGCCGGAGTCCTTCATGACACAGGTGGAGTACGCGTTCCTGGAAGACGACCTGTTCCGGGTCATCCACGGCGTCGAGATGTACGACAGCTCCAGCAGGCGCGGCGTCAACGACTACGACCTCTGTGAGACCTCGTTCCGTCTTCCTTCTGCGTCAGGGTGTTTGTGTTGGTCTGGTTTTGTTTGTCTTGCTGTTTGATGGTGTTTGTGTTGTCTGTGCTTGTGTGTTTGTCTTTTTCAGTCTTTGTGTATGTTTGTTTGTCTGTGTTTCATTGTTTGCCTAATCTTTATTTGTCTGTGTTAGTATGCTTGTCTTTCTCATTTTGCCTGTCTGTTTCTATGTCTCTTTGTGCCTGTATCTATGTTTCTGTCTGTTTTGCTGTTTATCCGTGTCCGTGTTTGCCTGTTTTTCTCTCTCGATCTCTAGTAATTTGTTTGTTTGTCTCTCACTGTCTGTTTGTGGTGCCTGCATTTCTGTCTGTCTGTCTGCGTATGTGTTTGTTTGTCTAGCTGTCTTTCTCACTGTGTCTATGTATACTTATTTGGTTGCCTGCCTCACTATCTGTTTGTGCCTGTATTTCTCTTTTTGTCTGTCTGTCTGTTTTGCTGTTTGTATGTGTTTGTCTGTTTATTTTTTGTATGCATCTTTCTCACTCTCTGTCTGTCTTGCTGTTTATTTGTTTGCTTGTATGTCTGTTTTTCTCACTGATTGTGTTTGTCTGTCTGTCTTTGTCAGTTTTTGTCTATTTCTGTCCGTCTGTCTGTCTTTGTGTCTGTCTGTCTGTCTCTGCCTGAACTTGTCTGTCTGTGCCTGTATTTGCCTGTCTTCTGTCGTGTGGCGCATCTCTCAACACTCTCGTGACGCCCCTGTGCCCCTCCCGCCCCTCAGCGGCCGGCGTGGGGGCTAACAGCAGTACGTATCTGGTGCGGGAGGCGATGCACTACAACCACTACATCGACGAGGCGCTCTTCATCCGCGAGGAAGACCCGTGCATCATCACGGGCGAAGAAGACTGCACCGCCAGTGAGCATCTTTTTCTTTCTTGTCTCGGTTCTGACGATATTTCCTAACCAGTCAAGCGTCATGTCAAGCTGTCGCCCATTTAGGTAGAAACAATATATGATATTTCTTTCCTATAATATTTCCTTCCTTGCTCCTTTTACTCCCCTTTACGACTTCCCTCGCTCACTTTCCCTTACTTTCCGTCCTTTCCCGCTTACTATTCCTCGCCTAACCAGACAAGTACAACATTGTATGAACTTAATTTTCTTCTCTGACCACAAAAGAAAAACTGTAAACATTGTATGAACTCAATTTTCTTCTCTGACCACAAGAGAAAAACTGTAAACATTGTAGGAACTCAATTTTCTTCTCTGACCACAAAAGAAAAACTGTAAACATTGTATGAACTCAATTTTCTTCTCTGACCACAAAAGAAAAACTGTAAACATTGTAGGAACTCAATTTTCTTCTCTGACCACAAAAGAAAAACTGTAAACATTGTATGAACTTTGCGTATTTCTTCTCTGATCTCCCAAACCAGACAAGAAAAAGACGGGCACATGATACAAACTTTACTCATTACTTTTGTCTTCCTGCTCAAACCAAACTGGCATATAACTGGAAACACTGTATGAACTTAGATTTTCCTCTCTGACTCTCCTGAGATTGTCGGTATTATGACACTTTCGGTTCTTACATCAACTATTTCTAAAGGTAAAAGAGGGGGACAATCGGGTTCTAATGGGTGTTTCTTTGAGTTCATGGTACAGAAGAAGGGTCAAACTACCACCAGGCTTATATGATCGGGCCGTATTACTAAACATTTCGTCGCCCAAGTACACATATTTGACAAGGCTTTCGTAGGAGGTGTGGGCATTTCCAGGAGTAGGTTTATGAGCCTGGTGGTAGTCTGACCCTTCTTCTTTACCGTGAACCTGAAGAAACACTCATTAGAACCCGACTGACCCCCCCTTTGACCTTTAGAAATGGTTGATGTGAGAAGCGAAAGTGTCTTTTAATACCGATCTCTTCCCTGGCCAGAGAAGGAATGCCAGGCGGGGAAGATTGACGACCTCCGCGCCGAGATTCAGGAACTGTTCGGGTGAGTAGCAGCAAGCAGGCGAGTCATTGATTAAAGTGAGTAAAGGAATGGGAACAAAAAATGCGCTTCAGGTAAAACAAAAAAAAGTCATTCATTACGATTCGATAAGTTAGTAACACAGTAATACGTATCTCTCTTTTAGTTAGTAAGTGTGGTAAAGGAACCTTGATGAAAGTGATTAAAGGAAGGGGTACAAAAAATGCGCTTCAGGTAAAACAAAAAAGTCATTCATTACGATTCGATAAGTTAGTAATACAGTAATACGTATCTCTCTTTTAGTTAGTAAGTGTGGTAAAGGAACATTGATTAAAGTGATTAAAGGAAGCGGTCCAAAAAATGCGCTTCAGGTAAAAAAAGTCATTCATTACGATTCGATAAGTTAGAAATAAAGTAATATGTATCTCTTTTTTAGTTAGTAAGTGTGGTAAAGCAACATGTTTAATGGAGCAAATTTAAATGGTAGCAAATGAAAACGTGAGTGAGCGCTTTAATGGGAGAATAAGACGGGCCAGGAAGGAGAATTAGTAGATCTTCACCTTAAATGTCTCTTCTATCCTTTCCAATCACTCAACTTCTTTCCTTTCTTTCCGATTTTTTCTACTCTATTCTTTCCTCTCTTCTTACTCATTCCCTTTTTGCTCCACCCGATTACTCTCTTCTATCCTTTCCAACCATTCCACTTCTTTCCTCTTCTTTCGCTTCTTTCTATCAATTCACTTTCTTTCCTCCCTTTCCGCTTTTGTCTGCCTTATCCTTTCCCCTTTTCTATCCTTTCTTACATTCCACTTCTTTCCTTTCTTGTTTCCTTTCTACTCTAGCCGTTTCTCTAGCCTCAACCCTGTCCTTATATCTTATCTCTCCCACCCTTTGCAACATCTTCTCTCTATCTCCATCCTTTCATATCCTCTCAACTCCTTCCCATCCTTCTCACTCATTTCCACTCCATCATTTTCTATCATTCCACTTCTTCCCTCTATTCACTCACTCTACCTCCTTTTCCGTTCTTCTCTAGTTCTCACCTCCCTCCCTTTTCGTCCTTTCTTGCTCCATTTTCTTCCCTTTCCGTCTTCCCTCGTTCACTCTCCCTTCCTTTTCGTCCTTTCCCGCTTACTATTCCTCGCCGTTCCTCTCTTCTCAACCCAGTTCTCATGTCCTATCTTCCCCGACCTTGGCAGGAACGTGGACACCAACAGCGGAGCGGAGTTCTTGGGCGCGTCGGGCATACTGCAGTTCGGTCCCGAGTTCAACTATACCTACATGGGCACTCAGGCGTGTCGGGGGTTGCGCTGTAAGGTGTTCCAGACGTGCATGACCAAGCCCCACGAGAACACCAGTCTGCTCTACACTTATTACTGGTCAGGTGAGGAAGTGATTCTTTTTGCTTCTCCTCCTTCTCTTCCTCCTCCTAATTCTCTTCCTTTTATTTTTTTTAGCTGTGATTTTTTGTCTTCCTGATGTTGTTTTTCTTCTCATCTTTCCTTGTACTTGTCTCACATTTTTCCCTGCCTCTCTTTTCACGTTCCTTTTCTCTTTTCCTTCCTCCTTTTCCATCCTCCCTTACTCCCTTTCCCTCCTGTTCCATTCTTCCTCTTTCTCCCCTTCCTTCATTTTTGTTCTTTCTTGCTCCTTTTTCCTCCATTTCCGTCCTTCCTCTAAGTCCTTCCTACCTCCCCTTTCCTCCCTTTGTTTTCTTGCTCACCCTCCCTTCTTTTCTGTCTATCCTCGCTTACTATTCCTCCCTTTTCTCTATCCTTCTTAGCTCTCTTTTCCTCCCTTTCCGTTTTCTTGCTCACCCTTCTTTCCTTTCCGTCCTTCCTCGATCACTCTCCCTCCCATTTCGTCTCCCCTTGGCACCTTATCCTCCCTCACTCTTCCTCCCTCTCCTCTCCCTCCCTTTCTGTTCATCCAGCCTCGCTTACTCCCCCTTCCTCAACCCCTCCTCTTCCCTCCCTTTCCCCCGCCACAGATACGGACTGGGACGTGCAGAACAATGGCGACCAGGTACCCATTATGGTGGACATCGTGGGCGACAACATCATCAGGCACATTGCGTTCTTCGACTTCAGGAGGGACTGGATGCCGGCCCTGGACGAACTGGAGGTGTGGAGGGAAGGGTGGAGGTGGACGGGTGTGTGTGTGGGTGTGTGGGTGTGGGAGGGGTGGCGGTGAAGAGAAGGTGGGAAGTGTTGTAAGGAGCCTCTGTATGTCTGCCCGAGTTTTATGTTTGTCTGTTTTTTTTCTGTCTATTTAAAGCAACGTTCTTCAAATATCCTTACTGTCTGTCTATTTGTCACCGTGTCTACTTGTCTGTGTACGTGGCAGTCTGCGTGAGTATTCCCTGTACGTTTGTCTGTCTGTCTAAAACAACGTTCTTCATATATTGTTACTGTCTGTCTATCTATCAACCTGTCTACTTGCCTATCTATCTACCTATGTTTACCTGCCTATCCTTTTCCCTCTCCTCTGCCTGTCTATCTGTCTGCCTGTCTAGTTGCCTCTCTAAGTCCTTGTCCACCTATACTTATCTATACATACTTATACTTACTTATCTATACATACTTATACTCTACATATTTTAATCAGAGTAAGAAGTACATAAGTAAGAAGTAAGAAGAGGAAGTGGGTTAGTGGTGAAGGTACAGGTGGGGGGAAGGAGAGGCAATAAGAGAGTCCAGTTGTATGGCGTAGGTTCGTTAATTGTTCTGGTGTGGTTATTGTTCATCGGGCATCCTATTTGCATTATTCGTGCTGGGGGTGCATATATCTACCTACCTCTCCCTCCCCCGCAGCCTCCCGTCGACGTCTACTGCCACAACCGCGTTTCGTACATCAGCCAGCCGAGCATCGTCAGCAGGTTCTTCTACAGGTCGGAGCGGGTGGGCGGCGTGGACATCACCGTGCCCATCGGCGACAACGAGACGCTGCAAGACCACGCGCGAATTGTCTTCCCGCAGCAGGTGAAAGGGAGCGATGATCAGGCGTGGGACAGGTGTAAGACAGGTGTGGGACAGGCGTAGGACAGGTGTAGGACAGGTGTAGGACAGGCGTGGGGCAGGTGTGGGACAGGTGTAGGACAGGTGTGGGACAGGTGTGGGACAGGTGTAGGACAGGTGTGGGACAGGTGTAGGACAGGTGTGGGACAGGTGTAGGACAGGTGTGGTACAGGTGTGCAGGAAGGCTGGATGGCTGAAAGGGAGAATTTATTTATTTATTTATTTTTACAGAGGGGGAGAATAGATTATTTTTTACAGTGGGAGAGAAGAAATCATTACTATTTTTTTTTTACAGAAGAGTTTATCATTATTTTTTTTCTTACAGTAAAGGAAGCAGCTCAAGGGAAAAAAACAGATGAGAACAAAAAAGCCACCTAATCACTGGTCCTGTAAAAATACAAATATAAATGAGTGCCCCTCCCCGAAAAAAAAAGGTCAATTTCGGGTGCAACTTTTTTTTCTATACCTGGTCATGTTTGTTGGGTTAATATTGCTACTCATGGTATTGGTGTAGTTATTATTATTATTATCACAAGAAGTAGTAGTAGTAGTAGTAGTAGTAGTAGTAGTAGTATATTAGAAGTAGTAGTAGTAGTAGTAGTAGTAGTAGTAGCAGTAGTACCAGTATTGTTTATTTTTAACTGCAACATGAAAATTCTCTATGTGTTATAACTCTTCTGATTTCGTTTAATATATAAAAAAAAAACATACACCAGTAGATGAAGTTCCTTAAAGCCAAGCTATCTTATGTTTAAGTTATTTTTCTGTTCTAAGACATTCGAACCGTCTTATAAGTAGTTGTAGTAGTATTAAAACCCCTCCACTCATTCCCTTATCCTTCCTTTCACTATTTTCCTTCCTTCAGGAGTGGTACGACTGGGACAGAAGGATCTCCCGGACGGACTACATGCCCTTCTTCCTCTTCAACGCCGAGAGACGCTTCGAAAACCTGACCCAGGACATCATGGAGTTTAATCAAGGTCAGAAAACATGACTTTGCAGCCTTTCCTCTGTATGCATTATTCTGTCATTTGTCATTTTCTTTCATGTCTTCGTACTTATTTTTTTTATCATCTGTACATGTCTAGCTTCTTATCTACCTTTATCTGAACTGTTCTTTCTTCATTTAAACAGCTGTCATGTATACTGCTCTTGCCTCCTCTATACTCCTTCTTGTCATCCATACTCCTCTTTCTTCATCTATGCACCTTCTGTCCTCAATGATCTTACTTCATCAATACACATTCTTCTCTCATCCATATTTCTTTTCCTTCGTCTATACACCTTCTATCTTCTATATTTCTCTTCTTTCAACTAAAAACCTTCTTCTGTCTTCCATACTACTTTTTCTTCATCTGTACAACTCCTTCTCGTATCCATATTTCTCTTCTTTCATCAATACTCCTTCTGTCATCAATATTTCTCTTCCTTCGACTAAAAACCTTCTTCTGTCATCGACACTACTTTTTCCTCATCTGTGCAACTCCTCGCGTCCATGTTCATTTTCCTGCATCAATACACCTTCCGTCATCCTTGTTACTCCTCTTTCGTCTATACATACTTTTCTGTCGTCAACATCCCTCTTCCTTCATCTATATACCAACACCTCCTCTTTCCTTCCTCCCATATACTCCAGCACCTCTTCCCTCCCTCTCCTCCGCCAGGGCTGAACTACAAGGTGCTTCCAAGGCTCGGCACCTGCAAGATCGCGCCCATCAACTACAACGTCACGTGGGGGGACGTGGAGGTGGGGCCGGACGGCTCCATACACATGATGAGCCCCTGGAACTTCGAGGACCTGGCGGAACCCATGCAGTACAACGGGCTGGTGAGGGGCGAAAGGCCACTTGCTTGCTTCGTCTGGTCTTCATACTTGTACAGAACTTAATGAACACGTAGACCATGTTTTACCATTTTTCCTCGAACAGCACTTCACTCTTTATCCCCCCCTTTTTTTTACAGCAGAGGAGTCACTTCAAGGGTATAAAAAAGTAAAATATGTAAAAAATAAGGCCCGATACTCACTGCTCCTAAAAAGAGTTAGAGGAGTGGCCGAAAGATAGGTCAATTTCGGGAGGAGAGGTGTCCTGATACCCTACCCCTAGTGCTATTGTCTGTATCTAAACTTAACACGCAGTCACGAAGATAATGTTCTATTTTCGTTGTCTGGTTGTCCTGAGCATAATGCACACACATATAGATATTTAGTTCTCTCATATTCCAGGACTACACTCTTTAGCTCCCCATTTCTATTCCTATTGCAAGAACCTTATACGCGGTCACATATTTATCATATTACTTTTATATATAGTTTGCATTGAATATTGACTCTACTTGTACTGAACATGATGCGTGTGCACTTAAGATCATCTATTTCATCATTTCCTCGGACTGCACTTCAATTTTTACTTCTGTTCCTATTGCCAGGATCGAAACATTACACACGGTCACGTACTTAACATTTTACTTACACATGTAATTCATATCTAACATTTAGCTTCTGCCACTGTTCCTCCCCTTGCTCTGCTCCACCCCTTTCCGCCTCAGTAACTAGAGCACGAGAGAGAACGTTCCACAATATACAGTTTATGTAGTAATGTAACACCATACCTTGCGTCCCCTCCTGTGCCGCCGTCTCCGCCACCTGCGCCGCCGCCAGCACTGGGAGCGCGGCATGCAGGCGGACGTGTGGGTCGGCGTGAAGCTCAACCCGACCATCAAGATGAATGAGACGATCGTGTGGTACTTCGCCTCGGTGAGTCACTTGAAGGGTTGTGTGGCGTCTTCGCGTGTCTGGAGGAGAGAACCAGGAGGGGAAACAATGAGGGAAACTATATATGATATTTGCTTCACTATAATATGTGACTTTTAATTTAAAGAAGGGAGGAAGGAATGAATATGTTGCTTTCATTTCTTATATCTGAGCCAACTTGCAGAAGGGAGGAACGATTTTATGCTTTTTCTGTCTTTATGCCTGACCTAACTTCCAATAGACAGATGGTGAATTTTTTTTTATGAAAACAAGTGCTGATTTTTTATTCTAGTTATTTTATCAAACTCTAAAAAAAAGAACCAATTAGTCTTGACAAATATAGAAGCCCAGGGGAAAAAATGAAGGGAGTAGATAGTATTTTTCCACTCCCTACATTTGATTTAAGTTGCAATAGATAGAAGGTGAAAAAAAAAAGTATGAAAATAGGGTTTGTTTTTATTCAAGTTATTTGATTGAACGTTCAGAATGGCGTAGTTAGCCTTGGAAATAATAAAAATATCTAAAGTGCAAGATACAATTCTATAGGCCTACTTGAGTTTTATTTCGTTTTGGTAAAGTCTTCAGCTGTGCGTTAAGGGGTTATTACACTGGGCAAATTTTCCGTGAATCTTCAGTCAAACCACGATTTCCGCTAGCGTTGTTTTCATTTGTTTCTTGTTATTGTTGCTGCTGCTGATGGTGAGTAAAACCGTCGTCCTTCGGTGAAATCTACCGTAGCTTTGGAAGATCGTGGACACGTCAGAAAACCACAGAAATATGAGAACCACGCCAGCGGAAAATCATGGTTTGACTGAAGATCCACGGAAAATTTGCCCAGTGTGATAGCCCCTTTAGTCGGTCAATGTTTCTGCAGTAAGTCCCCGTCATCAATAATACGTTTTCTTCGTCACATACTTCCGTTCTCTCTCTCTCTGACCCCTTTCCCCCCTCCCGCAGCCCTTCTTCACGGCCGACATCCAAGGGAGGGACGGACGAGACAATCCGCAGCTCCCGACCCTCGACAAGGTTCCCATCAAGCTGGAGAGATATCTAAATAGGGTGAGGAGACACTTCGGGGGTGGAAGGGGGTTGATGGGGGGGGAAAAGATGGGGGGTGAAATGGCCACCTTGGGTAATTAATAAATACTCTCTTGCTTCATACAATTCGTTGATCATCCATTACACTTCAGTACACTTCTAAGTCATTCTCCCTCCATGGTTAACTTTTCCTCTCCCCTTCACTCTCTTATTCGTTTAGTTTACCTCCCCTTCTTAAAACTTAACTGATCACTTCTACTCTCAACCATTTCCTCGTTCCTCCTCCTCCTCCAATTCTTCCCATCATTCTCCTACATCATCCTTCCTTCCACTGCTCTCCATTCCCTTATTTATCTCCCCCTTCTTGCTTCAGTTTACTCACTTCATCTCTCATCTTTCTTCCACTGATTTCGCTTCCTCTTCATCCTCCCATTCCCTGTCACAATTCTTTTCTTTCCACATTTCCCTCTTTCAAACATCCGCTGAACCTCCCATTCATCGAAATATCCCTTTATTCTCTGTTCTTTTAATCACTATCTACTCTTCTTCCACATCCTTCCTTTCATTCTCCAGTTCTTTCAATCATTCATGAACTCTCTCCTCTTCCCTTCTTCCCTATCGTTCCTTCCATTTTCCTGGTCTTTCACGCATTCAGTCACTCTGTCTTCTCTTCTTCCTCATCCTTCCTCTTATCCCTCCTGTTCTTTCATTCATTTAATCACACTTAATCGCCTACAGCCTTCTCTTCAACGCTTCTCTTCATCCCTAACAGGGCAACCATTTAATCAGTATCTGCTCTTCTTCCACATCCTTCCTTCTCTTCCTTCTCTTAACAGACCGATCAGTCAATCACTCTCTCCTCTCCTCTTCTCTTCTTCCACATCCTTCTCTTTAGCGCTCCTCTGCATCCCTAACAGGCCAACCACTTAATCACGGTCTCCTCCAATATCCTTCCTTCTATTCTTTCATTCTTCCTTCTCTTAACAGGCAAGTCAATCAATCACTCTGTCTCGTCTCCTCTTCTTCCACATCCTTCCTTCTCTTCCTTTTTTCCTTCTCTTAACAGGAAAATCAGTCAATCACTCTGTCTCCTCTTCTCTTCTTCCACATCCTTCCTTCTCTTCCTTCTTTCCTTCTCTTAACAGGCCAATCATTCAAACACTCTGTCTCCTCTTCTCTTCTTCCACATCCTTCCTTCTCTTCCTTCTTTCCTTCTCTTAACAGGCAAATCAATCAATCACTCTGTCTCCTCTTCTCTTCTTCCACATCCTTCCTTCTCTTCCTTCTTTCCTTCTCTTAACAGGCAAATCAATCAATCACTCTGTCTCCTCTTCTCTTCTTCCACATCCTTCCTTCTTTCCTTCTCTTAACAGGCCGATCATTCGAACACTCTGTCTCCTCTCCTCTCCTCTTCTTCCATATCCCTTAACGCCCACCTACATCCCTTTCAACAGGCCGAGGGGATTCCCCATCTCGTCTACCACATCTACTCCTACGAGAGCCTCATCCCGCTGACACATAATCACGACATCTCCATCTGCTACGACCCCAGCCAGATGCGCCACTTTATCTTCGACCTCCCGCCCTACGCCCTCAACAACAGTCGCTACCTCCGCGAGAACCTCAAGTACGCCATCCAAGGGTCGCTGCAGGAGGCTGGCAACCTCTCGCCCCTCAGGATCAACAGACTGGAGGTGAGGACGAAGGTGGATGGGTAAGGACGTTTGGTGGAGTTGGGTTATTTTTTAGGTAGGAAAAGAAGAGATTGGTGGAAGAGGAAAGGTGAAGGGAAGGGAATGTGTGATTGGAGGGCAAGTGTAAGGGTTAAGTAAGGTGAGGAAGAGAAGAAAAAAGAGTAGAGTGGGTGGAGTCTGGTTTAGCTAGGAAAAGAAAAGGTTAGAAGTGGTAAAGGGAAGGGAAGTGTTTGGTGGGGCTGTGTGTGCGAGAAAGAGAAGAATGCAGAGCAGGTTGGATGATGATGGGTTAAGTTAGGTTAGAAAAGAAAGCCTGATGGGGGTACTAAGAGGAGAAAGAAGAGAGGAAAAAAAGGGAAATGAGAAGAAGGAAAGAAAGACAGAGGAAGAGATAAGAGGAGAAAGAAGAGAAGAAAAAAGGGAAAGGAGATGAGGGAAAGAAAGACAGAGGAAGAGTTAAGAGGAGAAATAAGAGAAGAAAAAAAGGAAAAAGATGAGGGAAAGAAAGCCTGTAGAAGAGCTAAGAGGAGAAAGAGGAGGAAGAATAAGGGAAAGGAGATGAGGGAAGGAAAGCCTGTAGAAGAGCTAATAGGGAAAAGAGGAAAAAATAAAGGAAAGGAGATGGAGGAAAGAAAGGCTAAAGGAAGCTGAGGGGAGAATATGTAAGATGGATAGGAAGGGGAGATCAAGAGAGAGGGGAAAATGAAGGTAGAGGGGAATGTGCAGTTCAAAGAGAGGAACATGAGAATGGGAGTAAGTGTTTGCCGGGGAATGAGAGTGCGAGTCAGAGGAGAAAGGAAACTATAGGGAGAATGTTTTAGTATTAGGTAACAAGTGGGAAGATGAGGGGAAGGGATGGTGTGTTGGGGAAGTGCAGGGAGGAACGAGGAACTGGTTGAGAGTAGAAGTAATCAGTTAAGTTTTAGGAAAGGGACGTAAACTAAAGAAATAAAAGAATGAAGGGGAGAGGAAAAGTAACCATGGAGGGAGAATGACTTAGAAGTGGATTGAAGTGTAATGGATGATCAACGAAGTGTATGAAGCAAGAGAGTATTTATTCACTACCCAAGAGGTAAACTAAAGGAATAAAAGAATGAAGGGGAGAGGAAAAGTAACCATGGAGGGAGAATGACTTAGAAGTGTACTGAAGTGTAATGGATGATCAACGAAGTGTATGAAGCAAGAGAGTATTTATTAATTACCCAAGGTGGCCCATTTACGAGAATGTAGGAGTCTAGGAAGAGGAAGGTTTATAGTGAGGAAATGAAGGGTTGAGGTGGAAAAGGAAGACAATGAAACATGAGAGGGATAAGGAGGCGGAGGAATGAAGTGAGAATCAAGAACGATGAAATGGAAAGAAAGGAATATGCGAAAAAGGAAATTAAGAAAAGATATTAGAAAGGGAGAAAGGGGAAGAAGGATGTGGGATAAATGCAGGATTATAGGGTAGTGAGAGTGAGAGGAGAGGGGAAACGAGGACGGGACGGAGGGAGGGAGGGAGGGAGGGAGGTGGCATTTTTTCCCATGCTTAACATTTAACTAATCTCAAACAACGTCCTACGATAACGATACAACACGAAAACACCTCACACGAAACATCATAACCTTTACCAGCTCGACGACACTGGTGCTGTTTTCTCTTTTCCGCAGATACACATACGGTCAACGCCAACATAATGAAAACAAAACAAAATCCTTCACCAAGACATACAAACCCAATTATGTCATGACTTAAGACGTGACACTAACACAATGCCATCTCTCTCTCTCTCTCTCTCTCTCTCTCTCTCTCTCTCTCTCTCTCTCTCTCTCTCTCTCTCTCTCTCTCTCTCTCTCTCTCTCTCTCTCTCTCTCTCTCTCTCTCTCTCTCTCTCTCTCTCTCTCTATCTCACTCTCTCTCTCTCTCTCTCATCATACTTGCCTACTTCATTCTCTCACTTCAACTTTTTTCCTTCTTTCTCTTTTTCACAACCAAATTGACGCTCTCCATTCACGTTCCTTCTTTCCATCCTTCTCCTTTCCTCCATTCTCTCCTCTCTCCCTCCTCTTCTATGCCTCCTTCCTTTACTGAATGGAAAAGACACACCTCAAGAACTGTTATGTGTGGATCGACTGCCCTCTTCTATCTTCCCTTCATCCTTGCGTGTCCTCGAACAGCTCAACCAAACGGACAAGGCTGTGACGGTCCTCTTCACGCTGCTGGAGAAGCCGTCGCGCATTGCTGACGTGAGCGGCGACGAGAGTGAAAACTACCTGGACGACGCCGTGAACGCCATCCGCTCCACCATCGACGACTCGCAGCTCATCATCCAGGTCGAGTACGGCAACTCAGTGGACAACGTGAGTAGCTCGTGCAGTCCAGTTCATTGCAGGTCAGGTAAGGTCAGGCCAGGTCAAGTTAGATCAGTTCAATACGCTCACATGAACGTGAAAACACCCGATTAATCTTCATTCTGGCCTTTGGAAATAGTGGATGTGAGAGGTGGAAGGGGCTGATAATACGGACCCTGGTGCGGTGCCTTGGAAGTGGTACAAGCGTGACTGCAATCTTGGAGCACTAGAGACACAAGATGACGACCCCGCCCCGTAGCCAGTGACACGACTACTACTTGTCTTGTCAGCGCTGTAATAAATGATGCGGTAATCTTGGTCCATGAACGTTTTTTTTTCTTTACAACAAAGGATACAGCTCAAGTGCACAAAAAAAGGAAACGATAAAAAAAAAGCCCGCTACTCGCTGCTCCTAAAAAGAATCCAAGGAGGTGGCCGAAAGAGGCGTCAATTTCGGGAGAGGTGTCTTGATCTTTTTAATAGCCAGTTGTACGATTATTACTCTCCTCGCATGATAAAGTATAAACCAAACAAGTAACCATAATTCGCAGTGGTACGATAGTTAATGTCCTCCTACGATTCTAAAAGTATGTAAAGAAAGCTAGAATATAACTCTATACCACACTAACCCTCTTAAACACACACACACACACACACACACACACACACACACACACACACGAACTGGAAAAACTGGACAGATACAGATATGGAGACGGGGCCACACGAGCGTAAGCCCAGGCCCTGTAAAACTACAACTTGGTAAATACAACTAGGTAAAAATAAATACACACACACACACACACACACACACACACACACACACACACACACACACACACACACACACACACACACACACACACACACACACACACACACACACACACACTTCTCCGGGACAGTTAAAGTAGTCTAGTAACAGTTAAGAGGAACGACAAACAGAATAATAAAGAGAGGAGAAAAGGTACTGCGGCAGCCAGACTCAGGGAGCGAGAGAACCAGAAGCAGCAGCAGTAGTAGTAGTAGTAGTAGTAGTAGGAGGAGGAGGAGTAAAAGTAGGAATGTAAAGCCAGAAGCAGGCCAAGTATAGCAGGAGGACATAAGTAAAGGCGAGTGCAGGAGTAAGCCAGGCAGGACACACATGTAGTCGGTATTAGAAGACACTTTCAGTTCTCACATCAGCTATTTCTAAAGGTCAAAGAGGGGGTCAGTCGGGTTCTAATGAGTGTTTCTTTAGGTTCATTGTACAGAAGAAGGGTCAAACTACCACCAGGGACATAAAACTAATCCTGGAAGTACCCCAAACTCCCACGAAAGCCTTGTCAAATATGTGAACTTGTCTTGACTAAATGTTTAGCAATACGGCCCACTGTGACAGACTTCACGAGGAGGCGGCGGCGGCGGGGATGTACTGTGACGGCTGAACCTTGAACTCTCCGCACCTGGGCTTTGATCACCTGTCTTGCGTCCCCTCCCCTAATAGACTTGAGAGTCAGGATGAAAGGTGCTCGGCGTCTTAGAATTCACTTTCCCTGTTGGAGATTTAGATGACGGTGATTCCTTTAAGAGCTTAACATGACATGGACGAAGGGAAGGAGGAGGAGTCATGGAAACATGGAAAGACGGTCAACAACAAGCCTATCGACTCATTACGATGTTGCCCGATTTTTTTTAAGAAGTTGATGGTTTTTGCACTAACTACTTCAGAAGAAAAATTGCTCCATTGACAGATTACTCGGGTTGAAAAGAAGCTCCTGCCAATGTCTGTATCAAGTCATCTCGCTCGAATAGATAGACCTGAATCTACCTCCTCGCTTCCTGAACCCTCCTTTATCCTCACCTTACCCTCCTCCACATTGCCCCACTACTACGCTCTCTTCCCAATCCCTCCCTCACCCCACCCTCATAACCACCTGAATCTACCTCTGCACACAGGGAAGAAAAGTGACCTTCCCCCCAATGACTGCTCGCCCGGGGACCATGAAGGAGGTGAACCGGGGGAGCGGGCAGCCCCAGCCGAACGAGGTGCTCACAGGGTTCTCCTCAGGTAAGGGAGACAGAGGGACAGGTAAGGGGGGAAGTGGGACAGGTAAAGGGAAAGGAGGGATAGACGGGGTAAAGGGGGGAAGGGGAGGGAAATGGGGGAATAGTAAGGAGAAGGGAACTAAAGAGAGAAAAAATGAATGGAGGAGGAGGAGAAGGAGGCCCAATGATGAGAGAGGAAGATAGATAGCTATTTAGAGTGAATTCTACAAAAGTACATAAAGTAAAAAAAAAATCTATATACAAAACTCATTCATAGAAAATCAACATTAAAAAAAATCAGCCTCACTTTCAATCTCATTCTCCCTTTCAAATTCCTTTCTTTGTCATCTCTCAGGTACACTTTCACTTTCAACTTCACTTTCACTTCTTACACCTTCCACCTCTTAAACGCTCACTTTCAATTTTTATGGATTCCCTTTCTCTTTTTCGTGTACTCTATCTTCACTTTCATTCTTCCGTTCTCTTTCTGCTGCACTTTTCCTCTCACCTTCACTTGCACCTTTTCTTTCATACTGAGCTGATCTTTACTTGCCATGTTCTTTTACATCGGCTCATCTTCACTTTTATCTCTTGCACTTTCATTTTTAATTCACTACTACTTTCATCTGACCTTCCATTTCACCGTTTCACCGTCTCTTACACATTCATCTTCATCTTTTCTTGAACTTTCAACTTCATTTTCATGCTCACTTTTACCGTCTCAACTTCGGCTCACTTTCACAACCTTCTCATGGACATGCATTTCAATTTTTTTTGCACTTTTCGCCTTCACATTCATTCTCACCTTCAGTTCATCTTCATCTCACTTTCACCTTCACTTTCATTCTCACCTTCGGCTCACTTTCATCACCTCATACTCCGTCATTCTAACCTTTCCATGCTCGTTCACCTCCATTCTCACGTTCGGCTCACATTCACCGCCTTCTGCAGGAGACATGGCGGGCTTGGCGGTGGGCATGATCATCCTCGGGTGTCTGCTGGGCTTCGGCGGGATGTACGGATACGTCGTCTATAGCAAGAAGTAAAGAGGGGGAGGAGGAGGAGGAGGAGAAGGAAGACGAGGAGGAGGAGAAGAAAATGCAGGACAATGACGACGATGATGACGAAACAGGTACAAAATCTCACCTTGCATCCGTCACAGGTGAAGTAATTACCTACAAAGAAGAGATTTAATCAGTTTCTTATGCTTAATGAATCCTCTGTGTGTGCTTTGTTTCTGTTTAGTTATCATTGTGTCTACGGAAGGAGGGGAAGGAGGAGGAAGGAGGAAGGTCAACGTATGTTTATAAGATAGTAAATACTGTACGTGAATCTTTATATATGTACGATGTTCTTAGGCTTACGGATAATTAAAGAAGACCTGATCTGAGTACGGGAATAAAAGTTAAACAATCCCTTATAGATTATTTAATGGTGATTGTCCTTGAAGAAAGTATATACAAGTCGTTATGAACACACACACACACACACACACACACACACACACACACACACACACACGCACACACACACACACACACACACACACACACAGGATAAATACAACCCGATGCTAAACCTCATATCCCACCCATTGATAAATCACACGAATCATAAACGAAATTAACACCAATATCACACACACACAAAAAAAAAAAAAATCCCACGACGAAAACTATTTAAAGAAACCTGTAAAAAAAAAGGTAAAAAAGACCACAATGAGGAGATAAAAATAACGAAGGAGGAACATTGAACACCAGAAAAGGGGAGAGAGAGAGAGAGAGAGAGAGAGAGAGAGAGAGAGAGAGAGAGAGAGAGAGAGAGAGAGAGAGAGAGAGAGAGAGAGAGAGAGAGAGAGAGAGAGAGAGAGAGAGAGAGAGAGAGAGAGAGAGAGAGAGAGAGAGAGAGAGAGAGAGAGAGAGAGAGAGAGAGAGAGAGAGAGAGAGAGAGAGAGAGAGAGAGAGAGAGAGAGAGAGAGAGAGAGAGAGAGAGAGAGAGAGAGAGAGAGAGAGAGAGAGAGAGAGAGAGAGAGAGAGAGAGAGAGAGAGAGAGAGAGAGAGAGAGAGAGAGAGAGAGAGAGAGAGAGAGAGAGAGAGAGAGAGAGAGAGAGGAGGAGAGGAAAAAGGGGCAAGAGAGACGAAAGATACCAAGAGGAGGAGGAGGAGGAGGAGGGTGAGTGCGTGAGTGTGTGGAGGGAGATAGAGCAAAGCAAGTCGTGATTTGTGATTGATAGTCCCCGGCGTGTGCCCTCCTCCATAAAGTCTCTATCTGCTCTTACACTCTCAAGGGCGTACCGACATCATTAATTAGACAGCCACGGCCACCGACACACGCGGGCGGGTTGGTGAAAGGAATTAGTTTATTGAAGAGACAAGACGTGGAGTGGGGAGGAGCCTGGTGCGTGGAAGCCTGACCGAGCGAACGAGGGACGGAGGGAGGGAGGGAGTGTGCGTGTGTGTGTGAGAGAGGGAGAAAAAATGATCAAGAACGTTTTGTGAACATTGAGACTGATACAGCACGGCGTGGGAATGGAGGAGTGAGGGAGAGAAAGAATGAGAAAGGGAGGAGTGAGGAAGGCAGGGAGAAAGGGCGGAAGTAAGAGATGGAATGGAAAGTAAGAAGGGTTTGGAAGGTTTGGCATGAAAGAGAGAAGGAAGGGATGAAAAAACAGGTGGATGCAGGAAGGAGGAAAGGAAGGAAAGATGAGGAAAAACGAAAGGAAGGAAAGATGAGGAAAAATGAAAGGAAGGAAGGAAAGATGAGGAAAAACGAAAGTAAGGAAGGAAGGAAGGAAGGAACAGATGAATAGGGAAAGGAAGGGAAGAGGGAAGCAGGCAAGCAATCAAGTAAGGAGAGAAGGGAAGATACCGGAGATGAAGGAAGCGAAAAAAGAAAAGTAATGAAAGCAGAGAAAACGCAAAAAAAGAAAAGAAAACAGAGAATGAGGTTGATGAAGATGAAGTCGGAGGCAAACCAAGCTAAAAACAAACACGAAAAGCAAAAATAAAAACAAAAGAAAACAGACATGCATATTGCGATGATTGGAATACCGGTTTGTCTATGCCTCCCCAAAAAGAAAGATTGACAAGTGATCTCAAGAAGAGCCGAGTGAGCGTAGACCTTCCCGGAAAGACGAAAACGGGCGAGAAATCAACGCTGAACTCTGAAGGCGAATCAATGTGGGCGGGAGAGACGGGGCGGCGGATGGGGGGTAGGGGGGTAGGGGTAGGGGGGAAGCCTCGACGGACAGGCAGTTGAGTTTCCAGTAAGTTTCTCTGTTTACGCTCGCTCGTGCAGGCGTTACGCAGACGTCCTCCTCTGAATTTGAGTATCCCTTCATTTTTCAAAGTCTGGAAAATTAGCTTCCTTCTGTATCGCCTCGTTAAGCAGCCATTCAGGAAGGACACGCGACCGGCGGCCAAATTGCAGGTCTCGGGGCAATACGGAGGAACAGTGATTTTCCTGAAGGCGACCACACCGCCGCTCCCCCTCCTGCCTCCCCCCCCCCGCTCTCCTATCCTCTCCACACACACACACACACACACACACACACACACACACACACACACTCAAACGTTAGCTCGTGCGGAGGAGGAGGAGGAGGAGGAAGAGTGGGAGATGAGCGAGGAGGAGGACGAGTATGGAAAGGAGGAAGATGGAGAGGAAAAAACGTGAAACATGGAAAGGCAGGCAACAGAAAGCCTGTTGGCTAATAACACGGTTGCCTGCTACAGTGATTTAATTACTACTTTAGGCACTTCAGTGACCTGCAAAGTTGATAAAAGCACTTGCTGTACGTGCGCATGAGTACGTTCAATCCACTTCTGACAAAACAAAGCAGCGATCAGAGCAATTTTTAGAGTTGACGGTGTTTGCATCGATTACCCTCGCAGGAAGATTTTTTCCACTGACAGATGACTTGCCTTGTAGAAGAAAAAGCTCCCGCCGAAGTCTGCACTACATCTCTTCCATTGAATCAGTGGACCAATATTTCTGGTTCTCGAATTAGTTTGGAGCTCAAAAAGCTTGGAGTAATTGACTTTACTGGACTTGTTGAAGTACTCGAAGACCTGTGATCTTTCCAAAACCAAAGGCGTTATTCAAGTCTAAAGACGTTATTACAATATATAAAAAATATTAAGAAGTTATTCTATTCCATTCAAAAGGTAAATACGTTGTCAAAAGATGATTTGATATGAAAAGACTGGGCAATTATAAAATAATGATAAAAAGCTGAATGGGATGTGGGGAAAAACTGAAGGAATTAAAAAAAAAACTACCGGAATGGAATGGAAAAAAGTATTGATAAAAGGAGAGCAAATCAATAAGAGGAACGTGACAGCGGAAAACAAGGTTAATAAACGATACGCCATGAAACGAAAACAAAACAAAACAATGAATACCGTACGTAGCAGAGAAACGATACATTATGACAAGATCAAATATGGAGAAGGAAACACTAACAAACAAGGAAGACGAAACAACAATCAAACAAAAAACAAAACAAAAAGAATGAAGGGCAATTTATCACCATCACGAAAAAATAAAATGTCGGAAAAAAATGAAAACCTTAATTCTTATTCACGACTATTTCCATTCAAACGCGATGGGCAAAGGAAGGGAACCGAAGGGAACGAAGGGGAGGGGAAGCGAAGGGAACGAAGGGGAAGGGAAGGGAAGGGACGTGAAGGGAAGGGAAGGGAAGCGAAGGGAACGAAGGGGAAGGGAAGGGAAGGGACGTGAAGGGAAGGGAAGGAAGGGGAGGAGTACAGCATTATATCCACACCATTTATTCATATATTCATTCACTTTGTTGGCCTAGATTCTAGAAACATACCTGAGAGAAAATGGACGGCGGGGCGAGGCGATTGAAGGGGAAACGCGCGTGGAATGACAGGTGTGTTGAATGTAGGGGACAGGTGTAAGGATGTGAAGAGGAGCAGGTGTATTGAGTTATGTGATAGTGACAGGTGTAGAATGTGTCGTGGAGCAGGTGTAAACAAGCCGAGGCAGGTGTGCAGTCAGGTGTAAAGGGGAACAGTTATGTGATGGAAGGTGTGTGAGGGAGACAAATGTTGGGGAGCAGATGTGTGTCAGGTAGAGGTGTGTGGAGACAGCAGGTGTAGGACATATGTGTATGGGGTGAAGGAGATGTGTTTCTGCAGGTGTATGGGGACAGGTATGGTGTGAATGATTTAAAGTGTGGCAATGTGGAAACAGGAGTAAAGGAAAAGGTGGTGACAGATGTGCAGGCAGATATGTGGACGACGCAGGTCTGTGTGGACACTTGTATCAAGGTTAAGGCTGCAGGTGTGGACTAGTATTAAAGGGGGTGAGTTAAGTATGGGAACAGGTGTGGAAGGAAAGGTGTGTAGTGTTGCAGACATGGAGACAGGTGTGAAGAATGCAGGTGTATCGCCCCCACAACTGGCTCTTGAACATTTCCTGAACTAATAAGTGGAATTAAAATATGAAAATAATAATTATATATAAAACTCTTTAATGGAAAATCATTCTTACCTTATCTTGTCAAGAGTAGTTATCTTGTGAAACGCAAAGGAGTTGTAAATCCTGTGACTTAAAAAGAAAGTTTATTACCATAGCCATTACTGTTGGTATTACTTCAATGACTATTTCTCCTCTTCCTCCTACTACTATACTAAAGCTACTTCTACACCTACACCTACTGCTACTACTACTACTACTACTACTACTACTACTACTACTACTACTACTACTATTACTACTCCTACTACTACTACTACTACTACTACTACTACTACTACTACTACTACTACTTCTACCACTACTACTATTATTATTGCTACTACTACTACAACAACTATTTGTCCAACAACAACAATAATTACTACTACTACTACAACAACTATTTGTCCAACAACAACAATAATTACTACTACTACTACTACTACTACTAATGCTTACATACCTAATCCCATAGCCGCTTTCAGCGCCGCTAACACAACTACTAAGGTAACATATACTTTTACAGTTGCTGTTACTGCTGCTGCTACTACTACTACTACTATTACTACTACTACTACTACTACTACTACTACTACTACTACTACTACTACTACTACTACTACTACTACTACTACTACTACTACTACTGCTACTACTACTATTATTACTATTACTACCACTACTACTACTACTACTACTACTACTACTACTATTACTACAACTACTACTGCACACACACACACACACACACGCGCGAAAGCAGCAACGTAAAAAGAAAATAATAAAAACAATCCAAAAGGCAAAAGGGGCACAAATTAACATCACTCGAGTTAATCTGTTAAAATTCTCTTTATTTCTCAACTGTCCTATCAACAACATTTATATTTGTTCTATGTACAGATCTATATGTACGTACAAAACAAATGTCATGGGTATGTTACAAGACAGAGCTGGTGATGCCACAAGTGGGTCCCACAGTCAGGTAACAGGGGGGGGAGGGTAACAAGTCCCCGGGGCCCCAACAAAACGTCCCCCTCCGTCACACACGCCCTGGGGATGCCTTGAGGGTGCCGTGGGGGGCCTAGGGTGAGGAGTGTCTGTTGGTGTCTGGGGGTCATAAAGAGTACTGTGGGGTGAACCTAACTCCCAAAAGCAGGGTGAAAGGTGTGTCTTGGGGTGTTTAATGGTTTTCTGGGGGTGTCTAAGGGTGCTGTGGGGGACCTAGGCTGAGAGGTGTGTGTGGGTATCTGAAAGAGTACTGTGGGGGTGAACTAAACTCCTCAAAACGGGGTGAAACGTGTGGTTGGGGTTTTAAAGGTGCTTTGGGGCGATCTGGGTCCCCCTAGCAAGGTCTGAGAGTGTCTTAGAGTGCTGTGGGGAAACCTGAGCCTCCCACAGCAGGGTGAAGTGTCTTTGGTTGTCTTAAGATGCTGTAGAGAGACGAGGATATTCTTTGTGGTCTGTGAGTGTCTCGAGTTGTGTGGGTGAGTTAAGCTTCCCACAGCAAGGTGAAGAGAGTCCAAAGGGTGTGTGTAAGGGCTGTGGGGTGATCTTAGCCTCCCACAGCAGTATGAAGTGTCTTGGGGTGTCTAAGATGTTGTGGGGTAACCTAACCTCCACAGCAGAGTGAAGAATGTCTGTGGTGTTTAAAGGTACTGTGGGGTGACATAAGCACCCACAGCAAGGCGAAGATTGTTTCGGGTTAAGTACTGTTGGGTAACGTAAGCCTCCACAGCAAGCATAATGGTGTTTGGGGGTGTCTGTGGGGTGACCTTAAGCCCCCCGAAGCAGTAAAGGGGGTCCCGGGGGCGCGTTCGAGGCAGGGGTGTTCTGTGGGGGCCGTGGGGTGAGTGAGACTGAGCTCGGTTTAACCAGAGATACACTGTGCGTTATGTGTCACTTTCATCGACTAGGAAAGTTAGTTGTTCTTCTTCAGGACATGATAGTATAGTAACTGAGGATGTGTACAATGAGTCTTTCGGAACATTAATATATAGTATTTCGGAAGGATTTATCTGCGCTTTATGCTAAAAAATGTCCTTGATCACTTGAGCCCTAGGTAGGTAGGTAGGTAGGTAAGTAGGTATATAGTTTCTGCTTTTCTTAACACCTCAGTAACACAAAATGGAAATGAAGGAGATTACGGTGAGACATTTTGAATTGAGTCAGATTACAACCCTCGTATACTCCACTGTCGTCTGTACACCAGAACACAAGCGATGACGGACACCTGAACCCCGACGAGAGGCTTAGAGGGCCGGGAACGTAAGCCAAGTCCCTAATCTTTGTGGTGCTTTTGAATAAGAAGGCAAACAGAAGTAATGGCGATTTGTATGTTGTAAGCCAATGGTTGTAAAGAAGGAGTAAAATACATCATAATAGAAGACTCGAATCATCACTGCACTTTTAAGCTCAAAGACATTTAAACAAAAGTAAGGATGATTTGTATGTTACGAGCCAGTGTTTATTTGGGTGGCGTAAGATGTATTCTGAAACTCAAATAATCACGGTACTTTGGAGAAAAAAGATAAACCAACACAAGTAAAGGTGCTTTGTATGTTATGAACCAATGTTTTGCACGGGAGGAGAAAATGTATAAGCGAAGACCCGAATCATCATAGAGTTTTGAAAGTATAGACGAAGAAACAACAGTAATGATGCTTTAGAGGTTGTGAGCCAATGATGAAATAGGAGGAGAAAAATATATCATAAGCGAAGACCCGAATCATCACGAGACCTTTGAGAGTTAAAACAATCAAACAAACAACAACAGTAGTGATGCTTTGGAGGTTGAGAGCCAATGGTTGCACGTGGGGAGAAATAAAAGTGAAGTCCACGCGAGGGGCGACAACTGAACAGACGATTTTTCTTTACTTCATTTTATTTTTTATTTTACTTTGATTTGAAGAACGGATGTCCACGGCAGCGTCTTTTTTTCTTCTTTTCTTCAATTTTCTTTAGGCCTGAGGTAACAACACGTGGTTTGAGAGGAAGGAACGCCGACGTGACTTTGAGTTGGGGACATTCGCCAACTCGTACGCACAATTCCAATTCGTCCACGCATCAGGGAAGAAAACATACCTCAACTAAATTTCGAGCCGAGGAATAAAAACTAACCGTTGTCAAATCGAAACGGACTGACAGCCATTCCTTTAGTTCTGACAGGAGGAAACTTTTACACCCCAACTCAATTTACTGATGTTTTCTTTCCTCTTAGGGTGAGTACGAATATATATGGTGCGTGCGGTTTGGTAAATGTGCCCACGTCAGGATGCGTTGACCTGCCGAGCCCCATTGGTAGCCCGCGGTCTGTGTTTCACCCACACGCTTTGGTTTCCTTTGACGTTGCTGCTACAATGACGTATCACGACTGAGAGGGACCTAGTGGGCGACTTCGACTATGTATACCCAGCGAAGTCGAGAGTCTTGCGCAGTCTTGGAATCCCCGGTATATGCGCTGCGCTTCTACGTGATGAGCTATTGGTGGTGGTGGTGGTGGTGTTAGTGGTGGTGATGCGGTTTTGGTATGGTTTGCCCAGTGATCGTGGTGGTGGTGGTGGTGGTGATGGGGGAGAAGGAAGACGTGGAGGAGATGTGGGTGTGGCGAAGATGATGGTGATTGTGGTGATGGGAGTGCTCGTGTGGTGGTGGTGGAGGTGTGGGGGGGGAGTGGTGGTATTGGAGGAGGTGGTGGTGGTGCTGGTGGTGAATGTTGTGCTTGTGGAAGTGATGTTGGTGGTGTTGGGGGTGGAAATGGAAGTAGTGGCGGGTGGTTGTAATGTAGGTAGTGGTGGTGGGGGTGGTGGCGGGGGTGGTGGCGGGGGTGGTGGTGGTAGTGGTGGTGGTGGTAGTGGTGGTGGTGGTGGTAGTGGTGGTGGTGGCGGTGGTGGTGGTGGAGCATCCCAAGACTGCCAAAGCTCAAGGGTCGATAGGAGGGTGATGTTAAGGTATCTGTTACTTTAATGAATTAGATGTATAAAATATAGCATTATGAAGCCACTGCTTAGAGTAACTGGCAACCCACGCACGCACGCATGCACGCACTCTCTCACGCACTCGCTCAAGAATATACCACTAGCTTATTTGGATCAAGTGAACCTTCAATGGAATAGCGAAGGTGTGGGGTGATGATGAATATATAATACTCGCTTCTGTAACTGTATATAAACATTTTATTCATATATTAACGAACTTATTTTCTTTTCTTATATAAGGAAACCATTGACGGACGAAATAAAACAAACTCATTGCGGAAATAGGGATTCATAAGGAAAATTATGGCGTGTTGCACATGAAATAGACACGGGTGGGGGCGAGGGGGAGGGAGGCGGAGAGAAGGGAGGCAGGCGAGGGAGGAAGAGGAGGCAGGATGGGTGGGGGGCGGAGGGGATGGTGAGGATGGGGATTGTGAGGTAATGGTCGATACTCCCCCACCCCGGCCCGGCATCTTCCCCTACTCGGTGCCTGCCCAGGGGAGGCCGCGCTCCTCCCGCCCCTTTTCTCCCTCCGCCCCGTCTGCGTCGCCGGCGGGATGTTGCTCACCGGCGAGGCGGCTCCCAGGGTGCGCGAGGACGGGGCCGGGGGTAACGGCGGCGGCGGCGGCGGGGACGCCGGCCTCCCGAACTAAACGTACACAACACAGGTCTTGAGGGACTGAGGCAACAAAAGGTTTTGACTCTGGCTGAGGAGGAGCCTTGGGCCGCGGCGGCAACGAGCGGTGGTGGTGGAGGGGGGGCAGGGGAGCGGCGGCCCGAAGCAATAGACTCAGCCATCCCTACTGCGACTAGGCCGGGAGGGGGCGTGATCTGAGGCTGCGGCCCCCCGGCGAAGACAAGATTGGTAAGGCACTCAGTGGCTGGTCAGTAAGCTTCGGGCGTTTTGATAAAGAGCGACTTGCGTCCCTTCTGCATTCCTCCCTCCATCTCTTTCTCGCTACTCTCTTGTCTTTCTCTGTGTCTCTTTCACACACACATACACACACAAACACTCTCTCCGCGCCGCCTCTTTGGAGCACCGCGACAGCACGTCTCACGCAGGTGATTACAGGAGATGGAAATAAAACGCTTCTGGACACAACACCTCATCCTACGCCACTTCAAACTGGCTTTAGTTGACTCCCTTTCCCTCCACGTGCCCCTTCTCTTGCCCCCCGAGGCGCACGAGCAGTGGGCGCCGGAGTGGCCACGCCGGAGGAGGGTTTCTCTGGACAACATATTTCTGTCGGACGGCCTCGAGTCACTTTTGATCATGGTTGTGTTTAGGTGGCGGTCGGTGGTCCATGGAGAACAGCGCCGCGACGATGAGGGTGCGTGATTGGACATGACTTGGAGAAAGGAATGAATTATTCACCGTGACTCGCTCTACCACAGCGGCGGGCGGCGAGCACATCGCTGGCCACCACTCGTTCGTTCGTTCACGTGTTTTGATTATCAATCAGACGACGTGTCCAGCCGGCGGGCGGGCGGCCCTGGACGCTGCCTTCACGATGAGGGACACTTGGACACCATTAATGTAATAGTTAATTACTCGAGAACCAAAGTCTCAGGTACGACAATATTTTAGGTAAAGTTTCCCTTCCCATCAGGATGGCCCATAACGCTGTGCTTGTGGCCGAGCCGCGGCCTGGGAGGCAAACGAAAGACTGATGACGTGAGTGTTACAAGCAGGCAACCACAGTTGTCTTGAAGAAGCTGCTGTGTTGACCCACTCGTCCCGGCGCGCCTCGCTGCTCCGCACACTCCAGGCGATGAAATGATGCAGATTTGATAACATGCGTTTTAGTCAACAAACAAAAGGGTGGAAGAGATGGTCCCTGAGTTGCCAACATTCTTCTGTGTGTCAATTTGGCACCTCTTGTCTCTCTCTGACTGATGCCACGTCCTGGTGCCCCGGAAGCCTGAGGTGACCCTCGCGCCAGCCGTCCGGGATGACTGCCGCGCGTCCTGTGTTCAAGGAAGGACTCGAGGGACAACACACCGATGGTTAAATTTACTTGATGACGTCAGGAAAGAGGAAGGCGCAGCTACTTGTTCTGAGCCTCCGCCGCTCTTACGTGACGAGCTTCAACTCTTTCCTGCGAACACCTGCCTCGAGGCGTGACGGTTTAACTTTCAGGCTTTGTTCCCAGGAATAAGCCTGACAATCTATACGCCTGCTTGCTGCTTGCCTGACTGCTGCCTACCTGCTACTTGTTGCCTGTTGCCTGCTGTCCGTCCACAAGTCTTGGCTTGTGCTTCCCTCCGCCGCCGAGCAGCACACGAAGAGAGGAAGTGTCACGAGTGTGATGGCGATAATCAGCGACACAAGACAACAATGCTAAGGGTGGTGAGGGTAAGGGAAGGGAAGGGTGACCCTCGACGAGCCCCAAGGGGCGGGCTGGGCTGGGCAGGGTGTATAGGAGAGGGGGGTCAGCCGCCAACACTGAGGGCAGGGTCCGGGAGGCAGCTCTGGACAGCACCAAGAGTGACGCTGAACTCAGCACAACATCCCAACATGACTGCTTTCTCTCCCCTGAATATAATTTCATAAATATGCCTGACACGCAGAACAATAAAACATGTTATACCATGACTTGTGTCGATGATGGAGTTAATACAATGAGTAGTAATACCTTAAAATGCCTAAAAAATACACAAGACTTCAAACTGTTGACCAGAAAAGTAACACTTCGTTTAAAATCAAGTCTACGGGATAGTGCGATAATAGCTTCTTCCTGGAAGAATCTATCAAAAATATTTTATAGCTTATACAGTACATCTTTTAGGAAAAATATTGAGTTATAAATTGCCACAACTCTATTCCTATTGAAAGATGTATCGTGTGCGTACGATTGGCAAGCCTTCCCGGGCAGGGCCGGCCCTCACGCCGCGCCGGCCGGCCACTCACCCTCAACGTGACTTATCCGACGCCTCTACCGGTCTAAAAATATATCTGGGAGCATAACAAACGGTGGGAGGTGTGGAGTGAGTGGGCGGGAGGGGGATGAAGCGTGTGGGACCTGATGCTCTCTCTCCTGGGCACCGTGATTGTCTGCCTGTCTGGCCGGCCACCCACCGCCGCCTCCGCTCCGGGGCAGCGCCTCCACCTTCCACCCTGCGGCGGCGGCCTCGTCCAAACCACGCTGGAGGAACACTCGACTGCAATTTTGACATCGCTGACGACACAGCTCATCTCCCTCTCTTTCTCTCTCTATCTCCCTCGCTTTCTATCTCTCGCTCTTCTCTCTTTCCCTCGTCTTCTCGGTGTTCCTGGACTGCTCGTGCTGCCCGTGGTGAATCAGTGCGTGAGGGCCGCCGCCTCGCCGGCTCGGCCCCGCGTGTGCGGTGCTGTGGCGGGAAGGCTCGGGGCTGTGGCGTGGCGGAGTGATGCCGCGAGAGAGAGAAAGATCTTGAAGGATATGTTACATTTTATATCTTTTATGTCATAGTGATAATATTTCCTTTTTCTTTCCTTTTCCGAAAAAGCTTTGAATGATAATATTTTGTATTTGTTTTCTTTCCTCTTAGATAAACAGATAAAAACTCTTTGGTTAAAGATAATCTCGTTTATACGTTTTAAATATATACTTTCTTGTTTTTTTTGTGTGGGGAAAAGGGTATGGGGAGGGAGGGAGGGAGGGGCGGCGGGGAGAGAGGAAAGACGAGGAGGAAAGATTTTGTTTATTTTTCACACCTTGCAAGGGGTGGGGTGAGGGGGTGAGGAAGGGGTGAAGGTGTTTGGACGCACTCACAGATACTCTTGTTTGACTTTAATTCATCACAAACAAAGTACTAAGGTCACCCATCCTGGGACGTCCCCTCAATGTCACACTCGGGGCGGGGTGGGGGGTGGGGGTGGGGAGGATGAAGAGTGTATGTGGAGGTGAAGGGGGGGGGGGAAGGTTAGGCGCGAGGTTTGGGATGGTGATGGGGGCGTGTAAAGAGAAAAAGAGATTATGAGGCAGAAGAAAAAGAATGAAAGTTGGCGGAGTGAAGTGGAAGAGTTAGTGATAGTAAGAGTTGGAGAACGAGGATAAAGGAAGGCGTGAGGGAGGGAGGCGAGGGTGTGGGTGTGGGTGAGGGGAAGGGAGGGAATGAGTGAGGGAAATAAGTGAGGGGAATGATACAGTTCTGTGCATTCGTGTAATAACAAATACAAATCAGCGATAACAACACATACTCTTCCCAGGGACGAGGGTAACTTGACGTGGCGGTGGAGGTGATTGTGGTGGAGGTGGTGGAGGTTGTGGAGGTTGTGGTGGAGGTGGTGGTGGTGGTGGTGGCGGTGGAGGTTAAAGGGGCAGAGGAAAGAAAATGGGAGTGGCAGAGTAGAGGAAATGATAATAAAAAAAAGAAAAAGGGGAACGGAGCAAATGCCGAGTGTTGATCCTAATAGATGAAAAGCTTGAACGGAGACTTTAGAGAAGTGATGGGGAAAAGAAAACGAGGAGGAAATAGCAATATGAGAAATTAGTGGGAAGATGAGGCGTAGGAATAGTAGTAGGAGGAGGAAGAAGGAAGAGGAGGAGGAGGAGTGTAGGCGAGGCCGCTTGAGGCACCAGCTCAGTGAGTGGAAGGTAACTCATGAGTCGGGAGGGACAGGCGGGTGAGTGAGGCGCGGAGTGGCGGGGCGACGCGATGAGTGATGACGTGAGGGAAGGAGAGAGAGGCTGGGTGTGTGTGAGGGGCAAGGAGGGGAGGGGGGGCAGGGGGAGGAGGGCGTGGGGCATGGGGGGTGGGGGAGGGAAGAGGGGAACGCGCAGTCTCCCCACAACACTCAACATGGACGTTAGTCACTAGGTGAACCCCCTCGGCAGCCAGAGATCAGTCCGCACTAGATATAACAACAATATATATAACGCTTTAGGAGTCCAACAATGTTTTCTCAGTACAAAGGGGCAGCCGGAGCTGCTTAACGGGGGGGTGGGGCCGGGACCAGAGGGAAGTGAACAATTATCCGTGGCTGAAAGACACTTTAAGTTGGCCTCTGACGGGTCAGGAGCGAGGGGCGACAGGCTCCCGCCGGCACTGGGGGCGGCGGCGGAGGCGGTAGCGGCGGAGGAGGTGGTGGAGGTGGAGGCGGTAGTGATGGTGGAGGTGGTGGCGGGGCTGGTGAAGTTGCAGGTGGGTTTGGAGCAGAGGGTCGGGGAAGGCAGCTGGTCGTAGGACTCCAGCAGATGGCCCATCCGTTCTTCGTGGGAGCACGGGTAGTAACAACACGAGTCGCTGCCGTACGAAGACTCCTGCTCCGCCAACTCGCCGATGTTTGGGTCTGAAAACACAAGGGGACGTTAGGCCTCGTGTGGGGCGGCGGGAGGGAGCAAGGGAAGGACAGGAGGGACTGCTGGAGAGATGATAGCATAAGGAAGGAGAGGGAGAGATCAAGAGAAGGAAAGAAGGACGATGAGCAGAATGAGGGCAGGAGAAAGGGAAAGAATGTAAAGTGAGAAAGAAAAAAAATCACGAGAAGGAGAGATCACGAGAGGAAAGAAAAGAAGGATGATGAAAAGAATGAAAGCAGGAGAAAGGGAAAGAATGAAAAGAAAAAAAGATAGGCGCAAGGGAAATTATGAGAACCAAAGATCACGAGGAAAGAAAAAAAGTAAGACGAGGGGAATGAAAGGAGGAGAAAAGGAAGGAGTGAAAAGAAAAAGAGAGCGGGAAGGGAAATCACGAGAAGGAGAGATCACGAGAGAAAAGAAAAAATGAGAGAAAGAGGATGAAGGGAGGAGAACGAGAAGGAAAGAAAACCAAGAGAAGAGGAAGGGAAATAAATAAAAAGGGAAAAGAAAGGAAGAACTGTTTGAGAAATAGAAGAAGGAAGGAAGTAGAGGAGAGATCAAGAAGGGAGAGAAGGAAGGGATTCTAAGTGGTGTGGAAGCTCGGTCTCTGATAAAGGAGGAAGGGGATAAGTGGAAGAGATGGGAGGAGAAGCGGAACTAAGGAAAGAAGAAAGGAGAGAGAAAGGTGGAAAAGGAGAGACACTGAGGGGAAGGAGACCAGCCTATTCCCTACGTTATTATGATATCTTCCCAGCCGTGTTCTGCGTCGGCGTGGGGGCAAAGCCTGTTATTGGGTTAAGCCGAGTTGTGATAAAGGTCAGAGGATGCTTTGGTCTGAGTCATCGGCGCTTCGAAAGGCTCTGTTTGTGCACGTGTGGAAGATGAAGAAAAAGTGAAAGAAGAAAAAAGAAGAAGAGGGAGAAAAGAAGAAGAAAAAGAAGAAGAAGAAGCAGAAGAAGAAGAAGAAGAAGAAGAAGAAGAAGAAAGAAAAAGAAAAAGAAGAAAAAGAAGCATAAATCATGAAGCAAGAAACATTGTGCATATGTGGAAGAAGAAGGAGAAGAAGAAGGAGAAAAGGAAGAGAAGAAAATGAGAGGACAAAAAATCTTCCTGCCAGTGCACAGATTTGTCACGTGTGTGTGTGTGTGTGTGTGTGTGTGTGTGTGTGTGTGTTTCCACCGCAGTATGAGAGGTAAGGGTTGTTTACTGCTATTTTTTCCTCTCTCACCTGATTCACTGTCTTCTTTGAATCTCTCTAATTAGACTCTCTCTCTCTCTCTCTCTCTCTCTCTCTCTCTCTCTCTCTCTCTCTCTCTCGAGGAGGTTATGACGTCAATGAAAGGAAAGAAAAAAGTAAGAAAACAGGATGAAGGACTGATAGATAATGTGAACAAAAAAGAGAAAAAAGGAGAATGCTAAAAGTAATGAAAGGAAGAGTAGGGGATGAAAGAGGAGATAAAAAGAAAGGAAGGGAGGACCAGAGAGAAGGAAAATGGATAGAGCAAAAGAAGTTATGACATCGAGAGAGAAAGGGACAAGAAAGGGTATATAGGAAAGGAAAAAAAATGGTACTGGTAAGAAGGACGACGAACATACAGGATTAAAAATATGAGAAAATCAGATAAAACAGTAAAATAAAAAAAGGAAGTAAACTCCAAATTAAGGGCAAACGAGAAAATAATAAAAGGAAATATGTAAAAAGAGAAAGACAAGGAGATGGAAGCAAACGACAGTAACAAAAGAACTAAGAAAAAGAAAAAAACAATGTATACGAGAAAGGAGATGAAAGCGAACGACACATCAACGAGAATCAACGAAAAGGAGAAAATGATAAGAAAATAAGATAAAATAGACGAGAAAAAAAACAATGGAAGCTAATGACACGCTGAGAAGTACAAACAAAAATATGAAAATAACAAAAGAAAAGCGCTGATATAGCACAGAGAAGCAAGAGGGAGCAAGAGATGGAGTGGGAGGACCAAAAGAGAGGGGGGGGGGGGGGGGAAGTGTTATGCCGATGGAGGAAGTGGACTAAAGGCGATGAAAATTATTAACGCTTTGTGAATAACGCAACACTTCACACTCTAGTGGTGTGAGCAAGTATTAAAAAGTTTACTAAGACGTCTGTTGGGCTGAACAAGTAATTAGTGTCTCTTATAAAAAAAAAGTTTCTTTGATATAAATAGGCCTAATACCACAGTAATTATTATTATTATTATTATTATTATTATTATTATTATTATTATTATTATTATTATTATTATTATTATTATTATTATTATTATTATTATTATTATTATTATTATTATTATTATTATTATTATTATTATTATTATTATTATTATTATTATTATCATTATTATTATAAGTAGTAGTAGTAGTAGTAGTAGTAGTAGTATTGGGAGTAACATCGTTATTATTACTTTTATTATTATTATTATTATTATTATTATTATTATCATTATTATTATTATTTTTTTTTTTTATTATTATTATTATCATTATTATTTTTGTTATTATTATTATTATTATTATTATTATTATTATTATTATTATTATTATTATTATTATTATTATTATAAGTAGTAGTAGTAGTAGTAGTAGTAGTATTGGGAGTAGCATCGTTATTATTACTTTTATTATTATTATTATTTTTTTTTTAATTATTATTATCATTATTTTTGTTATTATTATTATTATTATTATTATTATTATTATTATTATTATTATTATTATTATTATTATTATTATTATCATTATTATTATAATTACATTATGAACATTGTTTTTACTATTATTATCATTACTATCATTGCTACCATCATTCACATTTATTAATAAGCGTGTTTACTTTTGTTTATTCAAAGAAAGTATTATTTCGACGGCCTGGCAGTGTTTGCCAGGCCTTTCTTGATTGGCTGGATTCCACTCTGGGTTTCATGGAGGTTATTTGTCAATTAAACATGGTCTCGGTCTTTCTATGTTATTTGCCTCAGCGCACCTCTTGTACAAGATAGACTGTTTTGGTTGATACTGTTATACATAAAAAGTTAACAATTACGTAGTTCATCAACACTAAGTCTTAGTAAATTTCTTGCCAAATTCAGCATCGGCAAGCTAATCACCAGAGGGTTTTTCAGCAAGATTTCCAACAGACTGCGATGGCTTTCCAACGCCTGCAAGAAAACAGTGTGTTACGGGCGAGCCGTTACCAACGCTGTGACGCAAAAACTCTACGGACACAACCAACCACGTTTACATTACTTGACGGCTCCCGTGATGGGTAATGACAACATTCCAGGGTGTCAAAACATGCCTCATTCCATGCCCATACATTTAGTTTTACTTTTGAGTCACTACTTAAGCTTCTATCTGAAGTGTTACGTGGTTCATTTAAGTTTATTTCAGCCAGAGAGGAAGCCAGGCAATCAGGAGAGGCCTGACAAATGCAGACTAACCGCCAGAGGAACATTTCGTTTGAAGACCTACTACTACTACTACTACTACTACTACTACTACTATCACTACAACAACTACTACTACTACTACTACTACTACTACTACTACTACTATCACTACAACAACTACTACTACTACTACTACTACTACTACCACTACAACAACTACTACTACTACTACTACTATCATTACAACTACTACTACTACTACTATTACTACTACTACTACTACTACTACTACTACTACTACTACTACTACTACTACTACTATCACTACAACAACTACTACTACTACTACTACTATCATTACAACTACTACTACTACTACTACTATTACTACTACTACTACTACTACTACTACTACTACTACTACTACTACTACTACTACTATTACTACGACTACTACTACTACAACTACTGCCATCTCCACTATCGTCTTTGTCACAAACATATATGCACGTACATCTTACTTGTCTTTCGTTAAAATAAAACAAGTATTTGCCATAGAAGTAATTATTCTTACCTGTTTGGCTGATACTGAAGACCAAAAACATACGCACTCACATATAAAACCTTCCCACGAACATCAACCAGCTAATATTCTGCTTTTAACACATGCCTCGGGTAAGAAATAAAGGGTAAAAGGACAGGTTTATAAATGAGACAAAATTATGACCGTAAAGTGTTGGGGAAAATAGAGAACAAACAGGATGCAAAAAAAAGGACATGAATAAAGAGGACATAAGCATAAAAAGTGTGAAAAAAACGAATATACATAGAGATAGAGAGAGAGAGAGAGAGAGAGAGAGAGAGAGAGAGAGAGAGAGAGAGAGAGAGAGAGAGAGAGAGAGAGAGAGAGAGAGAGAGAGAGAGAGAGAGAGAGAGAGAGAGAGAGAGAGAGAGAGAGAGAGAGAGAGAGAGAGAGAGAGAGACGTGTGTTCGTGAGTCTCCTTGACCGACACACTGAGCCTGATCACAGAGATATCCCACACCCCTGCGATATGCGACCCCTCCCCCCCTCTCCTTCTCTTCCTCCTCCTCTTCTCTTCCTATTGCTCTTCTTCTTTCGCCTCCTTTTCCTCCTATTTCTCCTTCTTCGTCCTCCCCTTTACCTTCGACTTTCTCTTTTTCTTCCTCCTCCTCCTCCTCCTCATTCTCTTCCACCTCCACCAATTCCTTACTCTCTTCCTTCTTGTCTTCATTTTCTTTCTCCTTTATTTTTATTCTCTCTCTCTCTCTCTCTCTCTCTCTCTCCCACTTCATGTACCTCCTTTTCCTCCTCCCCTCCTTTATCTCCTCCTCTTTTTCTTCGGTTCTTTCTTGTTCTGCTTCTCCTTGGTTTTATTCAAGTATTTCTCCGATTTCTCTTTCTTTCACTGTCCTTTTCGTTCTCATATTCCTTCTATTTCTCCTTCTACACAAAGTCCCTCCTTTCTCCTTCTTTTTCTCTTCTTTTTCATCGTCTTTGTTCCATTTATTTTCGTTCGTTTTATATTTTTTGTTTAGTTTTTTGCTTTTTCCTGTTCTCGTCTTTTTCTGCTATTTGGAATATCTTTTCTCTCTCTCTTTTTATGCGTATTCACTATATTAGTCATCATTCTCTCTCTCTCTCTCTCTCTCTCTCTCTCTCTCTCTCTCTCTCTCTCTTGTCATCGATGTACTCAGTTGTTATTATAGAAACATTTGAACCTTCGCCATCCTCCTTCTCCTTGCCGAAGACTAAGAACGTGAAAGAGGTTGGGGACGTTATCGAACAGCAAAAACCCTCTTCCTATTCTTCTTCTTTTCCTCCTCCACCTCTTTCTTCTCTTTTCTTTTTCTTCTCTTGTTCTTGTCCTGCTATTTCTCTCTTCATTCTATTTTCGTCTAGTCCCGTTTCTCCTCACTCTGTATCATATTCCATCTTTCTTTTTCATAACTGTTCTTTCCTTGTTACGGTTTTCATTCTACTTTCCTCTATATAGTCACGTTTTTTTCCTTCACACTCATACTCTACCTTTCGCCATAGTTTTTTTTCTTCGTCTTCCTATTTCTTTTGTCCTATTAACACACTATCCTTTAAAACTTTCCCATTAGCTAGATTCCTTTCCCTTCCTTTCCTAAAACTTCATACTTTCCTTCTGCTATTCCATTATTTTCACCTTATATGTATTTTCCTGTTTTTTCTTTCATAACACTGACAACATTATTTATGACATTCCCTCTTACTCTTTACCCTCACCCTAAACCTTTCACCCTTCCTCACCCTTGCGTCACCCATTCCTGCTGCTGCCACATCCTGACCCTGTGACTTTTCCGCCAACCATTTACTCTCACCCTTCACTCTTCATCTCCCTTACGCCACCCCTACCCTTCCTCTATGACTTTTCTCACCCTACTCCTTTCACCCTTCCTCTCCCTTGTATCACCCTACTTTCCTGTGGCTGCCATACCCTTCCTCTATGATTTTTCTCACCCTTCTTCCTTCACTCTTCCTCTTCCTTACTTCATCCTTCTCTTCTACTTCCGTACTCTTCCTCTGATATTTCTCACCCTGAACCTTTCCTCTCCCTTACGTCACCCTTCTCTGCTACTCCCGTACTTTTCCTCTGACCTTTCTCACCCTTAACCCTTCCTCTCTCTTACGTCACCCTTTTCTTCTACTCCCGTACTCTTCCTCTGACTTTTCTCACCCTTAACCCTTCCTCTCCCTTCCGTCACCCTTCTCTGCTGCTGCCCCACTCTTCCCCTTTGACTTTTCCGCTACCATTTATTTTCACCCTGTGCCCTTCCACTCTCCTCCCTGCCGCCGCCCCTCCCTTCCTGCTCCCCTCCTGTTGCTGCCCCCGTTGTTAACAAGGACACACACGCACGGGCGCAGCTGTCTAGGGAGAGCGCGAGGCAGCAGCATACCCTCTAATGATATATGAGCATTGTGTTTACGGCTTAATTGACGTAGTGCTTAACGCAGCCTCGTCCGTGCTCGCTAATGACCTGTCGACTTTGGTGGTGGTGGTGGTGGTGGTGGTGACGATGGGAGGAATATCGATAGTATGATTTTGATAAACGGTAAATACATCAGCATGAATAGGAAGAGGAGGAGGAAGAGGAAGAGGAAGAGAAAGAGGAAGTAGTAGTAGTAGTAGTAGTAGTAGTAGTAGTAGTAGTAGTAGTAGTAGAAGTAGAAGTAGAAGAAGAAGAAGAAGAAGAAGATTAAAAATAACAATAACGAAAAAGTAAGACGAAGAAAAAGGAAAAGAAGGACACAAAGTAGAAGAAAAGAACAAAATTCTACTATCACTACTACTACTACTACTACTACTACTGCTACTACTGTTACTACCACACCACGCAGCGTACCTTAACTAATTAGCAGGTGACATCCTCCAGCAGGTGACACAGCAGGCAGGTGAGACAGGCAAGCAGGCAAATTAACGCGGGCAACGGAAATCAGGTGACGGCGGCAGGCAGGTAAAAATTGGGATACAGGTAAGAATCAATTAACGAGAACGAGCAGAAGGTGAACATAAACCAGGCAACAAAATTCAGGTGACACAAGACAACGGGTAACACGTAACAAACTCAGGTGAGAACATAATACAGTGATGGAGGTTTAACTATGGCAAGGATATATTTTTTTTCTTTACGAGCAAAGGTGGCAGACAAAAGAATAAAGAAAACGTGCTATGATGCTGCTACGAATAGAAGGGGAGTTGTCAAAGAGCTCCATCGAGTTTTGGACCAGAAGTGCTTTAATACTCCTCTCCTCCGAAAAGGGTTCAAGTCATAGGAAGGAGAATGTACACTTGAGGGAAGACGGTAACAGGGGTCATAGGAAGGAGAATGTACACTTGAGGGAAGACGGTAACAGGGTAGGAGTTAACACAAAGGGGAAGAATTATTGTTTTGATACTTTCCTCCGAAAAGAGTTTAAGTCATAGGAAGGAGAATGTACACTTGAGGGAAGACGGTAACAAGGTAGAAGTTAAATAGTTCATGTCATAGCAAGGAGGAAAGTCAATTAAAAGACGACTGTGAAGGTACTAGTAGATGACACAGAGGAGTAGACACAGACAACACACCTGGCAAAGGAAGCGATGAAATACATAATAAAGACAATAACTACAAGAAAATAAAAGAAAACAAAGCCTCCCCAGTTGAAATCCCAGTCCCCGTCGAGTCCTCACCTTGACAGAGGAAGGTTGGTTCTCCGGCCACAGGTTTATACTTGGGCAGGAAGTAAGGACACTTCTGCTCCACAGCATGGCAGAAACTTCGGCAAGGCTTCACCCTCTCCCCATTCTCGTAGTAAGGAAAGAGTTGAGAGCACACCCAGTACCTATACGCTTCCTGCCGGGGAGAGAATTGGAGGGTGTGAGTAACGGGGCTGGTCTTTGGAGTGCAGGAAAATAGTCGTTAAGATGTAAATATTATGAGCTACAATAGAATGTAAATAATCGTTAAGGTTGGCAGTTACAAGTTATGAGATACAAGAGTGGACATTTGAGTGTATGCATAAAATTAGCGCTAAAGTAAGATGCAAATAGTAAAGTTAGGAACACACACAACACCAGTACTGTTCCTGTGAAAGAGAGAAAGGATATTATGAGTTACGGATATGGACTGATGAGTGAATAGGAAAATATAATCAATATGGTAAGATGCAAATAGCAGAGTTGTGGGGACGTTCCGTAGTGCCAATACCTGTGGACGAGAAAAAGGAAATTGTAAGTTACAGAAAGGGATGGATAAGTGTATGGAGAAACTAATAAATAAGTCAAGGTGCAAATATTACGAGTTAGAAAAGTGGACTGATGAGAGAATGAAGAAACTAATGATTACGCTCAGATACAAAGAGAGAGTCGCGAACACATCCAGCACACACACGCTTCAGAGGTAGTAGTAGTAGTAGTAGTAGTAGTAGTAGTAGTAGTAGTAGTAGTGATAGTAGTATTTTGTTCTTTTCTTCTACTTCGTGTCCTTTTCCTTTTTCCTCGTCTTATTTCTTCGCTATTGTTATTTTTTTATTATCTTCTTTTCTTCTTCTTCTTCTTTTTTTTCTTCTACTTCTACTACTACTACTACCAGATGCTTCCACCTCACACATCACCTATTTCCAAAGGTCAAAAAGGAGAGTAACTTGGTTTTCATGAGAGTTTCCTTAGGTTCATGGTACAGACGAAGGGTCAAACTACCACCAGAGCCATTACACTACCCCTGGAAATGCCTAAAACTCCTACGAAAGCCTTGTGTGCTGGAGGGCCGAAAGGTTTGAAACTATGGAAGATAAAGGAGGGAAGGTACGTATGAGTTACTGGGATGGGGGAAAAAGGTTATGATGCGGAGATAAGGTGATCAGTAAATAGAGAAAACAATGAGGGAGGAAAGACACAAATGGTAGAGTTCCGAGCACGGCCATTTAATGCACGCTTCTTGTGGGCGGGAGTGAGCGAAAATTGTGGTTATAAGAATGTTTTTTTTCAGTAAAGGAAGAAGCTCAAGGGCAAAAAAAGGAATAATGAGAAAAAAGACCGCTAAACACTGCCCCTATAAAGTTAACTATACGTATCAAGTGGATACAGAGACGATAGGAAGTGAGGAGAACAATTTTTAATTTTTTTTACAGCAAAGGAGGCATTTCAAGGGTGTAAAAAAGTGGATTAAAATAAATACGAAGCAGAAAGATAAGTGAGAAAAGTTAAGCTCTATTTGTTATCTGAAGGGCGGAGAGAGAAGGGAATGATAGGAATGTGTAACAGACTGATAAGGATAATTAGTGAATGTTATATAGATACGAAACACAATATTGGATGTCTGTGCTTCCGTAGGGGTGAGGTTGATATTATCAGACGCTTCTATTCCTCTCATTAACTATTTCCGAAGGCCAAAAAGAAGATCAATTCGGTTCTAATGAGTGTTTTTCACGTTCATGGCACAGAGGAAGGGTCAGACTACCACCAGGGTCATTAAGCTATCCATGGAAATGGCCGAAACTTCGACGAAAGCCTTGTCAAATAAGTGTGATTGGGAACCGAAACGTTTAAGGATACGGCCTTATATAAGAGTTTGTGTGACTATACTTACAGGGAGGAAGTGATAGGTATAGATGGACGTATAAACAATTCTTTGATGTCTGTACTTTTGACAGGGCGAGGGACAAGAGGTTGACGAGCTGGTGAGGTAGACTGAAACGTAGAGGAAGGGAAGATAAGAAGATACACTAAGCATACCAAACATGATCAATCTTTTTTTTTACAACAAAAGAGACAGCTCAAGGGCACAAAAAAAGGAAACAATAATACAAAAAAAAAAGAAAAAGCCAGCTACTCGCTGCTCCTAAGAAGAATCCAAAGTGGTGGCCGAAAGAGGGGTCAATTTCGGGAGGAGAGGTGTCCTGATACCCTCCTGATACCCTGATACTTGTTCACTTCCCGTTGAGATGTAAGAGGGGAAAGGAAATATAAGTTAGCAATTACCTGAAACTGTGGAGCCATAGTAAGGAAGAAAACTGACAGATAAAAATGCAGACTGTCTAGCGAAGCGATGTTGAAATTTCGTTGATAAAACTCTTATTCTTATGCTTTTTTTTTGCAGGTAACATAGAGGAAAATATTACAGACTGTGAAATAGATTGTGCAATGTAATACAGACTCCGGTACGTAAACAAGACCAGGAAGATATCGAGTAGTAAATGTATAATACAGAAAATATGTAATACAGACTCCGGTAGGTAGACAAAACCAGGAAGATATCGAGAAGTAAATGTATAATACAGAAAATATGTAATACAGACACCGGTACGTAAACAAGACCAGGAAGATATCGAGTAGTAAATGTATAATACAGAAAATATGTAATACAGACTCCGGTACGTAGACAAGACCAGGAAGATATCGAGTAGTAAATGTATAATACAGAAAATATGTAATACAGACTCCGGTACGTAAACAAGACCAGGAAGATATCGAGAAGTAAATGTATAATACAGAAAATATGTAATACAGACACCGGTACGTAGACAAGACCAGGAAGATATCGAGAAGTAAAGGTATAATACAGATAATTCCCAGCTAATCCCGTACTTAAAGCGTTTCCTGAAGAGTAGCGATGGAGGAGGAGGAGGATCAAGGCCTAACGAGATATAATGACAGACTTAAAGATGGTTTATGAATGGCAGGGTGGACAAACAGACAAACCGACCGACAGACAGACAGACGTTGAAAGAGACACGAGCTGACTACCCAGGTGAGGAAGAGGAAATTAAGTGTTCGTGATTACATAATGAGATATATTGATTGAAGGTGAATAGAGGAGGTGATAGAGATAGAGACTGAGAAAGATTACGGCGGTGTGTGTGTGGGTGTGTGTGTGTGTGTGTGTTAGATAGATAGATTGATAGGAGGAAGAAAGCGAGAAATCAACAGGAAGGGAGAGCGAGGAAGAACGAAAGAAAGAATTAAAGAAAGAAACAAAGAGAAGCATGAAATAACACGACCAAGTAAACCAAGTGTGTGTGTGTGTGCCCCCCCCCCACAAACACACAAAAAAAAAAAAAAAAAAAATCCCACACAAAAAAAGACAGGAAAAAAAAGAAGAAATAAAAAAGGAAATAAGGAAAGGAGAAAAAAAAGAAAGAGAAAAAAACGAAAGCATCTGCTGACTCTCACATCAAAGTGGACGCTAATGAGATGAGTCGTTCACCTGCGCATCCAAAGGTATCTTATCAAGGTGTGACGGAGATAAGGCCGAGCACAACACCCTTATCTCGAGTACTGGGAGAGAGAGAGAGAGAGAGAGAGAGAGAGAGAGAGAGAGAGAGAGAGAGAGAGAGAGAGAGAGAGAGAGAGAGAGAGAGAGAGAGAGAGAGAGAGAGAGAGAGAGAGAGAGAGAGAGAGAGAGAGAGAGAGAGAGAGAGAGAGAATACACATCTAGATTCCGGCCTTGGTCAAAGTTTATACAATATTTATATCATATTTCCTACTAATGATTTATGTTTTTTTTTTTTTTATCTCACATCACCTTCATAATGTTTCCTGTTGTTTTTATTTATCTTCTTTTTCCTATATTTTTTTCCCTTGACTTTTTTTCCCTCCTGCGTGATCTATGTATTCCATTTTGTTTTTGTTTTTTCCTTTTTTTTTTAACTCTGGTCTTCTACTTAAGTCGTATATTTTCTCCTCTTTTTCTTACTCCTCCTTTTCTTCTTCTTCCTGTTTCTGAATCTTTATCACCAGAACAACTGAACATTCACACAGTCACCACGTCTTTCTCCTCCTCCTCCATCTACATTTTTCCCTCCTTCTTCCTCATCAACATCGTCTTTTTTCTTTTGTTCTTGTGTCCTCCTTCTTCACCGACATCATAACTCTTCCATTTTTCATTCTCTTCTTTTTCCTCTTGTTCATTTTCTTACTCTTCATTATCATTACCCTTATCACCTTTATTGTCGTCTACCTCTTGTTCTTCTTCGTCATCGTCCTCTCCTTCTCCAGCATTTCCTACCTGACAGTCCTCCTGCTCCTCCTCCTCCTCTTCTTCCAACTCTTCGTCAATGTCCTCTCCTTCTTCAGCTTCTCCTTCTACTTTATTCTCCTGCTCCTATTCCTCCTCTTCTTCCAAATCTTCGTCACCGTTCTCTCATTCTCCAGCATCTCCTACCTGACCATCCTCCTGCTCCTCCTCCTCCTCCTCTTCTTCCAACTCTCAAATGACACACTCCGAGCAAACATTACAAAGCACATAACTCGGACGCCGTAACATTGGCTTCCTGAATGTTGCCCCGTAAAGCACGCCAAGGAATCAGAGCATCGGAGGAACACTAAGACGAGGCACGGATCGAGGAATAACGGTAAATATGAGCCAAGGGGAAGGGGACGTAACGAAAGCATAATGAGGAAAAGAGTCTTAGGAAGGAATGGCAGGGAGCAATAAAAGAAAACAACGATAGATAACGATAAATATAAGCCATGGGGAAGACGCCATAACGTAAGCATAATGATGAAGAGAGAGAGAGAGAGAGAGAGAGAGAGAGAGAGAGAGAGAGAGAGAGAGAGAGAGAGAGAGAGAGAGAGAGAGAGAGAGAGAGAGAGAGAGAGCGTAAAGAAGGAATAACGGGGGATAATAAAAGGAAATGTGATGAATGATGATGATGAGACACTGAAACTTGAAATAAATAAATGATAAGGAATATAATGCATGGAAAAGTTACAAATCAATCAATCAATGAGGGCAACGATACGAGGAATAATGACAAATTAAAAAAAAAAAAAATCAGTATATATGAAGTAATAATTAAAACAAATATATAGAACAAACTAACAACGAGCCCTAAGCATAAACAGACTGACACTCACATAAGGAAACAACAACGCCGATTAATATAAGCCTTCCTAATATAAAGAGTTGTTGTTATTTTGCGTTGTACTGTTTTGATGATTGTGGTGAAAACGGTGGTGTCAGTGATGGACTTAAACGTGTTGGCGACGGTGAGGTAATGATGACAGGAGGTGGTGGTGATGATGGTGGTGGTGGTGATGGTGGTGGTGGTGGTGGCGGTAAAGGTGATGCTAGCAGGAACGGTGGTGATGGTAGTCGTGTGATAGTCGTGGTGGTGGAGGTGGAGGTAAAAGTAGTAGAAGTAGTAGTAGTAGTAGTAGTAGCAGTGGTAGAAGGAGCAGTGGAGTAGTGAAACCTTGGTGGTGACGGTGGAGGCGGTGGTGGTGATACTGGTGGTGGTAGTGGTGGTGATGCTAACCTACACACCAATACGTAAAAGGAGAAGGTGGAGCAGTAGTAGCAATAGTAGTAGTAGTAGTAGTGGAAGAGACAGCAGTGACGGTAGTGGTAATGGTGGTGGTAGTGGAGGTGGAGGTGTTGGTGGTGGTGTATTTGACGCTTACAATTTGAGGTCAGAAGAAATGAATGACTTCGGTATGGCGGCGGTAACCATGGTAACGCGTCTCAGGTTGTCGTGTATGTCTGGATGAGGCCGGCGCAAGCTTCCACCAGGCCCTCTCCCAACCCTCCTTCTGGCCCTCAACCGTACCCTCGGAGCCTAAAAGATAGTCAGGACACTCCACAAGACACCCATCCCTTCATACACAGCGAGGGAGAGCGAGGAAGCGCAGAAAAAAGGGGAAAAAGAAAGGCCCGGAGGGGTGTTGAGATAGCTAGTCAGGGTGAGCGATGGATTGTGGGAGGAAAGACACAGACAGCCCGACGCACGATGCCAGAGACGTGGAGAGGGTCATGGCGGCTCTCTGTGCATCCTCCTCCTTCGCCCTTACCGTGGGAGGCCGTGGAGGGGCAGAGCAAGGGAAAGGAGAGAGAGGGTGTGTAAGAGGTGGCGTCGAGGAGGCTAGTCAGTGAGCGATGGATTGTGGAGAGAAAAGCGACAGACAGACCCCCACGTAGGATGCCAAAGACTCGATTCCTCTTCATTCCTCTACATTTTCTCGCCGTGATGGAAGGGAGGGAAGAGACCGCCGACACTGCCTCCGCCGCCGCCACACAGCTTCCACCGCCACCAAAGCCGCCTCAACACAAGCACTACAGCAATACAAGCAACTTAACAACCATTTCTTTGCCGTGAAGGGGAATGAGAGACGAGAACACAACATGAACAAGACGAGACCCAACCTGAAGCTCAGCCTCCACACAGCCGCCTCAAAACACATCACCACATCAATGCAAGCAACTGAACATCCATTCCTTTGCAGTGAAGGGAGATGAGAGACGAGAACATAACATGAACAAGACGAGACTCAACCTGAAGCACCTCCACCGCACAGCCGCCGCTTCAGACACATCACCACATCAATGCAAGCAACTGAACAACCATTTCTCTGCAGCAAAGGGGGAATAGAAAACGTGAAGACAACATGGATAAGACGAGACCGAGGCGAAGCACCGTCACAGCCTCCGCACAGCCGCCGCCTCAGCACTAGCACCACAGCAAAGAAAACAACTGAACAACCATTTTTTTGCAGTGAGAGGAAATGGAAGACCTGAAGACAACATGAATAAGACACGACCCACCGTCACCGTCACAGCCTCCGCACAGCCACCGCCTAACACCACAGCAAAGAAAACAACTGAACAACCATTTCTTTGCAGTGAGAGGAAATGGGAGACGTGAAGATAACATAAATAGGACACGACCCAACCTGAAACACCGCAACCTTATTCGTGTTCCATTTTTGCGAGAATAAACGTTTGGAAGACGCAGATTTTTGGTTCTCAATTATCTTAAGACGAAACAAACAAACAAGAGAAGGTACATACAAGAAGCATCACAGTTTTCTTTAAGTCTATTTTTTGGGGGTATATACGTTTAAACCCCACAGATTTTTAGCCCTCAATATAGCTTTTGAGACACACACAGTAAAGACTTTTAGTAATATTTCCTTCAACTCTTATATACAACCACATTTTTATCGGTATATACGTTTTGACCCGCAGATTTTAAGCCCTCAATAGAGCTTTAATTTGAGACACACAGTAAAGACTTTTAGTAATATTTCGTTTTGACCCGCAGATTTTAAGCCCTCAATAGAGCTTTAATTTGAGACACACAGTAAAGACTTTTAGTAATATTTCTCTTAACCCTTATAAACAACCACATTTTTATCGGTCTATACGTTTTGACCCGCAGAATTTTAGTCCTCACTAGATCACAAATAACACAAAATAAGGACTTTTTGTAACACTTCCCCTAAATTTCCGATTCAAACACCTTTCACTGCTTGTATTTCCTTAGTCAACCTTGTGCCTTTCCCCGTGTAAGGATTTGACTATGGCTGTAAAGGGTTAAGGGGATGGGGGCTCGAAGGGGAGGGGAAGGGAGGGGAAATCACAAGCTTTTAAAGGACAGCCAGGTGATAAGGCGGAGTCATTAATTCCACACAAAGGTTAAGCACGTGAAGGTGTGCCTCGGGGGAAGGGTTGCTAAGGCCATTTGCATAGAGCCCGCGGCAACCTGATGGGGCCTCGATGGCTACATTTTATGCGCGTAAAGATATTTTTTTATGGTTTTCTAAGATTCATAAATTTTAGTATAAAGATTCGTGGGATTATCAAAAGAATGAAATGTTTTGGTTATATTTGAATGTATTACGAAAAAGAAGAAGAAGAAAGAAGAAGAAGAAGAAAAAGAAGAAAGAAAAGATAGAAAGAAAAAAGAAAAGAAAAAGAAGAAAGAAAAGCTAGAAAGAAAAAAATAAAGAAAGAAGAAAAAGAAGAAAATATAGAAAGAAAAAAGAAAGAAAGAAAAAGAAGAAAGAAAGAAAGAATAAAAGAAAGAATGAAAGACGAAAGAAAAGAAGAACAAGAAAAAAAACAAGAAGACAAATAAAAAAAGGAAAAGAAAGTGATGAAAGGAGCATAAAAGAAGAAACAAGAGCAGACAAACATGAAAACACAGACAGACACACAGAAAACCACCTCCTCAGTTAAAAGTAAAAGTAATTAGTGTGAGAAACAGAGTGAGAGAATTAACAACACAAATACAACACAATTCCAAGAAAATGGTGAGCGTTGACGAGTGTGTTTAAGAAGCTGCGTAAAGGTCTTGGGGTGACGTGTAGGTGTTGAGTGTGTGTGTGTGTGTGTGTGTGTGTGTGTGTGTGTGTGTGTGTGTGTGTGTGTGTGTGTGTGTGTGTGTGTACGTGCGGCAGACAGACAGGCGGCAGGTGTACACAGACAGGTGAAGGTAACAAGTTGGACAGGTGTGAAGGCGAATGATTTACTGCGCGTCATTATCAACAGGACACGCATAAACACACACACACACACACACACACACACACACACACACACACACACACACACACACACACACACACACATACACACACACACACACACACACACACACACACACACACACACACACACACACACACACACACACACACACACACACGCACACGGGATTAGGATTAAAGATAACCTGCAGTGTCTCAGTCATTCCCCTTTAGCTTCTCCTTCATTCCAGTCTGAGGAGGAGGAGGAGGAGGAGGAGGAGGAGGAGGAGGAGGAGGAGGAGGAGGAGGAGGAGGAGGAGGAGGAGGAGAATCTTGAAATGGAAATCGTACCTGGACTGAAGAGAAAAAAATGAATGGAAGGAGGAGGAGGAGGAGGAGGAGGAAAGGGTGGAACCGGAATGGGAATGTAGGGGGAAATCTTACCTGGATTGGTGGAAAAGAGGCAAGGGATAGAGGAGGAAAAGTAGAACGGGGAGGAGGAGGAGGATAAGAGGAGGAGGAAAACGATAGCTGAAAAACGGATAAAACAACAAGCCGACGAGGAAAGAAGAAAAAGAGAAGGAAGGAAAAGATGAGAAAAAGGGAAGAAAATGAAAAATAAAGGAAAAAGGGAGAGAAAAATGAATAAAACATCAGGGAAAATGGAGAAAAATGGACTACTGAGAGAGAGAGAGAGAGAGAGAGAGAGAGAGAGAGAGAGAGAGAGAGAGAGAGAGAGAGAGAGAGAGAGAGAGAGAGAGAGAGTCTACAAGAAGTCGGTTGGCCTGTTCAAATTAAACCCATTGTTACGTATCCAACCCGGCTCTATTACCGTCAAAACCCAATTAACATCCCCTTATTAAAGCCCTTCATCCATTTATAAACTCCAATCAAGTTTCCTCGGAACCCTCGCCTTTCCAGATACTGCCTCTTTAGATGCTTTGGTCTCTCTTCATAAGGCAAGTTTCTCACCCCTTGAATAATTTTTGTCATCCTCCTCCATGCTGATTTTAACATACTCCTCACATCAGCTATTTCCAAAGGCAGAAAAATAGATCAATCACGTTCTAATGAGTGTTTCTGTAGGTTCACGGCACAAAAGAATGATCAAATTACCAGAAGGGTCATAAAACTGCACCTGGAAATGCTCAAAACTCCTGCGAAAGTCTTGTCAATTACGTGAGCTTGGGCGCCTAAATGTTTAATAATACGCCCCTTTGTCCTAAAAGTAAAGGGAAAGAAGATAAAGTTTAAGAGCACGAAAAAAACCTGAATTATTACGAATGTTTGTAAATGAAAAATGTAAAAAAAATATATCTCTACCCTAAACAAGAGTAAAAATTACAGCCGGTATTTTCAAACGTATCGCCGCCTCAGTTTGCCTACTTGAAAAGCCTTAACCCGTCCGCTGCAATTGGAACGGATTCGGCTTTCACTGGTAGCCTGGTAATATATAGTCCCAGGTCTTTCTCTGTCTCTGTGGTGGATAGTGGAGTGTTTTCCATGTGGTACTGGTATGCTGGATATCCTCTCCCAAGGTGCAGGACTTTACATTTTTCTTCATTGAATTGTAGCAGCCACTTTTTGTTCCATTCCTGAAGCTTGGTGATGTCTTCTTGTAGGAAATCCGCGGTCAAGGGGTTAATTAGAAATGGCTGGGATTTTCATGGACTGTTTTGTGATCCTAGAGATAATTTTACACGCCTTTTGTACCTTGAACGAGAAAACCATCCATGAAAACTCGATTAATCTCCGCTGTGGCCTTGGAAAATAGTCGTCATGGGTCCCGATGCACTTAAAAATATGGGCATGCGTCTTTTATTTCTGCCCACCAGCGAACTCTTCTAATGAGGGAGACACGGCCGCTATTACTAACAGTCCCACCATACCTACCATTACCATCACGACCATAGCTACTTTTTAACGGCAAGAGAGGCAGTTCAAGGGCAAACTATGAAAGAATCAACAAATAAGCCCGCTAAACACAGCTCCGGCAAGACAAAAAGAACGAGAGGCTATTAAATTTACGATCATCACCATTGCTGCTGTCATTACCATCACCACACCATCATCACTATCACAACACCATCACCACCACCACCACCATCAACACACAACACCTCCATTGCAATCACCACCATCACCACCGTCACTACACCATGTTTATCATCACTAACACTATCACAACACCACCATCAATACAAGACACTACCACCATCACCATCAATACAAGACACACCACCACCACCACCACCACCACCATCAATACACAACACCATCACCACCACCACCAGCACCACCATCAATACACAACACCACCACCACCACCATCAATACACAACACCACCACCACCACCACCACCACCAATACAACAACACACCATCACCACCACCAAACAACCATCACCGGAGCCCCAGAATCCAGGTAAGCGTATCAAGTGTACGCCGTGGAAACATAATTGCCCCACGCAGGTATGGTGAGCCGCGGGAGAGCGAGGCGGAGGGAGCATTGCATGGCCTTGTGGCTGTTTCACGCTAACGGTTACACTATCTCTATTTCACTATTTCACTTTATTTTACTCCATTCCATTAAATTTTACTTGATATCATTTTATTTGACTGTTTTTCTCTCTTAAGAGCACTATTTTACTATTTTACTCTCATTCTATATCACTTTATTTCACCTATTTTAATCTGTTCACTTTAAAGACCATTCTATTTTACTTTATTTTACTCCATTTCATTTAATTTTACTTGATATCACTTTATTTGACTTTTTCATTCATCACTATTTCACTATTTTACTCTAAGTTTACTCTCTTTCATTCTATATCACTTTATTTCACCTATTTTAATCTGTTCACTCTAAAGATCATTCTATTTCACTCTATATTACTATTTCACATTGTTTGACTGTATTTCACTCTACTTTATTTTACTACTTCATTCTGTAAATCATATTATTTCACTGTGTTTTGCTCTATTTCACTCTAAAGACCATTCAATTTCTTTTTATTTTTCTCTAGTTTACTTTATTACAATTTTTTTTATTTACTCAATTTCTCTTTATTTTACTGTTTTACTTTATTTTACTTTAAAGCTATTCACTATATTTTTCTCTATTATACTCTAAAGATCATTCTGTTTCACTTTATTTTACCCTAGTTTACTCTAATACACTCTATTTCATTATATTTCACTAACTCCGTTTCACTTTAAAAATAACTTTCACAGAATTTTACGTTATTTAATCCATTTCACTGTAAAGGCCTCCTTCTGATGCTGTGTTTCGCTCTATTTCACTCTAAAGGTAATCCTATTTGACTTCATTTCACTCTATTTGTATAATATTTAACTATTTCAATCTAAACACTATGTACTCTATTTCACGCTGAAGGTTATGCACTTAAGTTGATTTCACTTTGCTTCACTCTAAAGGTCACAGTTTCATTTGATTTCCCTCTATTTCTGTTTTCTTTGCCGTAAAGGTCACTAAAAAAAAAATACTGGTCTAAAGGTTAAATCCTGAGTCGTAGTTATCACACAAATCTAAAAGTTCTTAGTCATTTATTTATTACATTCGAGACTGGACCCACCACTGCAGCCTCTTAACGTAGCAAAAAAATTTTCCTGGCCTATAATACAAAGAAAAAACAAAGCCGCACCCCGCTCAATATTCCTCTACAGCGATATTATTATTTTTATTTTATATTCTCTACTTTTATTCTATATACCCTACCATATTTAGGAGCAGCAAGTAGCGGGCTTTTTTTTTCATTATTATTATTATTATTATTATTTTTTTTACGCCCTTGCACAGTCTTCTCTGCTGTAAAAAAAAAATATTATTGTTCCCTAATCGTTATGGAGCTGACTGGACCCTCCACCGCCCCGGCCCATTAAGTCAGGCTAAAGGACTTAATGGCCAGAGAAATACATAGCAGCAATACGCCCATTATTCACCAGACAACTTCAACCTTCCCGTATCGAGGTTATTATTTACGTCCCTTAATTTCTAACATGCAGACTGGGCCCACCACCACCACCACCACCACTACTATCCTTTAACCCCTTGACTGCATGAGGATTTCCTACAGTCAGACCTCACCAAGCAACAGGAATGGAACAAAAAGTGGCTGCTACAATTCAATGAAGAAAAATGTAAAGTCCTGCACCTTGGGAGGGGATATCCAGCACACCAATACCACATGGGAAGCACTCCACTATCCACCACGGAGGCAGAGAAAGACATGGGAGTATATGTTACCGGGCTACCAGTAAAAGCCAAATCTGTGCCAATCGCAGCGGACGGGTTAAGTTAGCCTATAAGTGGAGGGCAAGGACAAGGTGGATGCTAGGTGTGTAGAGGAAGACATGACACAAGAACGATGAAGAAGAACTGAGGTATATACATGATAATAGGAAGACAGGGAGACTGAGAAAGAGGCGAATAGTCTTAGTAAAGGGGGACATGAGAGACACAAACGATGATGATAATGTAGCGAGAATAGAGGAACGTACATGATAAAAGGAAGACCGAGAGAGAGGTGAATAGGGTTGTAAAATTCACGGAAATTTTTAACTGGGAAACTTTCCATCAGAATTTTGGGAATTTTTAGAAACTTTGAGAATTAAGAAAAAAATACAAAGCTGATGACTATGACGCTTTTGGACTTTTTTTTTATTAAGGCTGAGGTTGTTGTTGGCTCTTTAGACTTCAGTTTTAGGGGCTGTTAGCGGTTGTCCCTCAGCCCGGTGGCGTATTCCCGTTCTGTGACTTTGATTAAATCCAGTCAGTGAAGAAACAGAACGTCCAGATTGGTTTACCGACAGAGAGAGAGAGAGATAGAGAGAGAGAGAGAGAGAGAGAGAGAGAGAGAGAGAGAGAGAGAGAGAGAGAGAGAGAGAGAGAGACCTTAGTTTCGCAAGTGACACAGTCTTGCTAAGGTGGTCGTTTGGACAACTCCTTACATAACGTTTCGTGTTCTGAAGAGCAACACGACCCTACTATCCCTGCCTAAGTTTTTTGTAAGACAATATTTCTATTTTTCATGTGAAATATAAGATAAGAAATGTAACCACACACATGCATCGAAACACTCCCCACAGATGCGACACTCTTGAACAATTTGTTCCGTAGAAGTGCCACCGTTCCATGGGACGTGTTCCTCTGCATGCAACTAAAAGAGGACGAGGAATTAGGATTGGTAGACGTGAATGTGTGAATGGGAGACAGAACAAAAGGGGAGAATGGCGGAGTAGGGGAAGAGGAAGAAAATATTAGGAGTGGAAGAGAAAATAAAAGACGTAAAGAGGGGAAGAGGATGAATGAATGGGATTACGGATGAGAGACGGAAATATATGGAATGAAAATTGAGCAAGTAGATAAAAAGATCATGGCGGAACAGGGGAAGAGGAAAGAATGCATGAGAAATAAAAGAGAGAACAGAAAAAGCGAAAGGGGGGGAAGAGGGCAAATAAAGGGGATTACGGATGAGAGACTGAAATATATGGAATGAAAATTGAGCAAGTAGATAAAAAGATGATGGGGGAATGAGGGAAGAGGAAAGAGAGCAGGAGTAGTAAAGGAGAGAACAGAAAGAGCGAAGGGAGGAAGAGGGCAAATGAAGAGGATAACGGATAAAAGGCGAAAATGTATGGAAAAAAGGATAGAGAAAGAGGATGGAGAATAACGAAAGAAGAGAACAATGGAGAGGGAAATGAAACAGAAAAAAAATATAAAACAGGAAAGAAAAAATCAGGGAAAGTAATAATGAGTAAAGGAGATAACTGGTGAAACTAATAATGATGTAGAGAAGAAAATAGAAAACAAATGGGAATGAGGAAAATAGAAGCAGGATAATAAGGAAAACGTTACAAATCTTTAAAAAAAAATCATAACTGCACATTATATAACAATCAGTCTCTCTCTCTCTCTCTCTCTCTCTCTCTCTCTCTCTCTCTCTCCCACCATAACTCTTCCGCATGAGGGCTTTTCTTCTTCTGTCCTCTCCGTCCCCAATTTTATTTCAGGTCATCCTTCCAACCGCAATCCCTCCCTTCCTTCTTCCTTCCTCCCTTCCCTATCCCTCCCTCTCCCCCTCCCTCTCTCTCTCTCTTCCTCTCCCCAAGCATTTTCCGCCATCCAGGCCCAGAAGCCCACCATATTCGCTCAACTAACCCTCCCTCTTTTTCCCCTTCATTACCCTTATCCACGCTTCTCTCTCTCTCTCTCTCTCTCTCTCTCTCTCCCTGTTTTCCTGCTTTCTTCTTTTCTTCTTCTTCTTCCTCCTCCTCCTCCTTCTTTACCTTCTTTTGTTAATCGTTCAGTTTTTTCTTTAATTTTGTTTTTCTCCTTTTTTAATTTTTCTCAACCTTTTTTCTCGTTTTCTTTTCGAACTGTTCTTTTTCCTAATTTTCTTCATCTTCTTTTTCTTCTCACTATATATGTTCTGTTAATTATGTTTTCTTCTTTGTCTTCTTTCTCTTCCTCCTCGTTTATCTGACTGTATAATTTTTCCTTCTGTTCTTCACCTCTTTCTTATCCTTCTTTCTTGTCTTCTTTGCCTTAGTTTTCCTACTCTCCCTTTTCCTCTTTTCGGCCTTCTATTTTCCACCATTGTTTTCCTCCTCCTTCTCTTTTCATCTCCTCTTCCTTTTGTTGATTATTCATTTTTTTTCTTTCATTCTGTTTTCCTCTTTTCTTCTTCTCCTCCATCTTTGTCCTCTTTTCCTTAGTTTTCGTACTCCTTTTCTCCTCCATTTCCGCCTCATTTTCTTCTCATTATATCTGTATTATTTGTTCCATTAAATTTTGTTGTTGTTTTCTTTTATATTATCTTTTGAGCTCCTCCTCCTCCTCCTTCTCCTTCTCTTCCTCCTCCTCCTCCTTCTCCTTCTCTTCCTCCTCCTCCTCCTTCTTCTTCTCCTTCTCCTTCTCCTCCCCCTCCTCCTCCTCCTTCTCCTTCTCTTCCTCCTCCTTCTACTTCTTCTTCTCCTTCTCCTTCTCCTCCCCCTCCTCCTCCTCCTTCTCCTTCTCCTTCCTCTCCTTCTCCTTCTCCTCCTCCTCCTTCTCCTTCTCTTCCTCCTCCTTCTACTTCTTCTTCTCCTTCTTCTCCTCCTCCCCCTCCTCCTTCTCCTTCTCCTTCTCCTTCTCCTCCCCCTCCTCCTTCTCCTTCTACTTCTCCTCCTCCTTCTGCTTCTCCTCCTCCTCCTCCTTCTAGTTCTCCTTCTCCTTCTCCTTCTACTTCTCCTCCTCCTTCTCCTTCTCCTCCTCCTCCTCCTCCTCCTCCTCCTCCTCGCCAAGACACAGGTGCTCCAGGAAACTTGATGCTTCGTGTCCTTTGAAGGGTGGCGGCATGATGGCCTCCTCCTCCTTCTCCTCCTCCGGCTCCTCCACCGCCGCCGTCGTCGCCGCCACCTGCCTTCCCTCACACCTGTGGCCTCCCTCTCACCTGCCCCGCGCCCCCCCTTCCCAGCCCCGCCAGTCGCCCTTGCCTTCACCCACGCAAGGTTGTCTGATGTGCTCCCCTTCCCCCTCCTCCCTCCAGTGTGGCGTCCGTCCATCCTTCTGCCGGTGGAGGTTTGATTAGGTTATAAAGAATTTCCTTATGTTGGTTTTAGAGGCTTGATTGCTTTTGTTCTCCTTCCTCTTCTCTTTTTTTTTTTTAATTTATTTCTTTTCTATCTTTTTCTCTTTTCTCTTCTTTGACTTTACTTTTGTTTCTTTACCGTTTTTTTTTTTTAGTTTGCATCTTTTTTTATTTTTTTTTCTCTTTTCTTCATCTTTAACTTGTTGAATTTAGAGGCTTGATTATTTATGTTCTTCCTCTGCTTCTCTTTTTCCCATTTTATGTTTTTTCTTCATAATTGTTTTCTTTTTTTACTTCACTTTTGCCTTCTTTCCTTTTATTTTTCCATTTTTTATATTTCTTCATTATTTTTCTCTTTTTTTATCTAAGTTTTCTTCATTCTCACTTTTCCTTTTCTTTCCCTTTTCCTCCTCCTTTTTCTCTTGTTCGCCTGAATTTTTATTTTTCTCCTTATCTTCTTTTTTTCTCACCATTCCTGTTATTCCTCTTATCCTCCTTCTTTTCTTCTTTTTCTCCTTCAGTTTCTCTTCATATTTTTCTCGTTTCACTTTTATTTTTTTCTCTTCTCTATTTTTCACATTTTTCTCTTCCAATTGGTTTTTTCTTTTCTTTCCTTTCTTCCTTTTCTTTCACATATCATCCTCTTTTTTATCTTCTTTTTCTCTTATATTTTTACGTCTTTCTCACTTGTCCTTTTCTTTCTCTTCTCCTTTTCCATCTTTTTCAATTTCAATGTTTTTACTTTTCCTTTCCTTCTTTTCTTTCTCTCATCCTCTTGCTTTTCTTATTTTCTCCATTCTTCTTTTCAAATTTTCCTCCTTCTTACTTTTCCTTTTCCTTCTCTTCTTTTTAATCCTTTTCTATTCTCTTTCTCTTCTCCTTCTCCTTTTTTTTTCTCCTTCATTCTTCGCTTTATATCTTCTTCCTACTCATTTTCCGTCTTCTTTCTCCTCTTTCCTCATCTCTATCTTCAATTTGTTTTTCCTCCGACAAAGGCGTCTCTAAAGGCCTCTTCAACTTTCCTTTTCCCATCACGTCACCTCGCTAGTCTCAAGGTCACTCACTCTCCTGCTTACTCCTCAAGGCTCTTTTTATCAAGGTTCTCTGCTGTTCTTTTTTCCTGCAAGGCGACGGGCTGGCCTCACGCATCTCTTCTATTCTCTTCTTCCTTTCCCTCGCCCTAAGCTTATTCTTCGCAAGGCCAATCAGTCTTGTTTACATCCTCAAGGCTATTTTATCAAGGTTCTCGGCTGTTGTTTCCTCTCTGTGACGGTCAAGGTTCTCTATGCTTATTCTTTCCTCTTTACGAATGTTTATGTTTCCGAAGGCCAAACATTTCGACGTTCTCTTCCTCGTTCCGTAGACTTTTGTCAGTACATATGCGCCTCCGTGGTCAAGTGGTCAGGGTGTCTGGCTACTACTCCTCGGATCCGGGTTGTCGGCGAGCAATTCACCCAGCTGTTCATCCTCCCTTTCGGGCTGGTCGATAAATGGGTACCTGGGTAAACCTGGAGAAGGTAAACTGTGGTAATTCCGGATTTCACATTGGCCGGTGTCTCGGGGTAAGTGGTTCTTATCTACCACAGGTTCAAAGTGCTTAACAAATGACGGTATCCGGCGCGCGGTGACCTGATTGAGTGTAGGTGGATGAAGAGGCTTAACAAGGGACGGAGAACACGCGCACGCAGGATATAAAAGCACATCCGGAGGCAACGAACACACACCCTGCTGACTCTCTAAGGGGAAGGAAGATGAGATGAGCACCGCCGCCAAGCACAGCTATTTGTTTACGTTCATCCTTTGACGTGTTATGGTTTTCTCGTCTCAAATATTAAGTTCGAGAATTTTAAGGTGACTCGGTTCAAGGTTCGTTTAGGTGCCTTGAATGTTGTCTGAGTCATCGCACTTATTTCTTTTTAGACATGACGAAATTTACTACGGGCTGTATTACTAAACATTTCGTTGCCAAAGCTTACCTATTTGACAAGGCTTTCGTAGAAGTTTTGGGCATTTCCAGAAGTAGTTTTATGACCCTGGTGGTAGTCTGAGCCTTCTTCTGTACCATGGACCTAAGGAACCACTCATTAGAATCCGATTAATCCCCTCTTTGACCTTTAGAAATAGTTGATGTGAGACGCCAAAGTGTCTTCTAATACTGACCTTAGTGTTCTTCAGAGAGTAAGAGGGAGAGAGAGAGGATCAACAAAGCATAAAAAGACACAAAAAAGATAAATATTTGTATTTTTAAAGACGATTCACTTAATGTTCTTCAGAGAGAGTAAGAGATAGATAGATAGGTAGATACAAAGATAGATAGACTGATAAACAGAGTATTAATAAATCATGGAAACACACAAGAACAAAGGGAACCAGCAAGTTGGGTTCTGTAAATCCCTCGCCATCCTCTTCCACGAATCTGTGTCACGTTCCGTTTCAAAGTTTCAATCAAATTCCAGCAATCAAGTAACTGCTTTGTTCCATTCCTCGACGGGACGAGAACTGACATCGTTTCCGCCCATCTCGCTGTCTGTCTCTGAACATGTGTATCGTGTACCCATTCCTTTCAGTCCTAACATGTTTTTTTTTTATATATGCACATAAACTCCGAGGGTCGTATTATAAAACATTTCGCCTCCCAAGAACACATATTTGACAAGGCTTTCGTAGGAGTTGTGGGCATTTCCAGGAGTAGTTTTATGACCCTGGTGGTAGTTTGACCCTTCCTCTGTACCGTGAAGCTAAAGAAACACTCATTAGAACCTGACTGACCCCCTCTTTGGCCTTTAGAAATAGCTGATGTGAAAAACGAAAGTGTTTCATAATACCAACCCTATACTCCTCTTCCAACAAATTTAAGGGACTCAGTAAGTGAACGAAATTTCTGTCTCTAAATATATGTATCGTGTACCCTTTGCCTCCAGTCCTTACACGCATTTATTTCCTTTACAAAAACTAAGCCACTTCTTTACCCTCTTTATCCACTTAGAGAGGCCCAGTTTGTGAATCAGTTTATGTTCCTCTTCGCCTCTAAATACAGGTATCGTGTACCCAGTGCCATCGCCTCCAGTCCTGGCATGCTCTTATTTTTTTTTTTTTTTTTTTACGTTGTTGCCTATTGCGCCGGTAGGCATCTTCCCGGTGGGGCCTGATGGTCGGCCCAAGGCTTCTTCCAGGTGGGGACTGATGGTCGGCCCAGCCCGTTCTGGCGCAGGCGAGTGTTTATAGTGGCGCCATCTTGCATTGGCTCATGCTGCCCCCCGGAACTCGTACTTGATTCGCTTGGACGGCTTCCTCTAGAGTCCGGGTTGATGGGTGGTCTTCAGGACAGCATGTGGGTAGTTTTAAGCCACTCGGCGGTGACCGAAAAATCCGAGTGGTAGCGTGAGGATTCGAACCCGCGTCGTCCATCACGCGGCGAATGTGGGTCCAGTACGCTATCACTTCGGCCACCGCCTACCCTATCATTTGTTAATCCTCCTGAGCCACTTAATTAAGAGACCCAATATGTGAATCAGTTTACGTCCCTGTCTCTAAATATATGTGTCATGTACCAATTGACTCCACTCCAAACATGCTTTTATTTGCATTCTCACGTAATTGACTGCTCTCTCGGCCACCTCTTCGGATTCTTTACAGGCGCAGCGAGTAGCGGGCTTTTTTTTTAATTGTTTCCTTTTTTGGTGCTCTTGTGCTGTTTCCTTTGCTGTAAAAAAAATAAAAAATAAATAACCTGTCACGTGTTCCTCTTCGTCCACTTTTAGACCCAGCTAATGAACCAGCTTCTGCCTGTTTCACTCTTTCTTAATATACGTAGAATGTGTGTGCTCGTTGCCCCCAATCCTCATCTGCTTTTCATTTCCTATATATACAAATGAACCGACGCTTGTTAATCATCTTCATCCCCTTAGGGAGTCAGAATGCGAACCAATTCCTGCCTGCCTCACTTTTTTTCTTCTAATTATATATAGCTTGTGTGTGCTCGTTGCTTCCACTCTTGCTGTGCTTTTTATTTCCTATATATACAAATTTAGTCGTCACTTGTTAATCATTATATCCCCTTTAGAGAGTCAGTAGGTGAACCGATTCCTGCCTGCCTCACTTTTCTTCTGATTATACGTAACCTGTGTGTTGTCGTTGCCTCCGGATGTGCTTTTGTTTCCCGTGAGCGCCTGTTCTCCGTCACTTGTTAAGCCTCTTCATCCACCTACACTCGATCAGGTCACCGCACGCCGGATGCCCCCACGCCGGGAAAGGAAAAAGAGAACACGCGAGGAGAACAAAAAGAGAGCATACAAGAACGGGAAAACAAATAGAGAGCACACGAGAGAAAGGGAAACCAAAAAGAGAACACACTAGAACGTGGGCTAAAGGATAACACACAGGAACGGGAGAACAAAGAGAAAAGACAAGAAAGAGAAAACAGAAGAGAACACACAAGAACTGGAAAGCAAACAGAGAACACACGAGAGAAAGAGAAAACAAAAAGAGAACACACTAGAACGAGAGCAAAAAGATAACACACGAGAGAACGAGAATAAAGAAGACAAGAAAGAACGATAACAAAATCGAGCACACAAGAACAAAACAAAGAGAAAACACAAGAACGAGAGAACAAAAACAGAACACACGGGAGAACGAGAGAAGAAAGAGAACAGACGAGAACGAAAGAACAAAAAAAGAGAAAACAAGGAAAACAAGAAAAAAAACGAGAACGAGAACAAATGAACACACGAGAGAACGAGAGAACAAACAGAGAACACACGGGAGAACGACAGAAGAAAGAGAACAGACGAGAACGAGAGACCAAAAAAGAGAACAAGGAGTGAACGTAAACAATAATTAAACAATAAAAAAATGAAGCATAAAAGAACAAAAAGTTAAAATGAAGCAAAAACAAAGCAAAAAGAGAACACACGAAGGAGAGAACAGAAAGCAGTAAAGTGAAGCAAAAGTAAAGATTAAGATAAAGAAATAAATGAGGTAATAAAAGAAAGTTCAAGGTAAGTAAATCATATGTTACAAGACAAACAAAACAGGTTGGCAAAACACGGAAAAATGATGAAAGGCAAAAATGTGTGGAAAATAAAATAGTGGAAAAATAAAATAAGACGCGACGATGCAAAACAATTTAATTAAACGAGTTATTAAAAAAAAAAAAACCCAAATCGAAATGAAAAAAAATAGAGAAGCGGAATAAAAACAAACGAAAGTGAATAATAACCAAAAATATAATAGAGAAGTGGAATAAAAAGGAATAAAAGTGAAACAAAACAAACGTGTCAAAATAATGCAAAAAAATAAAGGAAAATAAAAATAAGATAATGTGAAGAATATTAGATAAACAAACAAGAATCAAACACACACACACACACACACACACACACACACACACACACACACACACGAGGTCCGCAGTCATAACCACTTCTACTTCCTCTTCCTGTTTTTATTTTTTATTTTTTTTACTTTCCTCCCTTTCTTCCCATTCTTTCTCCCTTTCCTCCTTCCTTTTTTCCTTCCCTCCTTCCTTTTCTTTCCTAGATCTCTCTCTCTCTCTCTCTCTCTCTCTCTTGCTTTCCCTTAATTGAATTGCATATTTCTCTTCCCTTTTCCCGCCCTTTCTTATATTTCATTACCCTTTTTTCTCTCCCTTCTCTTCTTCTTCCTTCTCCTCTTTTTCCACATCTTCCTTTCCTTCATCCTTCTTCACTTTTTTTCTATTTCTTCTTCCTCTTCATCTTTCTCCACTTTTTCTATTTCTTTCGTTTCTTCATCCTTCTCCACCTTTTCCATTTTTCCTCTTCTTCCTCCTTCTCCTCTTTTTCTGTTCTCTCCTCTTCTTCCTCCACTTAAACAGGTGAACAAAACGGAGGCGTGGAACAAACAAACAAACAAACAAACAAACGAAAAAGTTAACAATGAGTCCTACCTCCTTCTCTTAACACTTTACCTTTCTCCTGCTCCTCTCCTCCTCCTCCTCCTCCTCCTCTCCTCCACTTCTATGGTTCCCTCACACCTCTCCTTCCCTCTCAACACCTCCTCCTCCTTTCTTTGTCTCCTCATACTTTTCGTCTCCCTACAGTTTCTCTTTCCTTCGTTTTCCTTCATTTAATTTCTTTTTCTTCTTGATTTCCTGATTTTCCTTGCATATGTCTTAAGTATCCCCCTTCCCCTTAATACCCTTCGTTCTCTTCCTTTCTCTTCACTTTTTTTTTTTGCCTTTTTGAGTTCATTTATCTTCATTCCCTCATCCATTACAAATTATTTCCCCTTTTCTTCCATATCCTTCCTTCTTTCCCCTTCCTTCTAAGTCCATTTCTCTCCCTTCCCCCATCCATCACAAACTATCTCCCCTTTTCTTCCATACTCTTCCTTCTTTCCCCTTCCTTCTAAGTCCATTTCTCTTTCATTTTTCCAAAGTTACTTTTTCTTTCCCTCCCACTCCATTCCTTCTTTCCTTTCCTTCCCTTTATTCCCTTCCATACCCTTCCTTCTTTCCTTTCCCTTCTCCCATTTCCCTACCTATCTCTGATCATCTCCTCTTTCCCTCCATACCCTTCCTTCTTTCCTTTCCCTTCTCCCATTTCCCTACCTATCTCTGATTATCTCCCCTTTCCCTTCCATATCCTTCCTTCATTCCTTTCCCTGCCCATCTCTAATTATCTCCCCTTTCCCTCCAAACCCTTCATTCTTTCCTTTCCCTACTTATCTCTAATTATCTCCCCTTTCCCTTCCATACCATGCCTTCTCTCTTTTCCCTTCCCTCATTTCCCTACCTATCTCTAATTATCTCCCCTTTCCCTGCATACCCTTCCGTTTCCCTCCCCTTCACCACATCGACGACACCTCCAACGGCAAAAACATCTTAACTTTGCCCACAAATATGCCAAGAGGAGCAGGGAGTGGTGGCGGCGTGTCCCTCCCCCTCCTCCTCTTCCACCTCCTCCACCTCCTCCTCCTCCTCTTCCTCCCCCTCCTCCTCCTCCCGCACCCTGTTTGTTCCGGGGAGGGGCGCGTTGTTAGGCTCGCTGGCGTGCCTTTAGCCTTTGTCTGATTTGCATGTGAATGGTTAGGTTATTCATGTGTTTAGGAAGGGGAGGGAGGGGGAGGGGGAGGGAAGGGAGGAAGGGCTTTTGTTTTTATTGGTTTTCTTTTTTTTTGGTAATTTTGAGGATGTCTTGTTTTGTTTATTTTTTTGTTTGTTTTTGTGGGGGGGACGGGGAGGAAGGGGAGGAAGGGGGAGGGGGAGGGAAGGCAGGAAGGGCTTTTGTTTTTATTGGTTTTCTTTTTTTTGTAATTTTGAGGAAGATTTTTTTTGTGTTTTTTTTTGTAACGTGAGGCAAAGTATCTATGTATTTTTTTTTGTCAATGTGCCTTTTTTTGTGATACACTGAAGTGCTCTTTTAGTTTTTTTTTGTTGTAACTGGAGTTAATATGTTGTTTACTAGTTTTTTGTTTGTTTGGCTTGTTTAATGTGGAATAACTTTATTTTTTTTGGTGTTTCTGTTTGTTGGTATCTCTTATTTGACATCTTATTTTATGGGTGTATGTATGTATGTATGTATGTATGTATGTGTGTGAAGGTGTGTATGTATGTATGTGTGTGAAGGGGTGTATGTATGTATGTGTGTGAAGGTGTGTATGTATGTATGTGTGTGAAGGTGTGTATGTATGTATGTATGTATGTATGTGTGTGAAGATGTGTATGTATGTATGTATGTGTGTATGTATGTGTGTGTGTATGTATGTATGTATGTATATGTGTATGTATGTGTGTGTGTATGTATGTATGTATGTATGTATGTATGTGTGCAGAAGAGTAGGTCATAACTATTATTATTTTTTTATTTTCTCGAGGTCGTCTACACTATTCCTCCTCCTCCTCCTCCTCCTCCTCCTTTTCACGCCTCTTACTCCTCCTCTTCCATTCCTTTCACCCTCGTCCTTCTCCCTTAAAACGCTGCTCTCTTTCTTTCCCTTCCTTTCTCTTCTGTCTTTCCTCCTTTTTCCTCTTCCATTATCCTCTGTTCCTCCTCCTCCTCCTCAGTTTCATTCCCTTCCTTCCCCTTTTCTCTCCTCTTCTGTTTTAACTCTTTTTTTTTCCTTCTTATGAGTATTTTTTTTATCCCCTCTGCTCTTTTATTTCTTCTCCTTCTTTCTTCCTCCTCTCCTTCGTTCTCCATTACCGGATTCTCTTCTCTCAATCTTTTTTTTGCCTATCATCTTCCCTGCACTTTTCCTCCTCTCTCATCTTCGCCTCCTTCTCTTCTGTTACAGACTTCTTTTCTCTCATCTTTGCTAACTTTCCTTCTCTTTACTTCGCCCAACTCATGTTCTCTCTCTCAATTTGCTTTCTTTTCAACTTTATTCCTCTCTTTTTCAATTCTTTTACCATTTATCTTATCTTCATTCTAATATCCTTTCCTTGGAGTTTTTTCCCATCCCATTTTCTTAATCTTACTTCTCCTTTCTTCACTATATTTTTTTCCTCTCTCATCTTTGTCATTTCCTTTTATCATTTCCTATCAGTTTTTTTCTCTATCCTTTTTTTTTTCTTGATTTTTCACTTCTCTCTCTCTCTCTCTCTCTCTCTCTCTCTCTCTCTCTCTCTCTCTCTCTCTCTCTCTCTCTCTCTCTCTCTCTCTCTCTCTCTCTCTCTCTCTCTCTCTCTCTCTCTCTCTCTTCTTCTTCTTCCTTTCTTCCTCTCTCCTCTAACTTTCCCTTCTCCTTCTCCTTTCTTCTCCTCTTTTACCGATCCCTTCTCCTTGTTCTCCTTTCAGCTCTTTCTCCTCTTCTTAGTCTCGTTTTTTTTTCCTAATGCTATTTCTTTCTTCTTTCCCCTTCGGCTATTTTCCCCTCCAACCTTCCTCCTTCTACATTCTCCCAAACTTCTCCTTTTCTTCTTTTCCCTCTTCTCCTCTCGCTCAAGGTCAGGCACGTAATGGCGGTGTTGTTCGTGGGTGTTGAAGACAGGTAAGGTTGCCAAATAGCCGCACTCTCTTGTTAATCAGTCCACCCACGCGCTCTTCTTCTTATTTCTTCTTTTGTTTTTATTTTGCAACTTTTTTGTTCATTTCTATTGATTGATAATTTGTCTTTTCTTAATTTTTCTCCATTCTTGTTTCCTTCCTTGTTTGTCTTCTTCCCTTTCTTTCTTCTTCGTTTCCTACTCCTCCTCCTTCTACTACTACTACTACTACTACTAATGCCACTACTACTACTAATACCACTACTTATTGTTGTTTTCTTCTTCTTTCTTCTTTTCCTTCTTCTTTTTCTCCTTCTGCTACTTCTACTTTTTCTTCTTCTTCTTCTCCTTCGTCTTCTTTTTTCTTCTTCCTTTTCTTCTTCTTCTTCTTCTTCTTCTTCTTCTTCTTCTCCTTCTTCTTTTTTCACTCTGTTCCCTTTACATCTCCTCCTCCTCCTCCTCCTCCTCCTCCTCCTCCTCCTCCTCCTCCTCCTCCTCCTCCTTCCTCTTACTCTCTCTCTCTCTCTCTCTCTCTCTCTCTCTCTCTCTCTCTCTCTCTCTCAACAGTTTTGTCTTCCAACTCATCTCGTCTACAATTTCCTCCGACTTCTTTCTTCTTTAAAAATTGTTCGTTTCATCTCTTCGTAGTACTCTCCCCCTCCTCCTCCTCCTCCTCGTCCTCCTCCTCCTCCTCGTCCTGCTCCTGCTCTTCCGCCTCATTCTTGAAGGAGGAGGTCAGGAGGCTTAAAGAAGAAGATGTGAGAGAGAGGTGCGCGGGGCAGGACAAGGCTATGCTCTGGTAACACAACACACACACACACACACACACACACACACACACACACACACACCACATGAACTACTACTGACGAAGGGGGGAAGGGAGGGACAGCAAGGTATGAGGAGAGTGGTGGAGGAGGAGGAGGAGGAGCTGGGGTGTGAAAATAGGGAGATGATATAATAAGGGAGAGAGGGAGAGATAAAAAGTGTGTTCGTAGCTTTGTGAAGGGTGAAAGAAGGGTGTAAGGGTGTCATGTTAGCAGGGTGTGACAAGGGGAGGGATGAAAGGGTAGTATGTGTGTAGCCTTGATGTAGGAAGGGTGTGGCGTGTGAGGGTTTAGGGTGCGGGGAAGGGTGTGTAAAGTGTGTATAGCTAAGGTGTATAACAGACATGGGAGGGCAAAGGAAGCAGCTCAAGGGCAAAAAAACAAACAAAACAAAACAAAAACCAAAGAGCCCACCATTTTTTGTGTGTTCTTAACGTTATCAGGGTGTGAAGAAAGGGATGTGTTTAGTGATAGGAGAACAGGGTGTCATATTTTTTTTCGGGGGTGTTAGGGTGACATGACATACTTCTTTCCTCTTCCAACGTTAACATCAAAACAATCGTAAAAATCAGATCAGTTGAAGCGGTTTTAATTGATTTTCCTTCACCTCTTAACGCACTGAATAAAACACAGATAAACAATAATAACACATAAACAATAAAACAATAAAAAAAGAGCTTCATTCTCCTCTTCCGGTTGAGATTGCGGTCGTTATTATCGTTTGCTATTGTCTTCCTTCTCTTCGTCGCTGTTGTTGTTAAAGCGAGCGCGTGAACCCGTTGCGAATGTGTATTTTTTCCCCCTTTATTCGGCAACGCTTAGTATTGACGGCCCTGCGACGCTCGAGGCTCCGGGACACAAAAGTTTATGAGTCTCTGTTTCCCGGGAGGCCAGAGTTTTAAGAGAAGTTGATCTATGTGTGTGTGTGTGTGTGTGTGTGGCTGCCTCTCTATACACTCATTCAGTAGCTACACACACATACACACACACACACACACACACACACCCATACCCTCCACCTCCTGCATACCCTGCATCCACTCGCCTCCCTCCTCCTCCTCCTCTTTCGCCTCCTCTCCTACCCCCAACCCCGTCTTCTCCCTCCCTCCACCAACTCCCCCCCCCGGCAGCCAAAGTCCTTCCCGAGCCTATAATAAGCTGACAAAACAACAAACACCATTATCTAAAGGAGCGCGGCCTCTTAACGGCACCATTAGCTTCGGCAAACTGTATCGGAGAGGGAATTAGGGAAATGGTGGGCCAGGAATCAAGTACAAAATGGGGACCCAAGAGCCTGGAAAGTTAGTAGTTGGAGGAGGAGGAGGAGGAGGAGGAGGAGGAGGAGGAGGACGAAGAATAGAAGTTTGTGGAGAAGAAAGAGGAGAATGTGGAAGTGGAATTATGTGAAGAGGAAATGGAGGAGGAAAAGAAGAAGGAAGACAAGGATTTGGAGACGGAGTAAAAGAAGGATGAGGTGAAAGAGGAAAAGGAAACGAGATATATAGAATAAAAAAAGAAGAAAGACTTGGATGTGAAGACGGAAAAGGCGAAGGAGAAAAATGGAGAAGAGATATCTGCAGAAAAGGAGAAGGAAGAGAAAGTGAAGAAAGAAGACTGGGAGAAAGAGACTGGGGAAAAGAAGGAGGAGGAGAAGCAGGAGGAGGAGGAGGAGGAGGAGGAGGAATATTTAATATGATATGGAAGTAGGGTTGGGTGATAACAAATGGCGCGGTGATACGGACAAGGTGAATGGGAGGAGGAGGAGGAGGAGGAGGAGGAGGAGGAGGAGATAGGAGAGAAGGAACAATATAGACGACCAAGATGAATAGGAGAAGCAGGAGGAGGAAGAAGAAGAGGTGGAAGAAAAGGAGGAGAAAGAAGTGATTTTGACGGTAATGAAATAATAATAAGAATAATAATGAAAATAACAATGATAATAATAAGAACGACAACAACAACAGTGAACAAAAATAACATCAAAAAGAACAAGAACCAAAGAAAAAATAACAGCCGATGGATAATAAGAAAAATATCGACGTGGGAATCGCAGAAAAAAAAAATTCAATTGAAGCAAGAAAAAAATGATCGAAAAAAGAACAATAAAGGGAAAGAAAAAAAGTTAACCTAGGGGAAGAAAATGGAACAGATGATAAAGAAGAAGGATAAAAGAGGGGAGCTTCGAAGCCTCATTCATACCATAGAGGGAGATTCGAGCGACTGAAAGAAGAGGAAGAAATCACATTATTGATCACGAGGAGGAGGAGGAGGAGGAGGAGGAAGAAGAGGAGGAGGAAGAGGAGGAAGGAGGCAGGAGATGAAGTGTGAAGGATAAAATGCAACGATCAAGAAGAGAAGATAGATAGATAGATAGATAGATAGAGATAGATAGATAGATAGATAGAGAGAGAGAGAGAGAGAGAGAGAGAGAGAGAGAGAGAGAGAGAGAGAGAGAGAGAGAGAGAGAGAGAGAGAGAGAGAGAGAGAGAGAGAGAGAGAGAGAGAGACGCACTCAACACCATCGTACAAGACAACGAAATGGCGGCGTTAATTATACGGTTCATTACCTTCACTTAATTATTTTTTACTATTATTCAAGTCTCTCTCTCTCTCTCTCTCTCTCTCTCTCTCTCTCTCTCTCTCTCTCTCTCTCTCTCTCTCTCTCTCTCTCTCTCTCTCTCTCTTTATATCTCTTATGTACACTGCGAGCTTTTTTTATGTACTAACTTCCATTGTGCTATTCATCTCTACGTACACACACACACGCACACACACACACACACACACACACACACACGTGCATTTCCTCTCGCGATGAAGCTGAGTCGGATTTTTTTTTTTTGTTACTGTGTGTGTGTGTGTGTGTGTGTGTGTGTGTGTGTGTGTGTGTGTGTTTCTTTAGCATTCTGGAATCACAACTTTAAAACATTGCACCCCCCTCCTCCTTCCCCCTTTTCCGCTCCCACCCACACCTTCCACCCACGCCGCCCTCAATATCTCTCTCTCTCTCTCTCTCTCTCTCTCTCTCTCTCTCTCTCTCTCTCTCTCTCTCTCTCTCTCTCTCTCTCTCTCTCTCTCTCTCTCATCATACTTGCCTACTTCATTCTCTCACGTCAACTTTTTTTTTCTTTCTTTTTTCACAACCAAAACGACGCTCTCCATACACCATTCCTTCTTTCCATCCTTTTACTTTCCTTCCTTCTCTCCTTTCTCCATCCTCTTCCATGCCTTCTTCCTTTCTTTTCTCCTTTCCCTTTTCAGTTCCATCCTTTCCCTCCTTCCATCCCTCTACCTTTTTTCCTCTCTCCTTCCTTCTCTCCCTTCCCTCCTTTAATAACTTTCCCTTCCTTATCTTCCTTCCTTTTCTCTTATTCTTCCTTCTCTCCATTCCTTACGGCTATCTCTCTGCCTTTCTCCACCTTGTTCCTTTCCCTTCTTCCTTTCCTTCTTTTCCTCTATCCCATTGCTATACTTCTTATTTATTTTTCTTCCTTTCCCTCCGTTTATTCCTCTCCCTTCCTACTCGTTCTTCTTTTCTTCATTTTCATCTCTGTGTACCTTCGCTCTTTGTTTTCTTCCTTCCCTCCTTTTCCTAATTTAATCGCTCTCCCTTCCCTCCCTCTCTCCTTATTTTTCATCCTTCCTTCCCTTAATCCTTTCCATGCATCCCTGTGGCCTCCTTCCGTCTCTCCTTTTCCTCCAACCCATCTTTTTACCTTCCTTTCCTCTGTCCTTTCTCCTTCCTTCTCTCTCTCTCCTCTTCTTCCTTCCCTCCTTTCCCCCCTCTTCCCGTTCATTCCTCTCCCTTCCTTTCCTCTCTCCTCCTCTTCCTTCTCTCCTTTCTCTCCTCCTACAGCCCCTTCCTCTCCCTTCCTCTCCTCACTCCTCTACCTTTTTTCCCTCTCTCCTCAATCCTTTCTCCTCTCTCCCTTTCGGTCCCTTCACCCTCCTTCCCTCTCTCCTTCCTTCCTTTGCTCCCTCCTTTCCCCCCTTTCCTCCTCCTCCTCCTCCTCTTCCGCCGCCCTGAAAGTGACCCGATTCGCTCGTATCGCAAAGCACCAGTTGCCAAAAATGTTCTCAAGGAATAAAAAGACTGCATGGTTGAGAAAGCCGGCGGGGAGAGGAGGTGAGGAGGAGTAGGAGGAAGAGGAGAGAAGAGAGGAGGAGAGAAGAGGAGAGAAGGGAGGTTAGGAGAGACGAGGATAGAGGAGAGGAGAGAGGAGGAGAGCAGAGGAGGAGAAGAAGAGGAGGAGGAAGAGGAGAAGGAAGGAGAGGAAGAAGTTGAGGACGAGGAGAAGGAAGGAGAGGAAGAAGTTGAGGAAGAGGAGAAGGAAGGAGAGGAAGAAGTTGAGGACGAGGAGAAGGAAGGAGAGGAAGAAGTTGAGGAAGAGGAGAAGGAAGGAGAGGAAGAAGTTGAGGAAGAGGAGAAGGAAGGAGAAGAAGAAGTTGAGGACGAGGAGAAAGACAACAACGATGAAAATGAGGAGAAGGACGAGAAGGAGTGGGTGTAGAAAGTAGTGAATGAAGAGGAGAACGAAGTACCAAAGAGGAGGAGGAGGAGGAGGAGGAGGAGGAGGAGGAGGAGGAGAAGGAGGAGGAGGAGGAGGAGGAGAGGGGGGAAGACCGTGAAGAATGCAGAATGTCCAGATTTCGGAGTGGAATTCAAGACGCTATGTAAGGAGGCGAGTTAGGGATGAAAATGTGGGAAGGAATGTGGATGGGTGGGGAGGAGGAGGAGGAGGAGGAGGAGGAGGAGGAGGAGGAGGAGGAGGAGGAGGAGGAGGAGGAGGAGGAGGAAGCAGAGAAAAGCAAAATCGTACAGTGGCAATAGGAGAGGAGGAAGAAGAGGAGGAAGAAGGGAGAGTGAAAGAGAATTAGTTTTGTGCCAATAGGAGAGAAGGAGGAAGAGAAGAAAATGGGGAAGAAAAGGAGGTAGAAAGAGAAGCCGTTTAGTTGCGATAGAAGAGGAGGAGGAAGAAAAAGGGAAGAGTCGTGGTGAGGAAAAGGTGTTGGAAGAAGAGGAAGAACAAGAAGAAAACAAAGGACATAGTAGAAGGAAAAAGAAGAGGATAAGAGAGAAAATGACTGGAAAATGAGAAACAATAACTGGAAGATGAAAAAAAGGAACTGCGTAAGGAAGGAAGAAGAGGAGAATGAGGAGGCAGAAAAGGATTAAGAAGAGAAAGAGGAAAAATCACATAAAACAAAGACAGGAGAAGGAAAAGGAATTGGAGAAGAGAGAAAAAAAGGACTAGAAAAGGAGGAAAAAGAACTGCGTAAGGAAGGAGGAAGAGGAGAATGAGGAGGCAGAAAAGGATTAAGAAGAGAAAGAGGAAAAATCACATAAAACAGAGACAGGAGAAGGAAAAGGAATTGGAGAAGAGAGAAAAAATGACTATAAAATGAGAAACAAGAACTGGAATATGAAAAGAGGAACTGCGTAAGAAAGGAGGAGGAGGATAATGAGGAGGAAAAAAAGGATTAAGAAGAGAAAGAGGAAAAATCACATAAAAAACAGATTAGTGAATTTGGACACTACCACCATCACCACCACCACCACCACTACCACCGCCACTACCACCACCGCCACCACCACCACCACCACTTTCACTACTCCCCCTCTTCCTCTACCTCCCCCTGAAACCACCACCACCTCCTCTTCCCCACCTCCTCCCCCTACCCTCCTTCACCACCACCCCGATACCCCCTCCTCCATTACTCCTAAACGCAACCACCCCTTCCTCTCCCACTAACCCCGTCACCACCACCATCACCACCACCTCCCATATCCCCCACCGACCTCCCCTTCCCCTCCCCCTCCCCCGTCAGCGCCACCATCACCACCCTCCAGCACACAGCCATTGTGCAGTGTATCGCTCCAAACAGCTGACGCGGAGGAACGTGAGGCAGGCGAACACACCCTGAAGGAGGCGCCGAAGGAGGGACTTAAGGAGGGGAGGGAGGAGGTAGGAAGGGGGGAAGGAGGAGTAGGAAGGGATTGAAGAAGGAAGGGACTTTAGGAGAGGAGTTAGGAAGGGAAGAGGAGGAAGGAGGAAGGGGGTTGAAAGGAAAGGAATGGATGGAGGGAGGTTAGGAAGGGAGGGAGGGAATAGAAGGAAGGAAGAAGGGAATGCTGGAGGAGAGAGTTGAGAGGGAAGGAGAGGGTGGGAGAGGAGGTAGAGGAGGAGGAGGAGGAGGAGGAGGAAGGAGGAAGGGGGTTGAAAGGAAAATAAAGGATGGAGGGAGGTTAGGAAGGGAGGGAGGGAATAGAAGGAAGGAAGGAAGAAGGAAATGCTGGAGGAGAGAATTGAGAGGGAAGGAGAAGGTGGGGGAGGAGGTAGAGGAGGAGGAGGATAGGATAAGGAGGAGGAAGAGTTGGAGACGAGGAGGAGGAGGAGGAGGAGGAGGAGAAAGGGGGAGACTCGAGTATTTTAAAATCTCTATAACCTACAGATTTTCAAGGGCAAAAAATGGAATATTGATCACGTGACTACCTGCTTGACCTGACGTGATCTGACCTGACCTGAAGGTGAATGACCTTAAAGAGTAGCGCGTAAATTTTTATGGACGTCGAGAAAATTGTATAAGTAACTTGGTGGTTTTCGAAATACGTCTATGGAAGTGAAGGACAATACGATAAAGATGAAAGAAAAAAAAAGCAAATGTAATGAATTAAAAAAAATAGGTGAAAAGAAAAGAAATATAATAAAAAAAGGAAAGCAGAGAAAAAGTGAAAAGAAGAAAACGAGGAAGCAGAGAGTGGGGAAGATAAAGTTTAGAAGAAAAAAAAAAAGCGAAAAAGCAAAGAATATAAAGAAGCGAGAGATAGAATTTATGAAGATGGAAGAGGAGGAGGAGGAGGAGCAAGAAGAAAAAAAGAAGGAGGAGGAGGAGGAGACAAGGTATCACTCCCTATCTCCAATGCTCTCAAGAAGAAGCAATAAGTCAATTCCTGCTTCTTTGTCCCCTACGTCATGTGTGTGTGTGTGTGTGTGTGTGTGTGTGTGTGTGTGTCATTCAATCTCTATTCTTTCTATTTCACTATTATTTGTCTACTCGCTCCCAATTTCTTCATCCTCTCTCCCCTCCTCCTCCTTTCCTTCATTCCTTCGTCTCCCATTTCTCTCTCTCTCTCTCTCTCTCTCTCTCTCTCCTTTCCTTGTTTTTGCATTTCTCCTTTCCTTCCTCTTCTCCTCTCCCATCCCTTCTCTTTTTTCTTTCATCTATTTCTCTCCTCTCACTTCTCTTCCTTTCTTCCTTCCTCTAAAGCATTCTCTCCACTTTCTCTTTTTGCTCATTCACTCTTTTCATCGTAGTTATCTCTATCTGCCGAGCTCTCCTTTACTGTATCGATCTGCCTTGTTCATAACCTGTCTATAGATAACAACAAACCAGTCTTCAGTTTATATTAGAAGACCTTCATAAATCAGGGTTGCATTTTAAGTCACTATCCAAAACTAAGTCAGTGTGTTACGTTCCACAGTTGCCAACACCGAAACTAAAAGCTAATTCATTGAAAACCGTAAATAAGTAAGTAAATATAAATGAAAACGAAGTAAAAGATTGAGGCATCACTGAAACCGAAAACGCAATCAAGGGCATAAATCTAGATAAGAAAGAAGAGGTCCTAAAGAAAACGGAACCAAAAATATAATTAGAAGGCGGACTTCGATATTCGGGAGTGGTGGGCTATTTTTGGAGGGCTGGAGGGAGGAGGAGAAGAAGGAGGAGGAGGAGGAGATACGCTTCAGGGAGACTCTCGAGGGGAGGGAGAAGTACCTGATGAGGGAGATTTCATGTGAGTCTCAGGTTTTTCTTTCTTCCCTTTCTCCCTTTTCATTTTATATCTTCTCTGCCTCATCTTTTATTTTTCTATTCTCTCCTTAAATACCATCCTTCCTCCCTTTATTTCTGTTCCCTCCTAAGCTTTCTTCCTTATTCCTTTTCCTTCCCTTTTCTCCTCCCTTCCTCCCCTACTTGCCTCCTTCCCTCTCCTCCGCTGTTCTTCCTCCTTCCCAATCTTTTCCTTACCTTCCAAAATTTTCTTCCTTCCCTTCCTCTCTCTCCTTTCCTCTTTTCCTTACTTCCCAACGTTTTCTTCCTTCCCTTCCTCTCTCTCCTTTCCTCTTTTCCTTACTTCCCAACGTTTTCTTCCTTCCCTTCCTCTCTCTCCTTTCCTCTTTTCCTTACTTCCCAACGTTTTCTTCCTTCCCTTCCTCTTTTCCTTACTTCCCAACGTTTTCTTCCTTCCCTTCCTCTCTCTCCTTTCCTCTTTTCCTTACTTCCCAACGTTTTCTTCCTTCCCTTCCTCTCTCCTTTCCTCTTTTTTTCTTTCCTTCATCCCATTCTGTCCTCTCACCGCTCTTTCTACTTTCCTCTCCTCTATCCCTCCCTTCCACACTCCTTCTGTTCTTCCCTTCTCTCTCTATCCTTTCCTCATTTCTGCCTTTCCTCCATTCAATTCTCTCCTCTTACCTCTCTTGATTCTTTCCTCTCACCCTTCGTCCCTCTCTCCCTCCCTCCTTCCCTCCCTCCCTCCCTCCCTTTCCTAACTGGCCCGGCGAAGTTCATTTTATATGCAAAACTTTTTTTCTACTTTTAGGTCATTTTGTAGCTTTCACTCTATTTTCTCTGGAACGGACGGAGGAGGAGGAGGAGGAGGAGGAGGAGACATAGAAAGAAGGGACAGAAGGATGTGAAGATGGGAAGAAAGATAGGGATAAATAGAAGGAGAGAGATGAGATATGAAGAGGAAGGGAGGAGAGAGAAAAGGAACAGAGAAAATGAAGGAAGTGAGGATAGGAGGGGAATGAGGAAGAAATTGAGGGAGAAAAGTGAGATATGAAGAAATGGAGGTTGGAGGGATGGAGGAAGGATGGAAAAAGGCGAAGGGTGGAAAGAAGGAAAGGAAGGAAGGAAGGAAGGAAGGAAGGAAGGAAGAGAGAAAGAAAGGACGCAAGAAAGAAAGAAAGAAAGGAAGGAAGGAAGGAAGGAAGGAAAGATTCAGAACCACAGGGGAAAAGAAGAGGGAAAAAGAGAGAGAGGGAGAAAGAAGAAGAGAGAAAGGAGGAAGAAAGGAGGAGGGGAGGAAGATAGGAAGGGGGTGCAGAAGGGAGGTGGAAGAGTAACACTGACGAAGGGGAGAGGGAGGGAGGGAGGGATAAAAAGAGAGGAAGGAGAGAGGAGGAAGGAGGGAGGGAGAACTTTTTTTTCATTTTCAACACCGTGGAATGAGGAGTGAGGGAATGCTGTCACCTGATCTCTCTTTCCCCATCCTATTAGTGTCAAGAGAGAGAGAGAGAGAGAGAGAGAGAGAGAGAGAGAGAGAGAGAGAGAGAGAGAGAGAGAGAGAGATAAAGAGGAAAGAGGTGCCGTAGATGAGAGGGCGATAGGCCACGCGCTGCCCTGGAGGAAGAGGAACAGGAAGACCGGTCAAAAATGTGGGTCTTGAACGCTCTTTTGACCGAGGGGGGTGGGGGAGAGAGGGAGGGAGGAGGAGGAGGAGGAGGAGGAGGAGGAGGAGGAGGAGGAGGAGGGAGGAAGGGAGGGAGGGAAGAAACTAGCCTCAGGGATGAAGTCTTTACCAGCTTGGAAGTTTGGTGGAGGAAGAGGAGGATGAAGAGATGGAGAAGGAAGAGGAGGAGGAGGATGAAGAGATGGAGAAGGAGGAGGAGGTCAGGGGCAGGGATGTAAGAGAAAGAAAAAGGGAAAGGAGATAAGAGGAAATTCATAGCTTTTGTATAGGAGTAAAGGAGGAAGAGAAAGAAGACGAGGAGGAAGAACAGGACAGGGGCAGGGATGTAAGAGAAAAAATGAGGTAAAGGAGATGAGAGGAAATTCATAGTTTTTGTATAGGAGGAGAAGAAGGAAGAGAAAGCAGACGAAAAGGAAGAAAAGGATAAAGGGAGGGAAGAAAGTAAAAGAATGAGGGAAAGGAGATAACAGGAAATTCATAGTTCTTGTATAGATGGAGAAGGTAGAAGAGAAGGAAGAGGACGAGGAAGAGAAGGATAGGGACAGGGAAGAAAGAGGAGGAAAAAAGAAGGAAAAAGGTGAGAGGAAATTCAAAGCTGTCATAATAACTGATAGATTGAGAGAGAGAGAGAGAGAGAGAGAGAGAGAGAGAGAGAGAGAGAGAGAGAGAGAGAGAGAGAGAGAGAGAGAGAGAGAGAGAGAGAGAGAGAGAGAGAGAGAGAGAGAGAGAGAGAGAGAGAGAGAGAGAGAGAGAGAGAGAGAGAGAGAGAGAGAGAGAGAGAGATTAATAGATAGATAAAGAGAGTAGGAGAGAAAAGTAAGTTAGTTTAGGCGAAAAAAGGACTTGAAAACACCCAGAAATGAGCGTCTTCCTTAAAAGTCTGGATGATGTCTGTGTCAGCCATTCTCGTAGACGCCTGCCATTACTCTTGTGACGGTGTGAGAGAGAGAGAGAGAGAGAGAGAGAGAGAGAGAGAGAGAGAGAGAGAGAGAGAGAGAGAGAGAGAGAGAGAGAGAGAGAGAGAGAGAGAGAGAGAGAGAGAGAGAGAGAGAGAGAGAGAGAGAGAGAGATTTAGCTTATATAAGGAATTTACCAAAGCCTCTCTCTCTCTCGCAGTACAAAAATAATAATAAAATAAAACTATGAAAGACAAGAAAAATGAAATAAAAGATAAATGAGATTTAAATAAATAACAACAACAACAACAAAAGCCCTTCCCGCCCCGCCTATCGCCCTGGAACCAACAAGAACACATAAAATAAATAGAGGATGGAAAAAAAAATATATAGCTGAAAAATTCCTGTCCAGTCTACCGCGCTGGAACCCACGAAACACAGCCTAATTACACCTTTACCTGCTGGAAAATGGGAGGGACGAAGGAGAGAGAGAGAGAGAGAGAGAGAGAGAGAGAGAGAGAGAGAGAGAGAGAGAGAGAGAGAGAGAGAGAGAGAGAGAGAGAAGTGGAGGGAGATGGAGAGATAGAAACAGTATAGGAGGGAAAAAAGAGAGAAAAGAAGGGTCAGAAGGAGGTGAAATAAGGAATGAGGGAGAGAAGGAACGAGGGATGGAGAGACGGAAGAAGGAAGGACAGGAGCAGAGTGTAGGAACGTAAGGGAAGAAGGGAGAGAATAGAATGAAGGAGAGCAACCTTGAAGTGAGAGAGATAGAAAGTGGAAGATAGAGAGAGGAGGAGAGTAAGCAAGGATAAATGGAATGCTGAGAGGAGAGAAGAAGGGCAAGAAGAATAAAGAACGGAAGAGGAAGAAAGGAAAGGAAGGAGACAGGGAAAATTAAATAAAAGGGAAAAAATAAAGAACGACAGGAAGTTTAGGAAAAAAAGATGGAAAGAAAAAAAGGGAAAAAGTATAAGGGTGGAAGGGAAAAGGAAAGGAATGGGGAACGAATGAAAGGAAGAATGATAAGTGATGAAAAAAGGTGGAGGGGTGTAGAAGAAAATAAGAAGGATAAATGTATAATATTAAGGAGGAAGTAAAGAAAAGAGAAAGAAACATGGGAGAGAGGAAATACTGGAGGGAGGAAAGACAAAAGAAAAGACACGCTGACTGATCTTTTAAATTTGCTAACTGAATGCCTCCCCCCCTCCCGCGGCCTCGCCACACACGACTTTCTACTCAGGCTCATCCCTTTACTGTCCAAATCCCTTACGCAAGAGTTAACTAGCATTTTCAGTCTTTCATCCCTCACGCTGGTAAACTCTGGAACAATCTCCCTTCATCTGTATTTCCTCCTGCCAACGACTTTAACTCTTTCAAGAGGAGGGTATCAGGACACCTCTCCTCCCGAAATTGACATATCCTTCGGCCACTCCTCTTGAATTTTTTGTAGGAGCAGTGAGTAGCGTTTTTTTTCATTATTGTTTCCTTTTTTTGCCCTTGAACTGTTTCCTCTACTGTAAAAAAAAGGAAAAAAAATAATACAAGATATAAAAGGGAGGAAGAAAAGGATGGAGGAGCAGATGATAATAGGAATGAAAGGGAAAGAGGAAGGAAAGTAGGAGGGAAGGGGGAGGAGGAGGAAAGGAAGGGAGGAAGGAGAGGTGAGTCTAAGAGATATATAACACTGAAGGAAGGAAGGAGAATGCCGGGGAAAGAAGAAACGAAAAGAGAAACGAAGAAAATGATGGGGAAAGGGAGGTGACGAGGAAGAGAGGGAAGGAAGAGGGGAGGAAGAAGGGAAGGGAGGCAGGAGAGAGACGGGAAAAGGGAAAGAATCAAAAGAAACGAAAAGGAAGGAAAAAAAAGAGAGGAGTAAGGAAGAAAAGGAGGAAAAAGGGAAAGAGTAGGATTGAAGAGGAAGAAGGAGGAGTGTAAGAAAGGAAGGATAAAGAAGGGAAAAGAAAACGTAACAAGATAAGGGATGAAGAGGGAGGAAGAAAGGAAAGGAGCAGAGGAAGGGAAGATAGGAGGAGGACGGGGACAGAGGGAGGAGGAGGACGAGGAGGAGGAGGAGGAAAGGGTCTAAGAGGAAGATAACGCTGAAGGAAGATGAGATGCGAGGAGGAGCGAAGAATGACTATTTTGGCTTACACGATGAAACAAGGATAAGGGAGGAGGAGGAGGAGGAGGAGGAAGAGGAGGAAGAAGAGGAGCTGGAAGAGGTGGAGGTTAAAAAAGAAACGAGGACAGAGAAGAATCGGAAGAGGACGAGGAGGAGGAGGAGGAGGAGGAGGAGGAGGAAGAAGAGGTGTTGGAAGAGGTGGAGGTTAAAAAGAAACGAGGACAAAGAAGAATCGGAAGAGGACGAGGAGGAGGAGGAGGAGGAGGAAGTGGAAGAAGACGAGTTGGAAGAAGTGGAGGTTGAAAAAAGAAACGAGGACAAAGAAGAATCGGAAGAGGACGAGGAGGAGGAAGAGGAGGAAGTGGAAGAAGACGAGTTGGAAGAAGTGGAGGTTGAAAAAGAAAGGAGGACAAAGAAGAATCGGAAGAGGACGAGGAGGAGGAAGAGGAGGAAGTGGAAGAAGAGGAGTTGGAAGAGGTGGAGGTTAAAAAAGAAAGGAGGACAAAGAAGAATCGAAAGAGGACGAGGAGGAGGAGGAGGAGGAAGAAGAGGAGTTGGAAGAGGTGGAGGTTAATAAAGAAAGGAGGACAAAGAAGAATCGGAAGAGGACGAGGAGGAGGAGGAGGAAGTGGAAGAAGAGGAGAAGGAAGAAGTGGAGGTTAAAAAAGAAACGAGGACATAGAAGAATCGGAAGAGGACGAGGAGGAGGAGGAAGTGGAAGAAGAAGAGGAGTTGGAAGAGGTGGAGGTTAAAAAAGAAAGAAGGACAAAGAAGAATCGAAAGAGGACGAGGAGGAGGAGGAAGTGGAAGAAGAGGAGTTGGAAGAAGTGGAGGTTAAAAAAGAAAGGAGGACAAAGAAGAATCGGAAGAGGACGAGGAGGAGGAGGAGGAGGAAGTGGAAGAAGACGAGTTGGAAGAAGTGGAGGTTGAAAAAAGAAACGAGGAGATAGAAGAATCGGAAGAGGACGAGGAGGAGGAGGAGGAAGTGGAAGAAGAAGAGGAGAAGGAAGAAGTGGAGGTTAAAAAAGAAAGGAGGACAAAGAAGAATCGGAAGAGGACGAGGAGGAGGAGGAGGAAGTGGAAGAAGAGGAGAAGGAAGAAGTGAAGGTTAAAAAAGAAACGAGGACATAGAAGAATCGGAAGAGGACGAGGAGGCAGATAAGAACAAAAAGAGAATTCCGGTAAATTGCGATGAAAATAGAAGAGAAAAAAAGAAAAGAAATGTGAAGAAAGAAGGAGAAAAGGCAAAATCATGATAAAAATAAACAATAATAAATAAATAAAGTCAAGAGAAAAATAAACAGAAATTAATTAATGTCAAAATATATATAAAAAAATCGTCTGTACCTGTTCTTAAGTTACCAACATCTCAGGTGCGAAAGGAAGAAGGGAGAGAGAGAGAGAGAGGGCGGGAGAGAGGGAGGGATGAGAGAGAAAAGGAGAGAGAGAATAAGAAAAGATATGTGAACTTATTGCTTATTGTTTCCTTATTGCACTTTTATTTCACTTCAAACTTAACCTTTTCTTCCTATAGACAACTTAAACGGGAAAAGAAAAGAAACATCGCGAAAGACAAGCTAAGAAACAAAAAGAAAAAGAGAAAACCGAAAAAATAAAATAAAAAACAAAGAAGCACCGCGAAACACAATCTCTATGGAAAAAAAGTGGAGGAGGAGGAGGAAGAGCAGGAGGAGGGGGAGGAGGAAGAGCGGAGGAATTTGGAACGAAGGAATTTAGAGAGAGCGGAGTGTGTGTGAGATTGGAATGTCTTTACGGTGCAGAGTGATACTGAGTCGAGAAGTTGTGGAGGGGAGGAGGATTATTGTGGGAAGATCAAGGGAGAGAAGTTGGAAGGGAGTCAGAAAAGGAGGAGAAGGGGAAGGGGAAGAGGGGAAAGAGAGTGGGAAGAGAGGAGCAAGAGGAGGAGGAGGAGGAAGGGTAGAGGGAAGAGGAGAAAGGGAGTGGGAAGAGAGGAGCAAGAGAAGGAGGAGGAGAAAGGATGAAAAGGTAGGGGAGAAAGATAAAATGAAGGAGAAGGAGGAGGAGGAAGATAAGAAGGAAGAACGGGAAGAGGAGGAGCAGGTGGAGGAGGAGGCGGAGGAAGAGAGAGGATGAAAAGGTAGGGGAGAAGGATAAACTGAAGGAGAAGGAGGAGGAGAAAGATAAGGAGGAAGAAGGGAAAGAGGAGGAGCAGGAGGAGGAGGAGGAGGAGATAAACCCCCCCGGAAAAGTAGCTTAAAACAGGGAAAAATAAGGAAGGAAAAAAATGAAAGTAAAAAGTAAAATAAAAGATGAGAAAATAAGACAAGAAAAGACAAAACAGAACAGGAGAGAAAATAAAAACGATAAAAAGTCAAATAACGAAATGAGACAAAACAAACAAACAAAAACAAAAAAAAAACAAAAAAAACATGAAATTAAATATACTAACAAGACCGAAAATGAAAACCATCCCATATTCACGCCCACCCACGCTCATCCCCACCTTCACCCCCCCTCATACCTACACATCCCCCCTCCCTCCGCCCCCACTGACACACAGCCTACATAATGATCATTTGACACAGGCTCGGGGGAAGAGGGGAGGGAGGGGGAGGGAAGGGTGGACCAGGCCGTGACCAATCTGAAGCCCATCACTCAATCTCGAAAGACCCTGAAGAGGAGTTTTGAATCGTTTGAGAGAGAGAGAGAGAGAGAGAGAGAGAGAGAGAGAGAGAGAGAGAGAGAGAGAGAGAGAGAGAGAGAGAGAGAGAGACCTTCATTCTTTTCCGATAACTCAACACATCAAAAAGTCGCGTGGTTCCTCAAAATAATATCATGAAAAGAAGCAACGTTTTTTTTTCATCTCTCAAAACAAGGGAGGAAAAAAAAGGCATTGGAAAGAGGAAGTAAAGGAAAGGAAAAAAAAGATGATATGATTGAAAGCCGAGTTAATAAAGAAAGAGTGGAAGAGAAGGAAGAAAGTGGAGGAAGGAAGGGAATTAAAAGAGAAAAGGAAGAAGTAGCGTAAGAGAATGAAAAAAAATAAGAGGCAAGAAATATATGAAACAAAGAGATGTAGAAAAGGAAAAGTTAAAGGGAGGGAAGGAGGGAGGGAGAGAGGGAGGGAGGAAGGGAGGGAGGGAGGGAGAGAGGAGGAGAGAGAGAGGAGAGAGAGAGAGAGAGAGAGAGAGAGAGAGAGAGAGAGAGAGAGAGAGAGAGAGAGAGAAGGGGGGAGGGGGTCGAAACTTCACGTGATGTATCGCTACGAGACATCACAAGCTCCTTCCTTGCTCTCTCTCTCTCTCCAAAGAACGTATGTAATGAAACTGACATGACTTAGCCGATTATGTGATTGAAGAAGAAGAAAAAACCATGAATAAGATGTTTAGAAATTTAAAACATGACTTACTAATTTACTGAGTGACTGACTGACTGATTAAATGATTGACTGACTGATTAAATGATTGACTGACTGATTAATTACACGCCTGAAATTCTGACTAGCTGGCCGACTAACTGACTGACTGACTGACTACACGATATACTATGTGTCTGACTGACTGGCTGACTGACTGACTGGCTGACTGACTGACTGACTAACTGACTGGCGGAGGGGTGGCTTAAAAGGATCAATTGGTGACTTTGTGTGTATGCGGGCACCAGCAGCCCCTCACACACACACACACACACACACACACACACACACACACACACACACACACACACACACACGAACAACTGAACGCAACACAATGCAACACAAACCTGAGAAACCATACAATTCCTTCACTTCTCTCCTTCCCTCCCTCCTTCCCTCCCTTCCTCCTTCCCTTCCTCCCTCCCTTCAAGTCCCCCAAGTAATTTAATCAAGCAATCAGGCCTTTGCTCTGGTGTTTGAGGGGTCAGGTCAGAGGAAGAGGAGGAGGAGGAGGAGGAGGAGGAGGAGGAGGAGGTGAGAATTGGTTTTATGGCTTTATCATCTAATAAATGTGAGAATATTGCCCCTGCTACTGCTTCTGCTACTACTACTTCTACTACTGTCTTGGTGGTGGTGGTTGTTGTAGTAGTAGTAACAGTAGTCGTAAGATAGTAGTTCCAGTAGTTGGGATGAGTGTAATATGTATAGCAGTGTTACCAATGCCATATCACAAGCTCTCCCCCTTTACGAGCTCACAACAAGCCTTCCTTTGACAACTTTTACGGGTTACCGTCTACGTCAACATACACATTTTCTGATAGTAATAGCAAGGTTAGTATGTAGGCCTAGAGATAAATAATTAGATGATGTGAAGTATGCGGAATGTAACGAAGAAGAAAAAAAACAGAAGCTGCCTTTGGGGTGTTTAATTAGTAATACATGACATCTCGTAGTGAGGGAGAGCTTGGGATAAGGCCGCTAATCCATACTTTTTCCTTTCAATACCGGAGAGATGTAATTAATATAAACTCACGAACGCTTACATATAAACATTAAGAACAGTCAGGTTATGATTCTGGGAGCTCAAATGTCCTTAAGAAACACTAATATAAATACACAAGACTTCTGTAAACATTTAGTAAGAGTGTAAATAAAATAGTAATAAAATGGAATATTATCATTATTTAATATCACCATGAATTAGGCATACAATTGATATTCTACTATAACAGGAAAGCTTAAAACCCAGGGAAGACGAATAAAAATGCACGAAAGACTTTGGTACATAATTATCTGGATTTTGCGTGAGAGAGATAGTAAAGAAATGGAAGATTAGAAACGGATGATTTTTTTTTACAGCAAAGGAGTCAGTTCAAGGGCATAAAAAGGGAAACAAATGTGAAAAAAAGCCAGCTACTCACTGCTCCTATAAAGAGTTAGAGGAGTGAGAGGATGAGAAATATAAATGTAGGAGGGACTTGAGTACACTGGTCATGCACAACAGCAAAAAAATGGATGCCTGAAACTCATTATGAATAATTTTGTGTATTCAGAACACGGAAAAATTCATTACGTCCTGGAATTAGTAAACACGATCCGGCTCTCGCAAACTATCATGAAAAAAAAATGTCTATCACTTCTAGAACTGAAATATCATAAAATTCATCATTAAATATTTTTTTTACCGACAAAGATATTTCCTGCACTTTCTGTTTACCCTTATATATATTTTTTTTGATATTTTCGAATCTCATTTTCTTGCCTATTAACCATATTTATTTTCGCTACACTTCCCAACTTTTATTTTTATCCAAAGCGAAGCATCTATTAACCATACGTTTATATTTTTTTCTACAGTAGAGGAGACAGTGCAAGGGCGCAAAAAATAAGAAAGCAATAATGAAAAAAAGAAAAAGCCCGCTACTACCTTCTTTATTTAACTTACTTGTCTTCTGTACCTCATTTATCTCGTAGTCATATATCTAAGTTCAGCGAGTCATTGTTTTTTCATGGTTTACCTTCTATTATTCCCTATACCTTATTTTTTTTCGATATTAAATTGATAAGTATAAATTTATCTCAGTAAATTTCAAATCCACTGTGACTAATCGATTTTCCTGGCATAATTACCTCGTCACCTATCTAACTGTGTACATAACTTGCACTGTTGTCTTCACCTTGTTTTCTTAGCTATTAAATTGATACTTATACACATATCTAATTTATCCTTGAATCCATTGTGTCTCATTTACTCTATATAATCACAGGTTAACCAATTTGCTTGTCTATGTCCTTTCCACTGTCACCTGCATCTCATTTTCCTCGCTGATAAACCTTTACGTATACAGATATCTAAGTTGTCGCTAAACCAGTGTGTCACATTTGCCTAATATAATTTATGCCTTCTTAAGCCTCATTTTCATGGGTCTGCTGTTTATTATTTTTTGCACCTCACTTTCTTGATAATTAGCTTATTACATACCGTATCTTTAATAATTATGGTGAGATTCGCCTGTTTTCCTTACACAATTATCGTCTAAGTACTTTTCTATCTATTTTTCACGTCCATTTTTTTCACATCTTCCTTTTTTTTTGCCACTTAGCTATATTGGTAACTGAATTTACAGCGAGCCGTCTATTTCCCTTACATAAGCATCGTCTCTCTAAACATCATTCTATATATTTTCTCATGTGTCTTACTATTTTTCACAGTTCACATTCTTAAACATTAACTTGTTGTTCATATACGTAACTTTAAGTGTAGTGAATTTTATCAACTTAACATAATAGTCGTCTTTTTCTGAATATCATTTTATCTGGTTTCATATATAATTACTTTTCACACATTTTTTTTTCTTACCTATTCGTATATTTTGCCAGTCACCTTTAATAGTTTAGCAAGGTCCATTTTTCCCTATTGGTTTATCTCTTACATTATTATCGCGTCCCAATACTATTATCACTCAATCTTTTTTCCCTATTGGTTTATTGTTCGCCTTTTTTCCCTGAATCCCTGTCATTCATACGGAGGGATTATTTTACAACCTTTTCTCCCTATTGCATATCCCACGTACATTCTCTCACTTTTCATATATTATTATTTTACACTCATTTCTTTTTTCCTTATTGCTTTATTACGTAACTTAACTTGAATTATTTTGGGGGTGTTTAATCTATTTCGCCTACATAATCATCGTCTCCCTTTATCATGCAATTTTTATTCCTCGTCTTATTATTTTTCCCAGCTCATTTTTTTGACTTTCTTAATTCATGTAATTCACCTATAATAATGTAGCGAGGTCCATCTATTTCCCTTACATAATTATCACGTCTCTCTAAGTACTAATATATTACTTTTCCTGTTTTATCATTTTTTCACATTTCACTTTTTTGTCTCTCTTGACTCATGTAATTCGCCCGTAATACTGCAGCGAGGTCCATCTATTTCCCTTACATAATTATCACGTCTCTCTAAGTACTAATATATTACTTTTCCTGTTTTATCATTTTTTCACATTTCACTTTTTTGTAGCGAGGTCCAGTTTCTTCCTTACACAATTATCTCTTTTTCTGAATATCATTTTATCTGGTGTTCATAAATAAATACTTTTCACACATTTTTTTCTTACCTATTCGTATATTTTGCCAGTCACCTTTAATAGTGTAGCAAGGTCCATCTATTTCTCTTACATTATTATCGCGTCCCAATAAGTATCACTCAATCTTTTTTTCCCTGTGTCTGTTGTTCGCCTTTTTTCCCTGAATCCCTGTCATTCCACGGAGGGATGAGCAGCAACACAGAACCCACCCAGGCATATCCCACCGCTCTCTCTCTCTCTCTCTCTCTCTCTCTCTCTCTCTCTCTCTCTCTCTCTCTCTCTCTCTCTCTCTCTCTCTCTCTCTCTCTCTCTCTCTCTCTCAACGATCTAACTACTGCTAACCTTTCCCATCCCCGTTTTTATTTAACAGCCATACAGAATACATTTACATTCATTGTTTTTTTCCTTTTAGTATAATATAACCTTGTCTGTGTCCCCCCCCTCCTCCCCCCCTCTCGATGGGTCAGTACAAACTTTAATCGGATAATATATTTTATTTTTTAGTCTCTTTTTTTCAGTCTTTTTTGTCAGTCTTCTTTTTCAGTCTATTTATGTCTTTCTTTTCGGTCTATTTTTTTTTCAGTCTATTTTTTCACATTTCAGTTTTTTTCCATTTTTTTCTCAGTCTATTTTTCCCTTTTTTCAGTCTATTTTTCCTTTTTTTCCAGTCTTTTTTTCAGTCTATTTTTCAGTCTTGTTTTTCAGTCTATTTTTCAGTCTTTTTTTCAGTCTATTTTTCAGTCTTTTTTTCAGTCCATTTTTTCCTTTTTTAGTCTATTTTTCAGTCTTTTTTCAGTCTATTTTTTCCTTTTTCAGTCTATTTTTCATTTTTTTTCAGTCTATTTTTCACTTTTTTCAATTTTTTTTCCAGTCTATATTTTTTGTCTATTTTTCCGGTTAATTTTTTTCAGTCTTTTTTCTTCAGACTCTTCCATAAGGGAGGAGGAGGAGGCGAAGGAGGAGGAGGAGGAGGAGGAGGAGGAAAAGAACAGGAAGGAGGAAGAGGAGACGTACAAAAATGCATATGATGAAAACAATAATTTCAACAACACCCAACCAAGCGACGAACAAACAAACAAACACGCATTACAACTCCTCCCTCACTTTCAAAACGAGCTTGTTAGGGTAGTTAACGCTCGCTCTCTCTCTCTCTCTCTCTCTCTCTTCTACTACTACTACTACTACTACTACTACTACTACTACTACTTTTCCCTTTTCTTCGTCTTACTTCTTCGTTATTGTTATTTTTTTGTTATCTTCTTCTTTTCTTCTTCTTTTCTTTTTCTTCTACTTCTAGTTCTAGTTCTACTTCTACTACTACTACTACTACTACTACTACTACTACTACTTCTTCTGCTACTACTACTACTACTACTACTACTACTACTACTACTACTACTACTACTACTACTATTCCAACTGCTTCTGTTAATACAAAAAAAATAATATTAATCATCAGAATTTACTCAAACAAAACTACTTTCATAATTATCTAACACGATTTTTTGTCACACTTTCCTCTTCATTTTCCCAGTCACTTCATATCCCCCGTTTCATAAGCTTCCTCCACTTCATTTCTCCTTCCTCTCCACATCTCAAACACACTCCTTCATCCCTCATCCACACCTCCACGCTATTCATCCACTCCATACTATACGTTCATCTATTCTCTCTCGTCCTTCCTCCCGTTGCATATATTTACATATCCACATTTTGGTCAATGCTACATACAGGCACACTATGATCTCCCCTTCCCTTCTGCTCTTCCTCCTTTCCCCCCTCTCCCTCCCTCCTAATCCAGACTCTCCATATCACGAGTGGCAGGTTTTAATGAACACTTCAATCTGTAGGCTGATCGTTCCTACACTCGCGTCCATCCTAAACGTTATATTTTTCTTTGGCCTGTCACTCCTTCTCGCCTCTCTCTAGTTTTCGTTCTTCCCTTCCCTTTCCTTCTTTTAGCTTTTCTTCCTCTGTTTTTCTTCCTTGGTGTGGTATTTCTTCCTGTTTTTTTTTCCCCTTTCCTTCATTTCCCTGTTTCTCATCTTATTTTCCGTCTTTTTTGTTTTCTTTCAGTTACCCATTGTTGTGTTTTTTTCCCTATTTCCTTTTATTTATTCTCTTCTTTTTGCTTTTTCCTTTCCCTCATCTCCCTATTTCTCATCTTATTTTCCGTCGTCTTTGTTTTCTTTCTGTTACCCATTGTTGCCTGTTTTTTTTCATATTTCTTTTTATTTATTCTCTTCTTTTTGCTTTTTATTCTATTTTTTTCCCATTTTTAAAATTTTTCTTTCTTTCTTTTCATTATGTAGCATTTTTCTTCCTTTGTCTTCTGATTATTTTTCATTACATTTTACATTTTGCTTCATCTAAACTATCGTCCTTCACTTCTTTATACCAATTCTGAAAAAAAACACGGTCACCCATATAATTTTCTTTAATGTCCATAAAATTGCTCTCTACCTTTCTTCCCTCTACTTTTATTAGACTACTACTCATATACTCCAATTACATTTTCCCTTCTCACTTTCTTTTCATCTTCTTAATTCTATAAAAAAACACGGTCACCCATACAATTTTCTTTAATGCCCATAAAATTGCTCTCTATCTTTCTGCTCTCTACTTTTATTAGAATGCAACTCTTATACTCCCACTATATTTTCCAGTCTCACTTCCTTTTCCTCTTCTACGTCCTCTTCCAGTTCTTATCCACCGTCCTTCATATCTCCTCACTTCCTTCCACTTCCTCACTCCTCACTTCCTTTTCCTCTTCTACGCCCTCTTCCAGTCCTTATCCACCGTCCTTCAAACCTCCTCACTTCCTTCCACTTCCTCACTTCCTTTTCCTCTTCTACGTCGTCTTCCAGTCCTTATCCATCGTCCTTCAAATCTCCTCACTCCCTTCCACTTCCTTTTCCTCTTCTACGCCCTCTTCCAGTCCTTATCCATCGTCCTTCAAATCTCCTCACTCCCTTCCACTTCCTTTTCCTCTTCTACGCCCTCTTCCAGTCCTTATCCATCGTCCTTCAAATCTCCTGGACTCGCCTCTTCTTCAACACCATTTTACATTCCTCTCACAAACCACATCTTATCCATTTCCACTTCCTCCCTTCCTCCCTAGTCCTTCCCCTTCTCCTACTCCTCTCCGTCTCCCTTCCCGTCCTCTCCCTTCCCCCCCTCACTGCCTGTCCTACTTCCTAAATCCACTCATGATCTTCCTCTTCTCCCTCATTTCACGCCTCGCACGCCGCCCTTTCCTCCTCCTCATTCAGGTCCAAACAATGGCCACTGGCAGCATAAAATCAATTCGGCGGCCCACAAGGTATTTCCCGCGGCCGTCTCGACAACTACGCCCTGGACACCGCTATTCGTTCCCTTTAGTGTTTTTCTCGGGTTTCTAATTTAGTGTTGATGTCCCTGTTAGAAGTTGGAGTACTAATGTTTATTTTTTATTTTTGTGTGTGTGTGGAAGAGAATTGATTTTGTTTGGTATTTTGCGTTTGAGTCTACGGAATTAGTAGCTTCCTTTTTAAATTAGTGTCTTCTGCAAAAATATTTAGTCTGATATTTCTGTTTCGAGGCGGATTAAAAAAAAAGTTTCTCATAATGATCGATACAAATTTTTGGAAGGGAAGTGGAAGGGCGGTGGAAGGGTATGAATAGTGTGGAACTGTGGAAGAGAGGGGACGGGTAACGCGAAAAAAAAGGAGAATAGATGAACGACAGGGGGAGGAGGCGAAGGAAGAATTGAGGAAAAAGTGGAAGAATGGAGCAGAGTAGATGAATGGAGTTGATGATGTAGGGGGAAGATAGAGATACGGACATGTGCAGTGAAGAAGAGGAGTGGAGAAGAGTGAAGGAGGAGGAGGAGGAGGAGTAAGCCAATTAAAGTGAATGAATGTAGAGATAACGTAAATGAATGGAGGGGGAAGGTAGAGGAAAATGTGGGGTGGATGGAGTGGAGCAGTGGAGTATGAGTGGAGAGGAGTGGAAGAGGAGTGGAGGAGGAGGAGTATCCCAAATAACGAAAATGGATGCATAGAGAAATAACGCAAATGATTGAAGTGGAGTTAGGGAAAGGTAGAGAGAGATGTGGATGGATGAAGTGGATAGAAGTAGTGTAGTATATGTAGGGAGTGGAGAGGAGTGGAAGAGGAGAACAAATACTGAAGTGGATGAATGGAGAAATATTGCGTAAATAAATAAAGTGGAGTTAAAGTAAAGGTAGAGAAAAAGATGTGGATGAATGAAGTGGACAGAAGTAGTGGAGTGTATGTAGGAAGTGGAGAGGAGTGGAAGAGGACAAAAATCTAAAGTGAATGAATGGAGAGATAGTGCGTAAAGTGGAGTTAAGGTAAAGGTAGAAAGATGTGGATGGATGAAGTGGATAGAAGTAGTGGAGTAGAGGGGAGGGAGGAGTGGGTGGAGGGCGGCGACAATTAGAGTGGAGGAGTGAGGGTGGAGTGGTCTGTCAACAGTCTCCCGCCCTCCGCTAATGGCCGGCGTGACACTAATGCATCACACGCCCTCACGCCCACGCCTACACCTGACACCTTTCTCCTCACCTTTCTCCTCTCACCTCACCTCTCTTCTCCCTCAACTACTCTTCTTCATTTTTTCTCTCCCATCACATTTTTGCCTTCATCTTCATCTCCCTTCCCTATTTCTCTGTTCTCTCTTTTATTCTTCTATAATTTTCTATCATCTTCCCCTCCACGTCCTCACCTGATACCTCTTTCTTCTTATACCTTTCTTCTCCTTCTTTTCTTTCTTTTACACTTTCTCATATTTCTTCTTTCACCTTTACTTCTTCGTCCTTACCTGTCTCCTCTATTCCCAATCTTCTGTTCTTTTTCTTTTCTCTCTGTTCCTCTTTCTCTTTTCTTCCTTCTCTTCTCACGTTTTTGCTCTCATCTGTCACCTCTCTTTTTCTCTTTCTCCTTCTCTTCTTTTTTTTTCTGCTATTTCTCCCTCAATTGTCATCTTTCTCCCCTCATCTTTCTCTTCCTTTTCTCTTCTTCTCTCTACTACTCTCTCTTTTGTGTTCTCTTACCCTCATGTGTGTTATCTCTTCTCCCCTTTCCTCGTCTCTTTTTTTTTCTCTTCTCTGTAGTACTTACCCTGTGTATTATTTTTGTTTTCTATTCCTATTTTTTCCTTTTTCCCTCCTCATCATTATCTCTTTCCTTCAACTCGTAGCACCTTTTTTTCCTCTTCGCTTCGTTTATCTGCTCTTTTTCCTCTTCCTCCATGCCTGTTTTTTTTCATTTTTTATTTTTTATTTTCTCATTCTCACTCATATCAGATAAATCTCTTCTTAGTTTTCTTCGTTTTCTTCAATTTTCGTTCTCTTCTTCATATTTATCTTCTTTTTTATTCTATACCTCTTTTTATATCTTCACTCATCCCTGAAACTAAAGCTCTCCTCCTCCTCCTCCTCCTTCTCCTCCTCCTCCTCCTCTCCCTTTTTTCATATCCATCTCTTCTTTTCTTTCTTCTTTTCCTACTTCTTTTATTTGCATCCTCAATCATATCTGCCTTTATTTTCATTATTCTCTTTTCCCTTCTCTCCTTCACATTTCTTATCTTCCATTTCCTCTATTTACTATCTTCTTTATTCTTTTTTCTTCTCCACATCGTTCTCTTTTCCGATGTTTTCCTCATGTTTGTTTTTACTTTGCTTCTCATCTTATTTCTCCTCCCGTTCTCTCTCTTCCTCTCCCTCTCTATTCCTCACGTTCTTGCGACACCCGACACCTCTTCTTTCCTCTCCTCCTCCTCCTCGTCTTACCTCTCTTCTCTCTTTGCCTTCTTTTTTCCCATACCATTTTTTTCCCCATTGAGTTCCCTTCCTATATAATCTTTGTTTTCGCTCTTCATACTTTTCTCTTTTATTTTATTTTCCCTCTCTGATTTCAATCATCTCTTTTATTCTCTACCCTATTTTTCTCTTCTTTTTTTTAACATTCTTGTATAATAATCCTGTTTATGATCTGCCCCTCTCTCTCTCTCTCTCTCTCTCTCTCTCTCTCTCTCTCTCTCTCTCTCTCTCTCCATCATCATATTTAATACTTTAGAATGCAATAATTAATTACTTCTCTGCTTGACGCTTCTTTCTTTCACTTTTATCTTCATCTTTTAACCCTTTTCTTGTTCTTTCCATCCTCCTCCTCCTCCTCCTCCTCCTCCTCCTCCTGCTTACCCCCCTTCCTGCTTCCTCCGCCACTAACGAAATTGACTCCCATTTCCTATCAGCCGTTCCCTCAGTCCTTCCTCCATGCCTAACCTTCCTATTTATACCAAGGCGGGAAAAAAAAAAAACATCCCAGCCACAGAAAAAAAGGACGAGCGAGGTAGAGAGGGGGAGGACGGAGGAGGTAGAGAGGGGGAGGACGGAGGAGGTAGAGAGGGGGAGGACGGAGGAGGTAGAGAGGGGGAGGACGGAGGAGGTAGAGAGGGAGAGGACGGACGAGCGGGCTGCATTGTTTGTTTGGGTGTGGAATGATTGGATGAGAGCAGAGTGTAAAGACCATGAAATTACCGTAAACGAGAGAAAGAGTGAGATAGATAGATAGATAGATAGATAGATAGACAGATAGAGAGAAAAAGAAAGACTAAAAAGAGGAAAAATGTGATAAGACTCAACGACACACACACACACACACACACACACACACACACACACACACACACACACACACACACACATACGCACACGCACACACCTAATTAATGAGCCGGGCGTGACGTCATTCGGCCTGGGTCAGTAAACGATTAGAAAAGACCTGAAAATGCTGCTGAGTCAGGGAAAGGAGGGGAAAAAAGTTGGAAGGAGAGAAGGAAGGAAGGGAGCGAAGGAGGGAAGGAGGGGGAATGGAGGAAAGAAGGAAAGGAGAGATGTAGAAATAGGATAAGAGAGGGAGAAGCAGTGAATTAAGGGAGAGGAAAAATTAAATAAAAGGAAAAAGGTTGGAGGGAAAAGAGGTAAATAAAGGTTGATGTGAGAGACGGGAGGGTAGGGAAAGTATAAGGAAAAGAAGAGAAAAACAGGAGAGAAATGTGAGGAATTGAGTGCAGGTCGTGAAAGAAAAAAAAACATGAAAATAACATGAAAACGAAAAACAAAAACACACACAAAAAAATTAGTTAGCAGAAAATGTCCAGAGGAGTAAAAGAAGAAAAGAGGAAAGGAGGAGAAGGACGAATATGGGAGGAAAATAAGAAGAAAATGTAGAGAGAGAGAAACGAATAAGGAATCGAAGAAGCAGATGAAAAAGAAAACAAAGCAAATGAAACTGTCGGGAAGCAAATCAACTTAAAGAAAATAAAAACAAAAGGAATAGAAAAAAATATTGTAAAGAAAAAAAAGGAAAAAAAAACAAAAACAAAGAAACGGTGTGCAAAAACATGAGGAACAGATGGAAGAAAGGAAGGAGATAAGAAGGTGGATAAAGGAGGAGATGAGTGGAGGAGGTGATTCATGGCGCGATCAACGACACTGCGGAGGAGGAATCGAAGGAGGGAAGGAGGAGCAGGAGGAGGGAATAAGGAGATGGAGGAGGAGGAAAGGAGAAGCCAAAGGAAGAAAAAGAAAAGGGGGGAATAGGAAAAAGAAGGAAAAGAATAAGGAGCTGGAGGAGGAGGAAAGGAGAAACCAAAGGAGGAATAAGAAAAGGAAAAAAAGAAAAAAGAAAGGAGAAGAAAATAAGGAGCTGGAGGAGGAGGAAAGGAGAAACCAAAGGAGGAATAAGAAAAGGAAAAAAAGAAAAAAGAAAGGAGAAGAAAATAAGGAGCTGGAGGAGGAGGAAAGGAGAAACCAAAGGAGGAAAAAGAAAAGGGGGAATAGGAAAAAGAAGGAAAAGAATAAGGAGCTGGAGGAGGAGGAAAGGAGAAACCAAAGGAGGAATAGGAAAAGGAAAAAAAGAAAAAGGAGAAGAAAATAAGGAGTTAGAGGAGGAGAAAAGGAGACAAAGGAGGAATAAGCAAAGGGGGAATAGGAAAAAAAAGAAAGAAGAGAGCAAGGAGCTGGAGGAGGAGGGAGGATAAAGCAAAGGAGAAATAGGGAAAGGAAAAAAAATAAGAGAAAGAAGAGAACCTGTAGAAAAATGAAGGAGGGAAGGAGGAACTGGAAAAGGGAAAGAGGGGAGAAAGAAAAAAAGAGAAGAGGGAGAAGGAGGGAAAAGGGAAGAGAGAAGGAAATGAAAAAGGAAGAAAAACAAAAGGAAGAAAGAATTGGAGGAAGGAAGAAAACAGCAAAGAAGAGGAAAAGAGGGGAAGCAGAAAACCGATCAAGGGAGGAATGAAGAGAGAGAGAGAGAGAGAGAGAGAGAGAGAGAGAGAGAGAGAGAGAGAGAATAGGGTCGTTGAAGGCGTTAATTAGCTTCTCTCTCTCTCTCTCTCTCTCTCTCTCTCTCTCTCTCTCTTCGCTGCCTAGAGAACAAAAGAGGAAGAGGATGAGCGTGAACGTAAAATGGTTTGATGTTGTTCTCTTTCATACACACACACACACACACACACACACACACACACACACACACACACACACACACACACACACACAATGGACTGAAGAGGTGTCGAGAGTGCAAAAGTGGAATTTATGATGAGAAAGTGAGGTTAGGAGGGTGTGAATATGAGAGAGAGAGAGAGAGAGAGAGAGAGAGAGAGAGAGAGACAATGATTCTTTGATCGTGGAAGGTAAGAATATATGAAGGAGAAATAGAGAAAGGAGAAAGTGAAAGAAGAAAGGATAATGACGTAGATTTAAAGAATAATGTGTATAATCTCCAGAAAATGAGATCGGCTGAAGGGAAAGAAAAAAAAAATATATATACGAAAGATTATCAATTTATTTATCAAAAGTCGCGGTTGTGGTGGTGATAGTGGTGGTGGTGATGGTGGTTGTGATGGTAGTAGATATTGTGTTACTTGTGTCAAAATTGTTGTTGTTGTTGTTAGTGTAATTAGTGTTGGTGCTAGTGTTGTTGGTGGTAGTGGTGGTAGTGGTGGTGACTGTGGTGGTAGTGGTGGTGACTGTGGTGGTAGTGGTGATGGCAGTGGTGGTAGTGGTGGAAATAGTGGTAATATAGTGATGATAATAAAAACACTAGGAATGATAAATATTAATAAAAAAGTGATGTAAAACTGAATGATAATAACGAAAAAAGTGATATAGAGTAGCTAATAATAATAATAATAATAATAATAATAATAATAATAATAATAATAATAATAATAATAATAATAATAATAATAATAGATAGATAGATAGATAGATAGATAATTAGGTGGATATATGGATGAGTAGATTGATCATAGATAGATAGAGATAGATAAATAGACAGATAGCTAGAAATAATAACAACAATAGGTGGATATATAGATGGGTAGATAGATAGATAGACAGACAGATAGATAAATAGACAGAGATAGCAAGAAATAATAACAACAATAATAATGAAGATAATTAACGAAGATAACAATCAGGTCACCCAACCCATTATTTTTTCCCCTCTACGTGGACAACGAGCTAAGCGCCGCCATTAACATCGAGGAGGGCAAAACATTAATGGAACACAAGCCTAAAAAACAAACAAAAAACAACAACAACATAGGCCTCGACTCAGTATAGAAGCGAACCAGAAAACAATGGCCGAATCCTATTCCTCATAAGAACAAACGTGAAAAAAAAAACAATATAGAGAAGATGAAAGATTTATTCGAGGGACAAAAACAAAAACGAAAAAAAAAAAAAGTGATTAAGCGGTCAAGGGGAAAGAAAAGCACACAAAAAAGCGATTAGAGGAAGGAGAGAGAGAGAGAACAGACAGACGGAAGAAACACACGAAGAAAATAATGATATCCTAATAGACAGACAGAGAGACAAACATACAGGAAAAAAGACTGACAGAAACCAGAGGTACACCCAAACCCTCCTAAGCCCCCCCACACACACACTGACTCCACCCCCCCCCCCCACCCCACCCACACGCACACACACGAGATCCCTGAGAAATTAGTGGAGGAGTAAAAAGAAGAATTAGGGACATTGGGACATCTACTGACGAAGGCAAGAGAGTGTCCCCGAGTCGCCTTCGTCGCTGCCCTGGCCACCTCCCAACTGGGGCCTCGCCAGGTGGAGTGTGGAGGCGTGGGTGTGGGCGTGGATGGGGAAGTGGAGTGGGTGGAGTTGGGTGCGCGGTGGGTGGAGGTTTCTTCTGCGGTGTTTGGGGGAAGAGTGTGTTTGTGTTATGTGTTTAAGTGTGTGTGTGTGTGTGTGTGTGTGTGTGTGTGTGTGTGTGTGTGTGTGTGTGTGTGTGTGTGTGTGTGTTTTGAGAGGAGAATAATGGGTCTTTGAAGGGGGAAGATGGTAAACAGAGAGAGAGAGAGAGAGGGATGTGTTTATGTGAAAGGGGAAGGAGAGAGGGTAAGATGTGGAATGGGGAATAAGAAAGGGATGAAGTGAACATAAAAGAAAGTGGAACGGTGGAATGGGAAGTGGATGAGAGTTTTAGTGCTTGTCTATTTGCATCCCCTTTATTTCCCTTCCCTTCCCCTCCCTTTCCTTCCCTTCCTTTTGCTTCCCTTCTCTTTCTACTTCATCCTTTCCTTTTGCTTCCCTTTCCTTCACTTCCCTTCCTCTCCCTTTCCTTCCCTTCCTTTTGCTTCACTTCCTCTCCCTTTCCTTCCCTTCCTTTTGCTTCCCTTTCCTTCACTTCCCTTCCTCTCCCTTTCCTTCCTTTCCTTTTGCTTCCCTTCCTCTCCCTTTCCTTCCCTTCCTTTTCCTTCCCTTTCCTTCACTTCCCTTCCTCTCCCTTTCCTTCCCTTCCTTTTGCTTCCCTTTCCTTCACTTCCCTTCCTCTCCCTTTCCTTCCCTTCCTTTTGCTTCCCTTTCCTTCACTTCCCTTCCTCTCCCTTTCCTTCCCTTCCTTTTGCTTCCCTTCCTCTCCCTTTCCTTCCCTTCCTTTTGCTTCCCTTTCCTTCACTTCCCTTCCTTTCCTTTTGCTTCCCTTTCCTTCACTTCCCTCCCTCTCCCTTTCCTTCCCTTCCTTTTCCTTCCCTTTCCTTCACTTCCATTCCTCTCCCTTTCCTTCCCTTCCTTTTGCTTCACTTCCTCTCCCTTTCCTTCCCTTCCTTTTGCTTCCCTTTCCTTTACTTCCCTTCCCTTCCTTTTGCTTCCTTTCCTTCACTTTCCTTCGTCTCCCTTTCCTTCCCTTCCTTTTCCTTCCTTTCCTTCCTTCCTCTCCTTTCCTTCCCTTCCTTTGCTTCCCTTCCTTCCTTCCCTTCTCCCTTTCCTTCCTTCCTTTTGCTTCCTTTCCTTCCCTTCCTTCCTCTCCTTTCCTTCCTTCCTTTTGCTTCCCTTCCTTCCTTCCTTCCTCTCCTTTCCTTCCCGTCCCTTTGCTTCCCTTTCCTTCCTTCCCTTCCTCTCCTTTCCTTCCCTTCTTTGCTTCCTTCCTTCCTTCCTCTCCCTTTCCTTCCCTTCCTTTTGCTTCCCTTTCCTTCCCTTCCCTTCCTCTCCCTTTCCTTCCCTTCCTTTTGCTTCCCTTTCCTTCCCTTCCCTTCCTCTCCCTTTCCTTCCCTTCCTTTTGCTTCCCTTTACTTTCCTTCCCTTCCTTTTGCTTCCTTTCCTTCACTTCCGTTCCTCTCCCTTTCCTTCCCTTCCTTTTGCTTCCCTTCCCTTTACTTTCCTTCCCTTCCTTTTGCTTCCTTTCCTTCACTTCCCTTCCTCTCCCTTTCCTTCCCTTCCTTTTGCTTCCCTTTCCTTCCCTTCCTTTTGCTTCCTTTCCTTCACTTTCCTTCGTCTCCATTTCCTTCCCTTCCTTTTGCTTCCTTTCCTTCACTTTCCTTCGTCTCCATTTCCTTCCCTTCCTTTTGCTTCCTTTCCTTCACTTTCCTTCGTCTCCCTTTCCTTCCCTTCCTTTTGCTTCCTTTCCTTCACTTCCCTTCCTCTCCCTTTCCTTCCCTTCCTTTTGCTTCCTTTCCTTCACTTTCCTTTGTCTCCATTTCCTTCCCTTCCCTTTGCTTCCCTTTACTTTTCTTCCCTTCCCTTTGCTTCCCTTTCCTTCACTTCCCTTCTCTTTCTACTTCATCCTTTCCTTTCCTTTCTATTTTACCAGTTTCCTTGCTTCCTTTTCCTTTTTTTTTCTATCTTCCCTTTCCTTTTCCATTCACCTCCCTTCACTCTTTCCTATTTTTTCCCTTTCCTTTCCTTTCTTCCCATCTATTTCATTTTCTTCTCTTTTTCTTTATCCTTCTTATTTCTTCTTTCTGAATCCTTTCATCTCCTTCCCTTTCCTTTTCCCTTCTCTTTTTTTCTCTCCCTTCCTGCCATTTCCTTTCCCTTCCTTCGTCTTTTCCTTTCTTCTTTCCTTCACAACCATTTAATTTTCTTTCATTTCCCCTTCTCTTCCCTTCCTTCCTTGCCATCCTACTTCCTTCCCTTCCCTTTACTCTTCTCTTTCCTCTATACATACTAATTCGTTTTCTTCCTTTCCCTTCTCCTCCTTCCCTGTCATTCCATTTTCTCTCCTTCCTTCTCCCCTCTACCCCAACCCCTTCCGTCCCTTCCCTTCCCTTCATTGGCACACTATCTGTCCTCGTGTCTCCTTCTATCTCTATCATCCGTCTCCTCACCCTCCTCACCCTCTCTCTCTCCTCTCTCTCTCTCTCTCTCTCTCTCTCTCTCTCCTCTCTCTCTCTCCTCTCTCTCTCTCTCTCTCTCTCTTCCTCTCTCTCTCTCTCTCTCTCTCTCTCTCTCTCTCTCTCTCTCTCTCTCTCTCTCTCTCTCTCTCTCTCTCTCTCTCTCTCTCTCTCTCTCTCTCTCTCTCTCTCTCTCTCTCTCTCTCTCTCTCTCTCTCTCTCTCTCTCTCTCTCTCTCTCTCTCTCTCTCTCTCTCTCTCTCTCTCTCTCTCCTTCTTCCCACGAGTCTTTCCTTTATCCTTTTTTTCTTCATAATATTGTTTTTTCAATCTATCAAATTCTTCCAAACCTGAACTCGTTTTTTTTTTTTTTATCCTTCTCGTTGTTTCTTCTTTTACATTTTCTTTTCACTTCCCTCCTTTTTCCGTGATCCATTTTCCACATTTATCTCTCTCAAGTCTTTTTTATTATCCTCCTCTCCTTCATGATATTTTTCCAATCTCTCATTTTTTTCCAAACCTGAGTTATTTGTTTTCTTTTCGCTGTGTCTTTCCCTCTATCTTCTTTTCTTTCCCCTCCTTTTCCGCATTTTAATTTCCCGTTTCCTACACCTCCATCATCTTTTCTTTCCCCTCCTATTCTTTATAATATTTTTTTTTTCATTATATTTTTTCATTCTCTCCATTTTTTCCAGATCTATATTTTCCCTCTTTTTTCTTCCCTTCCTTTCTTCTTCCTTTTCTCCTGTTTTTTTTTTTTCATTCTTCCCTTCTCTCAGATCTATTCTCGATTCCTTCCCTTCACAGATTCCTTCCCTCTCATTTCTCTCCCTTTCTCCTTTCCTCCCTTGTGTCTTTTCTCCATTTTCTCTCCATTATTTTCTCCATCTATCTCCCAGACCAACACTTTTCTTTCTTCCTTCCCTACATTTTTATCTGATCTTACATTATTTCCTTTCTTACATTATTTCCCTTATTTTTTTATTTTCTTCTCTTTTTTCTCACATTATTTTCCTCGTTTCATATCTCATTCCCTTCTTTCCTTTGATTCTTTCCTTTCATTCCTATATTTTTTCCTTCTCTCTCCCATTCTTCCCCTGTCTTCAATTCCTCGCTTCTTTCCTCATTGTTTTCCTCCTCGTGTGTTTTATTTCCTTCACTTTGTCATCTTCTTTCTTTTCATTCTTTCCTTTCATTCCTATATTATTTTCCTTCTCTCTTCCATTCTTTCCCTCTATCCTCAATTCCTTGCTTCTTTCCTCATTGTTTTCCTCCTCGTGTGTTTTATTTCTTTCACTTCGTCATTTTCTTTCTTTTCATTCTTTCCTTTCATTCCTATATTCTTTTCCTTCTTCCCCTGTCTTCAATTCCTCGCTTCTTTCCTCATTGTTTTCCTCCTCGTGTGTTTTATTTCTTTCACTTCGTCATCTCCTTTCTTTCGTTTATGGCTCCTCTCCATCCTTCTTTTATCCCTCTCCTTCCCTCCTCCTTCCCTCCTCTCTTCCTCACTCCCTCCCTTCCTCCCTCGCTCCACAATCTCACTCTCCGCCTCCTCCACATTTATCGAGCTTCCTCTTTCCTTCCTCTCTTATTTCATAGTCTACTTGCCCACCTCAAGTTTCCTCCTCCCCCTCCTCCTCCTCCTCCTCTTCCTCCTCCTCCTCTTCTCCACTTTCCCCTTCTCTTCCTCCTCCTTGCTTTCATTATCACCTATACCTTTCCACAATGCATAACTTCTTAATTAGTTCTCTATGGTTTCTATGCATTAATAATTTCTCATTTGTGTATTTATGTTTTTATTTATTTATTTCGCATTCAAAGCTTTTTAAATGTGTTGATTGCATTTATACGGTCAAAGGTATTTATTAACTCTACACTAATTATCACGTCTTCTGTTTATTAGTACTTGTAAATATTAATTCTATACTCCATTACTATTGATATTTCTATACTCCCTTACAATTGGTGTTTCTATACTCTCTTCTATACTCTTTCTCTATCTTCATTCCGTATTCCTATGACGTTACTACTTCTATGTATTCATTTTTCACTACTTTATTTTTCCCATTTATTACGGTTACCATATCTTTAAATAACCCTTTATCGTCCGTCACTTCACATTCCCCATTTCTTTCGGTAACTTAACACTTCTTTTCCGCATATTACGTAACCATTTCTCTCCTTTCATTTTACGTCTTCCCAATTTTTGCTGACATAACACTTCTTTACAATATATTAACTAATCATTTCTCTCCTTTCATTTTACGTCTTCCCAGTTTTTGCTAACATAACACTTCTTTACAATATAGTACGTAACAATTTATCTGCTTTCCTGCTACATCTTCCCATTTTTCTGCTAATTCAACACTTCCTTACCGCAAATTAACAATAAGCATTTATCTGATCTATCTCCTTTTAATCTACGTCTTCCAGCTCTTTGCTAACATAACACTTCTTTACAATATAGTACGTAACCATTTCTCTGCTTTCCTGTTAAATCTTACCATTTTCTGCTAATTCAACACTTCCTTACCACAAATTAACTATAACTATTAACCATTTATCTGATCTAGCTCCTTTTTTTCATATTTGTTTCCTTTTTTTTATGCCCTTGAACTGACTCCTTTACTGTAAAAAAAAAAAAAAAAAAAAAAATCTACATCTTCCAACTTTTTGCTAACATAACACTTGACAACGTATCAATTAAGTAACCATTCCTCTGCTTGCATTTCACATCTTCCATTTTCTCGTAACTTAACACTTCTTTACACCGCATATCAATTAACCGTTTCTCAGCTTTCAATTTCAATATTCCATCCTTTTCCTAACTAAACACTAATTTATCTTCAGTTTCCTCACCATTTATCTACTTCCATTCTATATCGACCCCTTTTGCGAACTTCATACTTCTTTACGGCATATCAATTAACCGTTTCTCAGCTTTCAATTTCAATATTCCATCCTTTTCGTAACTAAACACTAATTTATCTTCAGTTACCTCACCATTTATCTACTTCCATTCTATGTCTTCCCCTTTTTGCAACTTCATACTTCTTTAACGCATATCAATTAACCGTTTCTCTGCTTTCAGTCTAAATATTTCCTTTTTTTCGTAACTAAACACTAATTTATCTAAGTTACCTCACCATTTATCTACTTCCATTCTATGTCTTCCCCTTTTTGCAACTTCATACTTCTTTAACGCATATCAATTAACCGTTTCTCTGCTTTCACTCTAAATATTCCCTTTTTTTCCTAACTAAACACTAATTTATCTTCAGTTTCCTCACCATTTATCTACTTCCATTCTGTATCTTCCCCTTTTTTGTGAACTTAATACTTCTTTATCGTATATCAAGGAACCATTTCTCTGCTTTCAATCTAAGTATTCCGTTTTTTTTTCTTAACAAAACACTAATTTATCTTCAGTTACCTCACCATATATCTACTTCTTCCATTCTATATCTTTCCCTTTTTTCTTTTTCAATCTAACTATTCCGTTTTTTTCTTAACAAAACACTAATTTATCTTCAGTTACCTCACCATATATCTACTTCTTCCATTCTATATCTTTCCCTTTTTTGTGAACTAAATACTTCTTTATCGTATATCAAGGAACCATTTCTCTGCTCACAATCTACATCTTAACACTTTTTCCGAACCTAACTCTAATTTCTCTCAAGTTACCTCAGCTCATGAACACCTGGGCGCACCTTCTCGCCTCATCTCCTTGTCCAACAAATTTCGTCTGAGCTTAATTAATATTCTTTAGGGGAGGAGGAGGAGGAGGAGGAGGAAAGAGAGGAGAAAGACTAGTCAGAAGTGTACCGTTGGAAAGTAAGAAGTAGAATGAGGACAAAATGGGAGAAGTAAGGAGGAGGAGGCACAGGAGGAGGAGGTGGAGGAGGAGAAGGAGAAGAAAGAGGAAGAGGAAAAGGAGGAGGATTCTGGGTCATTTGAGGTCCAGTATAGGAGGAAGGGACCTTATCATCCGTCTCTTCGTCTGCTCGTAAAATTATATCATCCTCTCTCTCTCTCTCTCTCTCTCTCTCTCTCTCTCTCTCTCTCTCTCTCTCTCTCTCTCTCTCTCTCTCTCTCTCTCTCTCTCTCTCTCTCTCTCTCTCTCTCTCTCTCCCGGTCCATCTGTCACCCTCATCCACACTCTCCTTCGCGCCATTCAGGGGAAGTGTTTTAGCTCTGTCGCGGACGTTGGCGGCGCGGCCCTCCATCATCTGGGAAAGCCTCGCCGATACGGGACACCCAGACGACCCTCTCTATCTCTCTCTCTCCCTCTCCTTCTCTCTTACTCTTTCTTACTCTCTTACTCGTCTTTTTACTTTTCTTGTCCTGTTGCTGTTGATTGTTGATTCTCATATTTGTTGCAGCGTTGTTTTTTGGTCTCCTTTATCTTTATTTGTTTGTTTTTTTGCTCCTTTTTTAACTCCCCCTTACTCTCTTACTCGTGGGATCGTCTGCTTACTTCTCTTCTGCTCCTGGTGATGTTGTTGTTGTTGTTGTTGTTGTTGTTGTTGTTTGATCTCCTGCTGATGCGTCGTGTCATGGTCTCTTTTTTCAGCTTCATTTCTCTTTCTGGTTTTTGGTTCTCCTTTTTATCTCTTCTCTCCTACTCTTTACTTATTCCTCCTATGGTATTGTTGTTGTTGTTGTTGTTGTTGTTGTTGTTGTTGTTGTTGTTGTTGTTGTTGTTGTTGGTGGTGGTGGTGGTGGTGGTTGATTGTCCTTTTCTTGTTTTTCTCTTGCTCTTTTTCTCTTTTGTTTTTCTGGTTTATCTCCTCTTTGACAAACTGGATGATCTCGCTTGCTCCTCGTCGTCTGCTATTATTTATGTTGTTGTTACTGGTTGTCCGGGTATGGATGTGTTGTGTTACGTTGTCTTTCATTCTCTTTCTGTCTTCCGTTTTGCTTTGGTTTTCTAGTGTTTCATTTTTTGTTTTGTTTTGTGTTATGTCCATTTTTTCTGTTTTTTTTTTGTACCTGATGTTTTCTTTTTCGTTTCTTTCTTTCTTCTTTTTATGTTCATTTTCTATTTACTGCTAGGATGATCTTGCTTGCTTACTCTTCTTTTTCTTCTGCTCTTGTTGTTGTTGTTGTTGTTGTTGTTGTTGGTTCTGGTATGGAAGCGTTGTGTTATTTTTCTTTTTTTTCTCCCTCTCTTTGGTTTTGGTTTTCATGTTTTTTTTTAATCATTTAGTTTTACGCACATTTTTTTGTGATTTTTTGTACCTGGTGTTATCTTTATCTTTTTTTTTTTCATCTTTCTTCTTTCTCCTCTTTTTTTCTTTCTTCTTCTTCTTCTTCTTTTTCTTCTTTTTCGTCTTCTTCTTCTTCTTCTTCTTCTTCTTCTTCTTCTTCTTCTTCTTCTTCTTCTTCTTCTTCTTCTTCTTCTTCTTCTTCTTCTTCTTCTTCTTCTTCTTCTTCTTCCTCAGTAGTATTAGTAACAGTAGTAGTTGTAGTTCATAATTATCTGGTGGGGGAAACATTAAACTCCCTCCACTTTTCCTTCCCTTCTCCCTTACACACAAACCCTCCCGCACCCTTCATCCTCTTTTTCTTCCTCTCTCCAGTCACCCTTTCATCTCCCTTCTATAACACGGTCCACTTTCTTCCTTTCTTCCTTATGCCTCCCACTATTCCCTTTTCCTTTCCTCTTCTTTAGCTTTCCCTTATTCCTCCTCCCACTACATCAATTACCTCCTCCTTAATAACCTCTCACTCAATTCTCTCTCCATTTTCCTCCTTTTGCCTCCCACTATTCCCTTTCCTTTCCTCTTCTTTAGCTTTCCCTTACTCTTCCTCCCACTACATCAATTCCCTCCTCCTCCTCCTTCCTCACCTCCTCCTCACTTCTCTCCCCATTTTCCTCCTTATTCTCATTCTCTACCCTCATTCCCTCATTTATTCTCCCTCAAAAATCCGGCCTCACGTCTTTTAACCCCTCCCTTACCATTCTCCCTTTATCAAACATGACCATTTTTTTCCTCCTTCTCCTCCTCCTCTCCCTCCTCCTCCCTGCTCCTTCTCCTCCACACTCATTCTCCCTCACCCATACTCCTTTTTAATTCCTCTTTTACCCTTCTTCCTTGAACAAACACACCCCTTTTCTTTCCTCCCCCTCCTCCTCCTTCTCCTCCTTCTCTTCCTCCTCCTCTTCCTCCTCCTCCTCCTCCTCCTCCTCCTCCTCCTCTTCCTCTCCCTCACGCGCCATTACACTCCCCGTCGGCGTCCATCTCCCTTCATCGTTCTGACCCTCTTCAGGAGACTCAGACTGGTGACAAGACGGACGAGGAGGAGGAGGAGGAGGAGGAGGAGGTAGTGTGGGTGGTGGTCTTCCGTTCTACTTAACTTCCACAAATGTTGTTTTCGATCTTGTTACACGAATAACTATGTTGACCTTTTTTTTTTTTAGGTCCAGGAATTGTGCTCGTAAGGAAGCTTTTGCTGTTGCGTTTTCTCTCTCTCTCTCTCTCTCTCTCTCTCTCTCTCTCTCTCTCTCTCTCTCTCTCTCTCTCTCTCTCTCTCTCTCTCTCTCTCTCTCTCTCTCTCTCTCTCTCTCTCTCTCTCTCTCTCTCTCTCAGGCCTTCTTGACTCGTGCTGGAAATCACATAATCAGAACAAACTTTGAAGGAAACTTACTCGTAGAATATTTTTTTTCTTCTGTTTGTGTGGAGAGTTAGTACACACACACACACACACACACACACACATGCACACACTTTATACACTTACATCACCACAAATCAATGAAGACGAAGCAGAAGACGAAGAAAAACAAGAAGAACAAAAGCAAGAACAAAAACAAGAGGAACAAGAACAATAACTAGCAAAATAAAATAAAAATCGAAGAAGGCAACAAAAGAGAAGTAGAAAAAAGGAGGAGAAGGAACAGGAGGACAGGAGGAAGACCGAGGCAGCAGAATGAAGGAAGGGAAGAAGGAGGAGGAGAAAGAGGAGAAGAAGGACTTGTAGGAGGGGGAGACGCAGGATGAAGGAAGGACCAAGACAAACAGAGCACGTAAGACAGGGGGTGTGCGGGTCGGCCAGCACGAAAGATTAACGCTGAGCCGCCGGGGAGAGGTGCGGGCGTGCCTTGGCAGGACCCGACGAGTTGGACCACTCAACGACCGAGTTTTTGCTCCTCTCAATTCGTCCCCCTCCCCCCCCGAAGGCTGATGGGGCGCCAGTCTTGCAATATTAATGGGTTTCCCTCTTGTTTATCTCCCTCTCTCTATCTCTCACTCTCTCACTCACTCCCTTTCTCTCTCTCTCTCTCTCTTTTAGCTGATGCAGAAGCCACCTGTAGAAGTGTGGTCCTGACAGGGTTCAAATGAGGTGGAAATCGTCGCGTCAGCTCGGCGGGGAATGGCGTTTAGGTTTGGTAAGCTTAGGTTTGTTTGCCGTGGAACCTCTCGTCGCTGGTGTTCCTCTTCCTTGTTCCGTGCGTCGAGGCGTCTTGTCTTGTCGCTAAGGTGGTCGGCGCTGGTTGGCTTTCTCTGTTTGTCTCTCTCTCCCTCTCCTCCTCTCTCTCCCTCTCCTCCTCTCTCTCCCTCCCTTCCTGCTCACCTCCTTCCCTCGTGGCCTTTCCCTCCTTCCCTCTTGATAGCTATGGTCACGTCGCGCCTCAGACCTTGCAATCCTCCCCTCCTCACCTTCCCTCGTGCTCACATCCGGATTCCCGCTCCCCGCCATTAATCAGCGCCGCGCGGAGGCCTCACTCTCAATATAACGCATTGATCCGTCCAGTTACAGCGGCATTTAGGCTTGATTGAAAGTCTCCTGGTGAAAATTAATGAGGGCAAAGATTGGCTGCCTCTCTCTCTCTCTCTCTCTCTCTCTCTCTCTCTCTCTCTCTCTCTCTCTCTCTCTCTCTCTCTCTCTCTCTCTCTCTCTCTCTCTCTCTCTCTCTCTCTCTCTCTCTCTCTCTCTCTCTCTCTCTCTCTCTCTCTCTCTCTCTCTGTCTCCCCGCGTCTGCCTGTCTGTCTGCTGCCGACGAGCACATCGCCCCGGTGAGTGCCGCCCCCGCCAGCAGCCACAGCAGCGGCCTGGCCCGTGGTCGTGGGCACCGCGGCTCAGCGCTGCCTCGCGGGGACGGGCGGCGCACAGGCTTCCTCGGGCCAGCGGAGGTGGCAGACGAGGTGGAGCCGCCGCCGCGCCCCAGACAGCCGTGGTTATTAGCGCCATTCACGGCCTCGTGTCGCCACTACTCGGGGTGTTGCGCGGCCGCCGGGCAGCAGCGGGTCATTACCACTCACCCGGCGGGGCCTCCGTGGTGGCCGACTGTCTGCGTCACATACAAAACTACTAATTATTGGCACAGCCGCTGCGTCACCGTCTGCGTCTCCGCGACGTATCGACGAGCGTCTGGCGATGTGATCTTCTCTTGTCTTCCTGTCTGGCGGCGGGGGCGGCAAGGGGGGTGGGGTGGGGTGGGAGGCGAGGCTGATAAAATTGCTGCCACTTTCATGTATAATCTTGACATCTTTCAGCAATTGAACTTCTTTGCTGGGTATTTCAGGAGCGTGCCATCAGCCACGGCGCCTGGGCGGAAGTCTACTCTGCCTGGCCGAGTCGCGGCGGGCGGCGGAGGCGGCGACGAGAGAAGTGAGGGCGGCAGGTCTTCGTCCCTCCCCGCCCCCGCCGCGCCTCGCCGGGCGGGGCGGCGGGTGAGTCTTGCATTAGTGCGGCTTGTCGCGTGGCGGCGGGCGAATGACCTCAACAGGCGGGGAGGGGCGGGACGCGAGGCACCGAGAAGGGGAACTCCAGGAAGCAAAAAAACAACTTTCCCATTCACAAGAAAAAGGTTTTTCTTACATGTTCTCAAAGGATGGGGACGTCTCTCCATGATAAATAAAGTCCGAAAAACAGTAAAATATATAAATATATGTAGACATATGTCACACAAAACACACATAGAAAAGGAAAAAACACTCGCAAGCACAGAAAAAAAGACCGCTTTGTTCCAGCGTGTGAGAAGAAAAGGACACCAAGCACAGAGGAAGAAAAAACAAAAGATATTCGATAAACATAAGAAAATAAAGCACAATGACTTTATGTACCGTCAATAAACAAATACAAATATTCACCTGAGAAGAAGACACAACACCTATGACAAAACACACACAGGAGACAGAACAGCACAGATTTCCAAGACAGAAAGGAAGAAAACATCGTATTTCCCGCGAGAGTAAAGGAGAAACAAAGGAAAAAGGGGAGTGGGGGGACACATTCCAAGCGCACACACACACACACACACACACACACACACACACACACACACACACACGGGATATCTTTAACTTCCAAGACGTTACCGCCGCAAAAACGAGCTCTTAACTGATCTGAATAGAACACACTCACGCCCAGGAATAGCCGAAGAGGGTGACGGCTTTCCACGCCTCCCTCTCCCTTTCCCTCCTCTTCCTTCTCCTCCTCCTTTTCTTACTCCACCTCCTGCTCCTGCTCCTCCATCCATTCCCTTCACCACTCCTTTTTTTTCTGCTTCTGCTTTCTCATTCCCTCCCTTTACCTCTCTTTTTTTTTCGTCCTTCTGTTCATACTCTACTCACTTCCTCCGCCTCTTCACTTCCTCTTGTTATTGCTTATCCATTCTTCTCCTCCACTCACTCCCCTTACCTCTCCACCTCCTCCTGCTCCGCCACTAACTTTCCTTGTCACTCCTTCCTGTTTCTCCTTTCCCTGCTGCTCTTTAAATACCTTCTCCTTTTTTTTCTTCTTGCTCCTTTAATTTTTCTTTCAGTCGAGTCGATGTAACACAGACATTGGAAGGAGTTTCTTTTCAAACCGAGTCATCCGCCACTGGAACAATCTTCCCTCAGAAGTAGTGAATGCGAATACCATCAACTCCTTCAAATATAGAATCGACCGTCATTTCGCTGCGTCGGGAGTAAACTGAATAACGAGGGGCTTCCATCTGCTCCTCAATATCGAGGTGCTTTCATCTGCTCACCAAGCCCCAAGTGGCGATCGAGCAGATTAAATCACCCAAGCGGGCGACCTCGTAATGAGCCAATAGGCTTTCTGTTGCCTGCATTTCCATGTTTCCATGTTTCCATGTTTCTCTTTCCTTCATCTCATTTACTTGCTTGCTTTCTCTTCCTCCATCAGCTCCTCCTCCTCCTTAGTCATCCACTCCTCCCAATACTCCTCCTCCTCCACCTTCACCCACTTCTGCTTCTCCCATACATTTTCATTCAGCTCCTCCCATACCACCTCCTCCTCCTCCTCCTCCCTCAGCCCTTATCTTGATGTAACCACTCAAGCAAATCTCCCCCGCCCTCCCTTTCCTGGGTTCATCAAGGCGCGCCCCTCCGTCACCGCGGGCCGCCATAAACAAGGCACTATCGCTGCGCGCCTTCACCCTCCAACAAACAGCCTCAGACACACGCAGTTCCCCATGTTTCCCTGAAGTTCCCAAAATATCCCTGTTACCCTAAATGTTCCCTAGCCTTCACGTTCATCCTACTGAATATCTCCATGCAGGTAATAGCACAACATACACCGAATTGCTTTTATCCCCAGATCTCCACAAATTTCCCCATGACCTATAAGATTTATAAGTAAGGTAATGTTGGGGGCATAAGCTGTAGCTGCGCGTGGCCTCGGTGCTCATCTCCGTTGCACTGGCCCTTGAGCCTTGAACCTGCGACCAGTGTGATATCTGGGTTACCAGAGTTTACCTCCCCCATGTTATTCCATGTACCAACTTATTGACCAACATGAAAGGGAGGGTGAACAGATGAGTAGGCAGATGTATGGGAGAAGCAGAAGTGGGTGAAGGTGGAGGAGGAGGAGGGGGGGGAGGAGTATCGGGAGGAGTGGATGACTAAGGACCACAGTTTACCTTCCCCATGTTATTCCATGTACCAACTTATTGACCAACATGAAAGGGAGGGTGAACAGATGAGTAGGCAGATGTATGGGAGAAGCAGAAGTGGGTGAAGGTGGAGGAGGAGGAGGAGGGGGAGGAGTATCGGGAGGAGTGGATGACTAAGGAGGAGGAGGAGCTGATGGAGGAAGAGAAAGCAGGGATTTGGGCTCGGGCTGGGATTCGAACCCGGGCCAACATTCGTAGCTAGTCACGTTAACCACTGCCCCACGGAGGCCCATTATATGATATGAATGTGAAGCTACTCTGGTTGATATTTGGGAAGGGTGAGGCTGTTTACTGAGCTGTTCTGAAAAATAAAAATTACAATGTCATATTTACCAAGCAACTCTGTAAATAATAACACACATTGCCTTATATACTGTGCAGCTCTGTAACAAAAAAAATTACACTACTTTTTATTTTCTTATAAATCTCCAAGCAACTAACAGCCGCGGATTCATCTGGTTCCCTAGACATTACCCCAAAACCTTCCTAAAGTTCAACAAATTTCCCCGTGACTTAAAGTTCCCTAGACTTTTAAAATTTCACTCAACGTCTCTGCCTGAATATATCTCTAAATAAATAATGGCTCCAGATACATCAAACTTCCTAGGATTTCTCCCCATATTTCCTAAGAGTTCCTACAATTTCCCCGTGACCCTAAAAGTTTACTAGATTTTAAATTTTCACGTGACTTTCTTCCTATTGTGTTGTTCCAGGTATCTAACAGCCTCGAGACCAGCTTTGCCAGATTATTGCACTCATCGCATTATATTTTCGTAGTTTCTGACCAATTACTATAGGAAAAAAGCACATAGAAACATCAATAAATAGGAGTTTTAACGTCTTAAGTTTGTGTAGGTACGAGAGTTTGAGGCTTAAAAAGGAGGAATACAATGTGGTGAATACGATAATCTGGCAACCCTGCTCGATACACATGAACTTTCTACTTTTCCCCGGGTCTTCCAAAATGTTCCAAATATTTCCAAACCTTCCCTAAATCTCTTGTAAAATTTTCCAGACTTCCGGAACTTTTTAAAATATATTCGAAGGTTCAATATACCTTCAAAACTTCCCTAAACATTTCTGAATTACTCTTAAACTTTCAAAACTTCCTTAAATCTTCTTAGCGCCATAGACTTACGGAACTTCCCCCCTCAAATTCCCAAACTTCCATATAGGTTTCGAACAAACAAAAACTTCCTCTGCAATTCTCAACCCCTATTCAAATTTTCCGAACTTAAGAATATTGCTGAATTTCCAAACCCGAACATACTCACACCGCCACACAAGTTCTCCAACATCCCATAACATCCCTAACTAATTACTTACATCCATCTATCTTTTTTTTATTTTATTTTAAAGCAAAGGAAGCAGCACAAGAGCAAATAAAAAAATAAATAAAAAAACGCTAATCACGGTTGCTATGTAAGAAAATGTAGATGAGTGCAAATTTCCCTTAAAGTTCGGACCCTTAACAAAAAAACAAACAAAATATATCTACTGGAAAAAGCAATATCCTTAAAATTTGTGGCTTTACCGTGTACCAGCGACGAGCCAGATTTTTGCCATGATATAAACCCCCCAAAAATAGATGAAGCATAAACTGATCACAAATGCGTTGATATATATTATGAAATGGTTTGTGTGAGTGACGATTTTTTCTCATTTTTCCCGCTTAGAAGGGCCTTAAAAAAACATGATACCCGCAGCTACCGGGTTAAACGTGAGGATGATGTACAGACGAACACACACAATAAAGGTACATTCAGACATACGACATTCAGAAGCGCATGGAATATATTGTTTTCGGTAACGCATATTTAAACGCCGTGACTAATTTGTTTCCCTTCTATCGTATATTTAAACAGAATTACTAATACTTTTTTTTTTTACTGTAATGTATATTTAAACGCAGTGACTAATTCTTATTCCCTGTAACGTATATTTTAACGTATTCACTACTACTTTTTTTTTTACTGTGATGTATATTTAAACGCAGTGACTAATTCCTATTCCCTGTAACGTATATTTTAACGTAATCACTAATACTTTTTTTTACTGTGATGTATATTTAAACGCAGTGACTAATTCTTACTCCCTGTAACGTATATTTTAACGTAATCACTAATACTTTTTTTTACTGTGATGTATATTTAAACGCAGTGACTAATTCTTATTCCCTGTAACGTATATTTTAACGTAATCACTAATACTTTTTTTTACTGTGATGTATATTTAGACGCCGTGACTAACTCCTTCCCCCTTTGTCGTATATTTTAACGTAATCACTAATACTTTTTTTTACTGTGATGTATATTTAAACGCAGTGACTAATTCTTATGCCCTGTAACGTATATTTAAAAGCAATCACTAATTAAGTTTCCCCGTAACATCCATTCAAACGTACTGACCAATTTATATTCCCGGTAACATATATTTAACGCAATGACTAATCGGTTTCCCATGTGACATCTATTTAAACGAAGTAACTAATATTTTTCCCATGTGACATTTATTTAAACATAGTAATTCGTTATTTTTCCCCTAGTGACAAAGTTAAACCCACTAATACTTTTCCGCCTGTGACATGTATTCAAACGCAGTAACTTATTATTTTTTTCCCCGCTGACGTATATCTAAACGCACTGACATATTATTTCTCGTGACGTAAATTTAAACGCAGTGATTAGGTCTTTTGCTCCGTGACGTTAATTTATCGGCTACAAACACGTCTTACCAACAGGAGTGAGGCGATAAAAGGCGATACTTCCTCATGTAATATTCGCAACACTAATCAGAGAGGGGATAAAAGGCGATACTTCCTCATGCAATATTCGCAACACTAATCAGAGAAGGGATAAAATGCAATACTTCCTCATGTAATATTCGCAACACTAATCAGAGAAGGGATAAAAGGCGATACTTCCTCATGTAATATTCGCAACACTAATCAGAGAAGGGATAAAAGGCGATACTTCCTCATGTAATATTCGCAACACTAATCAGAGAAGGGATAAAAGGCGATACTTCCTCATGTAATATTCGCAACACTAATCAGAGAAGGGATAAAAGGCGATACTTCCTCATGTAATATTCGCAACACTAATCAGAGAAGGGATAAAAGGCGATACTTCCTCATGTAATATTCGCAACACTAATCAGAGAGGGGATAAAATGCAATACTTCCTCATGTAATATTCGCAACACTAATCAGAGAGTCTAAGTAGAGATAATAAAGAGATCACTCCCGCCGAAACTCTTAAATATATGTTAGTAAAAAGAATCTGATACCAAGGCCAGTATTTTCAGACGCGTTCAGCTCTCAACACAAATATTTCCGAAAGCCACTACGAAGATTAGTTAAGATCTCATGAGTGTTTTCCCACATTCATGGAGGAGCAGCCTTGTCAAACTACCATTAGGCACGTAAGACTACACATGGAAAGACCCACAGCCTCGAGGAAAGCCTTAACAAATGTACGTGGGAAAGTTCCGAAATGTTTGCCTATGTGGGTCTTAGGGCCGTATTTTAAGACACCATCGCTTCTCACATCATTTACTTCTAAAGGTCAAAGAGGGAATCAATCTGGTTTTCATGAGTGTTTTTTAAGGTTCAAGGCACAGAAAAAGGGTCAAACTACCACCAGGGTCATAAAACTACCCCTGGAAAGGCCTATAGCTCCTACGAAAGCCATGTTAAATATGTGTTTCTTTAGGTTCATGGTACAGAAGAAGGGTCAAACTACCACCAGGGTCATAAAACTACCCCTGGAAAGGCCTACAGCTCCTACGAAAGCCATGTCAAATATGTGAACTTGGGCGACGAAATGTTTTAAAATACGATCCTTGGTAACTTTTTCCCTTTCTTGGCGGTGCGACACGCTGCAAATCTAAACAAAACACACATCAATAGAGAAAAAGCAGTAACAATTTATCCAAGTGAACATAATCAATCATAAAGGTAACTCAATTCTCTCCTTATGTTCACACACGACACAAGATCAAACAAAAACACCAAATGTCAGCACGCCAAGAATCATGTACTAAAAAATATCTTAACCCGGTAGCAGCGACGGGCCAAATTTGTGCCATGATTTTAACCCCCCAAAATAGATGATACATAATCTGATCACAAATGCTTTGATATATATTATGAAATGGTTTGTGTGCGGGGTGATTTTTTCTCATTTTTCTCGGGACCATTAAGAAACATGATCCCCGCTGCTACCTTAAAATAACCCTCTTTTTCCCTATGTTGCTCTTCACATCTCAAGGACATGCATACCTGAGGCCCATCTGTCACCCGAGCCTTGAAGGGGATAGAGAGGGTCAGTGTCTCAAGGCCAGGTGCGGAGGGGGGGAGAGCGGTCCAAACACACCATTACCTAGACCCCCCTCACCAGTCCACCCCGTCACCTGCTCCCACTCTTACCTGTAAAGAAAAGGACGAAATTAATTTAAAAGAGAGGAGGAGGTAGGGCGAAATAGAATAGTAAAGGTGTCATTGTTTTTTTTTCTTTATTCATACTTGTTGATGTAAAGAATGATGTGTATAGTTAAAGTTTACATTAATTTCAAACTTCGTAAAGACGCCCAGGCCATGACCCACACCTGTTGTTTTAGGGTCTTGCTCTTTCTCTCTCTCTTTATTTTTCTTTCTGAACCTTTTTTTCTCTATTTTTCTTGTTCCTCTTTCTACAACTGTTTTTCTCTCTTTCTACATCTGTTTTTTTTTTTCTCTTTCTCTCTTTTCTTTGTTTCCCTTCCTTTTTGATGTGACGAAAGGTTGTTATCATTCTCGTTGTTTTGATGATGATGGTGATAATGATGATGATGATGATGATGATGATATGTATGGAAAATTCACACATAAAACAAGAACATAAAAATAAGGAATCCGGACACATATACACAAAAACACACAATGACCCACACACCGCACCCTCTTACAGCCCCCCAAACTCACATCCCCCCAGTCTCCCCCGCCCCCCCTCATCCACGCCCCACGCATCACCCTCAAACACAGAACAAAAAGCCTTTAAGAGGACGAGACAGCAATCCCAAGGTCCGTGTTGGCTGCGGCGCCCCGGGGGACGACTCTAAGTGGCCCCCGAGGCTAACGCGGCGACAGATCAGCCTCAGAAGGGGAGAAGAGAGGGGAGGAGAGGGGCCAAGTGGGAGGGGGCGGATGGGGAGGAAGAAGGTGAAAAAAAGGAACACCATGTCAAAAGATACAATGGTCGCCTGTCAGCCTTGTCACACCTTAGACAGCCTTGCTCTCTCTCTCTCTCTCTCTCTCTCTCTCTCTCTCTCTCTCTCTCTCTCTCTCACCTGTTGCTAGGGAGAGAGAGGAGGGGAGGGTGAAGGTGTGAGGGAGAGAGAGGGGAAGAGTCGGTGTGATAAGGTAAGGGAAGGAAGGGATCGAGGAAGGGATGAATGGGGAGGAAAAGGCTGGTTTGGGGTGTGAGGGAGAGGGGAGAGGGGAGAGGGATGAGAGGGGAGAGGGGTGAGTGGCAGGCAATGTGGCGGCGGCGTGGGAGGGTAAGAGTGAGAGGTTGAAATGGTGTTATAAAAATGTTTTGTGAGAGTTTTTTTTGTGAATGGCTTTGTGAGGTGGGTGGGCTTGCGGACTACTACTACTACTACTACTACTGCTGCTACTACTACTACTACTGCTACTACTACTACTACTACTACTACTACTACTACTACAAGGGTACTATCGCAACAACTACAATACATTAACAACTACAACACATTATCCATTAGAAATTAATCCTCGAAGTTGATGTTTTTTTAGCTTCTTGTTGTATTTTCTTAACAGGAGCAGCGATTAACGTTATTTCTTTGTTTTTGTTTTGTTTTTGCCAGTGAGCTACATCCTCTACTGTAAATAAACAATAAAACACTAATAACAGCCTAATAACACAACCTAATAAAACCTAACAACCTAATAACCTATCCACCATCACCTCTATCACAAAAACCACAACCCATAACCACCACCTTCACCACCTCCACCACCAGCACCACCCCTACTAGCATGGCCTCAACGTGGGGTCTCAGCCGCCACCCCGTGACTTCCTATTTCTGTGGGCAATAAAAGCAGCGCGGCGGATAACTCTCTGGAGGCAGATTAGGTGTCTCGCCGCGGCCAGGTAAAGACGCCCAGGCCATGACCCACACCTGTTGTTTTATGGCCTTGCTCTCTCTCTCTCTCTCTCTCTCTCTCTCTCTCTCTCTCTCTCTCTCTCTCTCTCTCTCTCTCTCTCTCAACCTTTTTTTTCTCTCTTTTTCTTTGTTTCTCTTTCTACAACTGTTTTTCTCTCTTTTTCTCTCTCTTTCTTCACTTGTTTTTTCTTTCTTTCTTTTCCTTTCTTTCACTTTCTACAACTGTATTTATTTTTCTTTCTCTCTTCTTTGTTTTTCTTTCTGTACCTACTTTTTTTCTTGCTTACTTTATTTCTTTGTTTTCCTTTCTACAAGTTTTTTTCTTTCTCTCTTTTTCTTTGCTTCTCTTTTTATACCTATTTTCTTCTCTTTTTCTCACTTTCTTAGTTTCTGTTTCTACGCCTGTTTTTTTTTCTTTACCATTGTTTCTCTTTCTACATCTGTTTTTTTTTCTCTTTCTCTCTTTTCTTTGTTTCCCTTCCTTTTTTATGTGACGAAAGGTTGTTATCATTGTCGTTGGTGATGATGATGATGATGATGATGATAAAACAATAACAATGATAATCTTTCTTTTCTTTGCTTCCCTTCCTTTTTGATGCGACGAAAGGTTTTTATCACTGTCGTTGTTTAAATGATGATGGTGATGATGATGATGAGAATGAAACGACAACAATGGTAATAAGTTTTTTTAGAATGATGGGCAAATATTTCACTGCCCAGTAATCTTAAAAGAGGAACCGCAAAAATGAGATAAAGGAAGAGAAAGAGCGGAAGTGAGGACGAAACCCACTCTCTCCCGTTCCCCCTTAACCCCCTCCTCCCCCCCCCCTGCCCCCTCACCTTCAGCAGTCACCGTTGCCAGATTATCGTACTCGGAGCATCATATATATCCCGGCTTCTCACCCTTTAAATATCACCAGGAAGCAAAAATAATTAACCATTTCAACGATAACAACATAAAAAGCCAGTTATTGGGACGCAGGAAACAATTTTGGGGATGGAAATCGGGAAATATGAGAAACTGAGTACGACAATCTGGCAACGTTCTTCAGCACTCAAGCAGCGTTTAGGAGAAAAAAAAGAGGAAACAGAGATAAGCAGATGAATAAAAAGAACAAAATACAGACACACTTGCGAATAGAGGGGAGGGAGAAGAAAAGGAAGCAAAATGTGATTAAGGGTTTAGTGAAAGGAAGAAAGGAAAGTGAAAAGAGATGAATGAAAATAACAAAATATAGACACACGAATGGAGCGAGGGAGGATGAAGAAGAGGAAGCAAAAAAAGTGATTAAGTGTTCAGTGAAAGAAGGAAGAAAGGAGAGTGAAAAGAGATGAATGAAAATAACAAAATAGACACACGAATGGAGCGAGGGAGGAAGAAGAAGAGGAAGCAAAATGTGATCAAGGGTTCAGTAAAAGAAGGAAGAAAGGAAAATGAAAAGAGATGAATGAAAATAACAAAATATAGACACACGAATGGAGCGAGGGAGAAAGAAGAAGAGGAAGCAAAAAATGTGATTAAGAGTTTAGTGAAAGAAGAAAGAAAGGAAAGTGAAAAGAGATGAATGAAAATAACAAAATATAGACACACGAATGGAGCGAGGGAGGAAGAAGAAAAGGAAGCAAAAAAAGTGATTAAGTGTTCAGTGAAAGAAGGAAGAAAGGAAAGTGAAAAGAGATGAATGAAAATAACAAAATATAGACACACGAATGGAGTAAGGGAGGAAGAAGAAAAGGGAAAACAAATGAATAATAATGGGGAAAATTATTATGCTGAAAGTGAGGAGGAATTAGGCTGGTGAAAAAGAAGATGGAAAAGAAAGAAAGCTGCACACACTTGCGAATGGAGTAAAAGAAAAAAAGAATAAAAGGAAACAAAAAAAATATTAAAAGTTCAATAAAAGAGAAAGAAAATGCGGAGAGTGAAACCAAATGAATAATGATGGGAAAGATGATTATGCTGAACGTGTGAAGAAGAGGGAAATTAAAGTTAGCAGCGTGGATGAAAGTTACCCAACTGAATAATGATGGAAAGATGATTGATAGTGATAGTGATAATGATAGTGATGTTGATAGTGTGAAGTAGGAAAAAGGCTGAGGGAAAGGAGATAGGAAAGAAAAACAGCAGTGTGGATGAAACAGTCACACAAATAGATAATGGGAAATGTGATTATGGTGAAATTGTGTAAAGGAATAAAGCTGAGGAAAAGAGGACAGAAGGGAAAAACAGCAGATAAAGGAAAGATTCAATGGCTACCTGTATCAAAAAGGGATAGACTTAAATATGTATGTCGAGTTTATTTTATTTTTACAGCAATAGAAAAAAAAAAAAGAGAAAAAAGAGCACACACACAAACACACACACACACACACACACACACACACACACACACACACACACACACACACACACACACACACACACACACACACACACACACACACACACACACACCAAAAAAAAAAAAAAAAAGTTCGCCACACACTATCGCCACAGAGAAAACCGGAAACTAAGAGAACAACCTGAATGTGTCGTGCAAAGGTGGAAAGTTTTTGTGCTGTTTGTGTTTCATTTAAGAACGCACACACACACACACACACACACACACACACACACACACACACACACACACACACACACACACACACACACACACACACACACACACACACACACACACACACACACACACACACACACACACACACACACACACACACACACACACACACACACACACACACACACGCGCGCGCGCACACATACGTATCAGATCATCCATTGCTAAGTGATGTAAAATAAAACATGAAAGGTTGAAGAATTTTAAAACGAGAGAGAGAGAGAGAGAGAGAGAGAGAGAGAGAGAGAGAGAGAGAGAGAGAGAGAGAGAGAGAGAGAGAGAGAGAGAGAGAGAGAGAGAGAGAGAGAGAGAGAGAGAGAGAGAGAGAGAGAGAGAGAGAGAGAGAGAAAAGGGGCGTGGGATAAGAAAAAAAAATATCGCCTGAGGTTACGCTTCGAGCTCAGAGGATCAGAGAACATAATTAATTTGTGTTTGTAATTTATGTTTGAGAGAGAAAAAAAAGAGGAACTGAAGTGGCTGAGAAATTGAGTTTATAGATGAAGAGGAGGAGGAGGAGGAGGAGGAGGAGGAGGAGGAGGAGGAGGAGGAGGAGGAGGAGGAGGAACAGGAGGAAGCGAACAAGGAGGTGGAGATAGAAGACAAAAACTGAGTATGATAAGAAGGATCTGGAGGAAGAGAGGGAATAGGAAAGACAAGGAATAGTATGATGTTAGTGAAGAAGAAAATGAAGAAGGAAAGGAAGGAGGAGGAGGAGAAGAAGGGAATGAGGAGAAGTAGAAGGACATGGAGGAGGAGGAGAAAGAAGAAGAAGCGAACAAGGAGGAGGTAGAAAATAAAACTTAAGGAGAAGGAAAAGAAAGAATAGGAAAGACAAGGAATAGTATGATGTTAGTGAAGAAGAAAATGAAGAAGGAAAGGAAGGAGGAGGAGGAGAAGAAGGGAATGAGGAGAAGTAGAAGGACATGGAGGAGGAGGAGAAAGAAGAAGAAGCGAACAAGGAGGAGGTAGAAAATAAGACTAAAGGAGAAGGAAAAGAAGGAATAGGAAAGACAAGGAAGAAAATGATGTAAGTGAAGAAAATGAAGAAGAAAAGAACAAGAAGGGAAAGAGGAAAAGTAGAAGGATGTGGAGGAGGAGGAGGAGGAGGAGGAGGAGGAGGATAATTGAGGCTTTGAGAGGAGGGAGATCATAAGCTTAAGATAAAATATACATTCAGAGTCACCTGTGTTTACCTTCAGACTTCTTATCTCCAACTTACCTCCCCTGAGTGTCTTCCTCCTCCTCCTCCTCCTCCTCCTCCATTCATTTTCAGTATCCGTATCCCATTTTCTTTCACGTTAATTTATCTCATTTATTTTATTTCCACTAGTCAAAATTTTCCTCTAATCACGCTTTTTTTTTTTTTACATTATTCTCTTCCATAGCGTCCTCCTCCTCCTCCTCCTCCTCCCATTTTCTTTCACGTTAACTTATTTATTTACGTTCGTTATGATTTTCCTCCAACCACTTTCTCTATACATTATTCTCTTCTATAATATCCTCCTCCTCCTCCTCCTCTTTTTTTTTCTCTTCCCTAATGCTTCCCTTTATCTCCCCCTTTATCCTCTTCCTCCTCCCTCCCTTTTTTATCCTCTCCCCTCACCTATCTCTCGGCGATCATCACTCACCTGCCTCACCTCTCTCTCTCTCTCTCTCTCTCTCTCTCTTTCCTTCTTTTCCTTACCTTCTACTTAACTTTCACTTTTCTCTCATCCGTTTTCTCTCTCTTTAAGCTGTTTATCTGAATTTCCTCTCTCTATCTCTCTTTTTCTCTTCTCTCATTTCCTTGTATTTAACTTTTTTCTCCGTTTCCTTTGCTTGGTTTCAATTTTTCCTTTTTTTCTTGATCTCTTTTTCTCTTCCTCTTTTTTTTCCTTGTTTGGCTTGAATTTCTGTTTGAACCGCTTCCTTTTTTTTCTCATTTATTTTTTCATTCATCTTTACTCTCTTTCTCTTTCTCTCTCATATTCATCTATTCTCTCTACCCTATCACCTTTCTCTCTCTCTCTCTCTCTCTCTCTCTCTCTCTCTCTCTCTCTCTCTCTCTCCATCCCACTTAAATTCCCAAGCCATTTCCATTCCCTTTATCCCTCTCCACCACTCTCCTCCCACTCTCCCTCCACTCTCTTATTCCCTCTCTTTTTACTCTTCCACTTTCCAGAGTCCGCCGCTCCAACGGGTATCCAAAACAGACCAAGGAGAGAGTTTTTCCTCCTCTGGTATTTGCAACGAGAGAGGAAGAAAGGAAGGGAAGGGAAAGGAGTGGGAACGGAAGGGTAGATTTTTTTTCCTTCTCTGGAATTTGCAACAAGAGAGAGGAAGAAAGGAAGGGAAGGGAAGGGAACGGAACGGTTTTTTTTCCTTCTCTGGTATTTGGAACGAGAGAGAGGAAGAAAGGAAGGGAAGGGAAGGGAACGGAACGGTAGATTTTTTTCCTTCTCTGGTATTTGGTACGCGAGAGAGGAAGAAAGGAAGGGAAGGGAACAGAACGGAAGGGCAGATTTTTTTTCCTTCTCTGGTATTTGCATCAAGAGAGAGGAAGAAAGGAAGGGAAGGAAAGGACTGGGAACGGAACGGTAGATTTTTTCCTTCTCTGGTATTTGTAGCGAGAGAGAATGAGGACGAAGGGAAGGGGAGGGAAGGAAAGGAGAGGGAAGGGAAAAGAACGGAAGGGAACGAAACGGAAGGGTAGATTTTTCCCCTTCCCTGGAATTTGCAACAAGAGGAAGAAGGGAAGGGAAGGAAAGGAGGGAAGGGGAGGTAAATGAAGGGAAAAGGTGGGAAGAGAAGGGACGATAAGGGAAAGGAAGGGAAGGGAAGGGAAGGGAACGGAAGGGTAGATTTTTTCCCTTCCCTGGAATTTGCAACAAGAGGAAGAAGGGAAGGGAAGGAAAGGAGGGAAGGGGAGGTAAATGAAGGGAAGAGGTGGGAAGGGAAGGGACGATAAGGGAAAGGAAGGGAAGGGAAGGGAAGGGAAGGGAACGGAAGGGTAGATTTTTTCCCTTCCCTAGAATTTGCAACAAGAGGAAGAAGGGAAGGGAAGGAAAGGAGAGAAGGGGAGGTTAAAGAAGGGAAGAGGTGGGAAGGGAAGGGACGATAAGGGAAGGGAAGGGAAGGGAAGGGAACGGACAGAAGGGTAGATTTTTTCACATCCCTGGAATTTGCAACAAGAGAAAGAAGGGAAGGGAAGGGAAGGGAAGGAGAGAAGGGGAGGTTAAAGAAGGGAAGAGGTGGGAAGGGAAGGGACGATAAGGGAAAGGAAGGGAAGGGGGAATAGAGGGAAAGTAAAAGGAGGATGTGGGAAGGGAGAAAGGAAGAGGTTGTGAGGTAAAAATAAAGAACGGGAAAGGAAGAAAAAAATGAATGAAGGAATGTGATGAATGAAAGAAGGAAGAAGTGGTAGTCAGACAAAGGAGGAAGGCTAAGAAAATGAATGCAGTGAAGGAAAGGGAAGAAAGGTAAGAATGAGAGGAGGAAGAGGAGGAGGAGGAAGACAAGGAAGGCAATAAAGAGAGAATATTAGAGGAGGAATGAGGAGATAGGAGTAACGAAGAGGAATGGCATAACGAAACAAATGAAGGAAGGATGGAAGGAAGGAAGGAAGGAAGAAATGAACGAAGGAAGGAAGGAAGGAAGGAAGGAAGAAAGGAAGGAAGGTAGGAGGCAAGAAAGAAAGGAAGGAAGGAAGGAAGGAAGGAAGGAAGAAAGAAAGAAAGGAACGAAGGAAAGAAGGAAGGTAGGAAGGAAGGAAGGAAGGAAGAAAGGAAGAAAGGAAGGAAGGAAGGAAGGAAGGAAGGAAGGAATAATATCTTCAATAATTACATTCTATATTTTCAATTTTAAGTATATTTTGTTGTGAGAAATACTAGCCTCTCTCTCTCTCTCTCTCTCTCTCTCTCTCCCCCCGGGCAGAGTGGCAGCGGGCGACCCACGAGACCAAAGTTACGAAGAGCAATTTTAGAAGCAATGATAAATGAGACGACGAGAACAAATTAGAGAGAGAGAGAGAGAGTGAGAGAGAGAGAGAGAGAGAGAGAGAGAGAGAGAGAGAGAGACAGAGAGACAGAGAGAGAGAGAGAGAGAGAGAGAGAGAGAGAGTAAAGAGAATCACAGAGAGCGCGAGGATTATGATGAAAATTAAAATACCCTTAATTATCTCTTTCTCTTTCTCTTATTGCCTCCCTCTCTTTCCTCCCTCCCTCCCCCCCTCCCCCCTCCCCTCCCCTGACTCTTTCTCTTCTTCATTCTCTCTGTCTTTATCTTCCCCCTTCCCTTCCTCTCTCTCCCTCCCTCTCTCTCCCTGTTTTTTCTCTTCCCCCCTCCCTTCCACTCAACACTCCCCTCCTCCCCCCCTGTTTCTCCTCCTCTTTCTCCCTGTCTTTCTCTTCCACTTTCCCTTCCTCTCCTCACTCTCCCTGTCTTTCTTTCCCTCCTTTCCTTCCACTGTACCCCAGGCACTTTTTAACTTTCTTCTTCCCTTCCACACACTCTTTCTCTTCCTCATTCTCTCTGTCTTTCCCTCCCCCCTTCCCTCTTTTCCTCCTCTTCCCTCTCCCTTTCTTTCTTTCTCTCCCAGGTGTGTGTGGAGGCAAAGCGGGTCCATTCACTCGCCTAATTACATGTGGCAGGTATTCTCCGACTCGCGGACAGGTACACAACAGGTAAATAAGACACGTGGAATTAACAGCCATTGTAGGGGGCAGGGCAGGAAAGGGAAATAGATGCGCCATGGTTCTAATTGTTGATTGGACAGGGAGGCCGAGGAGGGGGGAGGAGGGGGGATCGATGGGGGCAGATTTGTGGGGGGGAGAGGGGTGGGGGGTCGGGGAAATAAATTAATTACCTGCAAAGTGTCTTTTCTTAAATTGTTGATTGGACAGGTAACAAGGGAGAGGGGGGAGGGGGGAGGGGGGATCGATGGGGCAGGATTTGGTGGGGGGGGGAGAGTGGGGGGAGATTGGTGATGGTGATGATTGCGGAAGTAAAGGTGGTGGAAGAGGAGGTGGATGAGGAAGAGGAGGGGAGAGAGTGCGGAGGAGGGAGAGGTATAGGGGGGAAGGGGGAGGGGGGATCGAGGGGGCAGGATTTGGTGGGGGGGGAGAGTGGGATGAGACTGATGATGGTGATGATTGCGGAAGTAAAGGTGGTGGAAGAGGAGGTGGAAGAGGAAGAGGAGGGGAGAGAGTGAAGAGGAGGGAGAGGTTGAGGAGTAGAAGATAGACAGAACGAAAGATACATAAAATAAAAGTGATGAAGATGATGAAGAAGGTTATGATTTTGCGTGATGATGGGGAAAAAGAAAATAAACTAAAAAAGAGAGGAGAAAGAATGCATAAGAAGGTGAGGGACAAAGAATACGTGGAGAGGAGGTAAGAATGTGAATAAGGGAGGAAGAGAGAGGTCAAAGAGGACACTGAGGGGGAGGAGGAAGAGGGTAAGAAGGGAAGGAGAGAGGTAGGAGAGGAGAAAGACGGAGAGACAGACGTGGGTGAAGGAAGAGAAAGAGAAGAAGGAGCAGAAGGAAGAGGAAAAGGAGGAGGAAAGGAAATATATAAAACTGGAGAGAGAAAAGCAGGAAACTGAAGGAGAAAGAGAAAATGATGAAAAGGAGGAGGAGGAGGAGGAGGAGGAGGAGGAGGAGGTACACTAATGAGCTGTGATATAACTGTACTTAATGGGGGAAAGGTATCGACGTGTGTGTGTGTGTGTGTGTGTGTGTGTGTGTGTGTGTGTGTGTGTGTGTGTGTGTGTGTGTGTGTGTGTGTGTGTAGGCCTAAAACAGGACACTTTCACCTTTCACCTCGAGACAGAAGATGAGAAGAACGTGACAGACTGAGAGAAAGGAAGAGGAAGGAGGGAGAAGAGAGAAAATTATACGGAAGGAAGGAGAGTGATAAAGAGAGGAGAAAGAGGAAATGAGATAAAGAAGGGAAGAGGAGGTCAGGCTAAGAAAGTAAGAAAGTGAAAGGAAGGAGGAAGAAGAGAAAATCATACAGTAGGAAGCAAAAGGAAAGGAAAAGGAAGGAAAAGGAGGAAATGAAATGGAAGGTGAATAGAAGATCAGGAGAGTGGGAGTAGAAGTGTGAAAGAAGAAAGGTGGGAGACAGGAAGAGAAGGAGATAGGAGGAAAGAAAGAAAGAGGAGAGAGAAGGAATACGGAAAATGATACAGTAGAAAGCAGCGTGATAAAGAACGGAATAGGAGTTAAGGAAATGAAGAAGGGAATAGGAAGTTAGGCTTAGGAGGTGAATAAGGAAGAGGAAGAAGGAAGAAGAGAGAAAATCATACAGTAGGAAATAGTGATAAAGAAAGGAAAAGCAGAGAAGGATATGAAGAAGTGAACCGGAAGTCAGTGAAATAAGGAAGAGAAAGAGAAAAAAGGAAGAGAGGTAAAAAAGAACGCAAGAAAATGAAGGAAGATAGAAAAAAATAGAACGTAATGATAGAAAGAAAGGAACGAAAGAGGGAAAGATAGTCAATTCCCTAAAATTAAAAAAAGGAAAAAGAGAGGGGTTAAGGGAGGATGGGAAGAAGAAAGGAAGAAAGGGAGATAGAGAAACGGAAACAAGAAAACGAAGGAAAGAACAAAGTAAGGAATAACCAAAAGTCAATTCCCAGAAAAGGAGAAAGAAGGAAGTGAGGGGTGAAAGGGAGAGAGAAAGGGAAATAGAAAGGAAATAGGAGGGAGGGAGCAAGGGAGGGAGGGAGGGAGGGGGAAAAGTAGGTCGAAAGATAGAAGGGAAGGAGGAAATAGGGAAGGCAGGAAAGAAGGGAGGAAGTTCTGAATAAAGGGAATTAGGAAGAGAAGGATGGGAGGAAGGGAGAGAGGGAGGAAAGATGAAAAGATGAAAAGGAAAAGGGGGAGATATGGAGTAGGGAAGAAAGGAAAGGAGGAAGGGAGACAGAGAGGAAAATAAGAAGGGAGGTAGAGAAGGATAAGAAGAAGGGAAAAAGGTCGGAATGAAAGAGAAGGAACGAAGGAAGAGGTAAAGGGGGAAGAGAAGAAAGAGAGGAAGAGAGGAAGTAATGAAGGGAGGCAGAAAGAGGAAGAGAGGAAGGAAAGAATAGAAGGAAGAGAGAAAGAGAAGAAGGGCGGTAGAAAAGAGGAGGAGCGAAGGAAGAGGTAAAGGGGGGAAGAGAAGAAAGAGAGGAAGAGAGGAAGTGATGAAGGGAGGCAGAAAGAGGAAGAGAGGAAGGAAAGAATAGAAGGAAGAGAGAAAGAGAAGAAGGGCGGAATGAAAGAGGAGAGAAGGAAGAGACAAGGGTAGATAGAGAAGAGAGGAACAGAGGAAGGGATGAAGAAAGGCGGAGAAAGGAAGAGAGGAAGGGAGGAAAGTCGGAATGAATCAGAAGGAATGAAGGAAAAGCTGACGGGAGATAGAACAGATAGGAATAAGGGAAAGGATGAATGAGAGAAAGGAAAAGGAAGAGAGGAAGGGAGGAAAGTCGGAATGAATCAGAAGGAATGAAGGAAAAGCTAACGGAAAATAGAAAAGATGGGAATAAGGGAAAGGATGAAGGAGAGAAAGGGAAAGGAAGAGAGGAAGGGAGGAAGAGAAAGGAAGGGAGGGAGGGAGGAAGAGCTTGCTAGTTGGGCAGGTTTAGACAAGAGTTACAGGCTCAAACGGGGCACAATTGAATTTTCAGTGGACAGCCCTGGAGGAGGAGGAGGAGGAGGAGGAGGAGGCTGAGGCGGAGGCGACGGAGGAGGAGGGATGAAAACGAAAGGAGAGTAAAGAGATGGAAAATAAAAGGTAAGGAAATAGGAAATAGATGACAAAGAAGACAGGAAAAGAAAGAACGAGAAGGAAAATGAGGATGATGAAGAGGTAAAGAGAAGAAAAATAGGCTGAAAGGAAGTGAGGTAGGCTGAGGAAGGGAGGGAGTGAGGAAGGCTGGAGGGAAAGAGGGAGTGAGACAGGCTGAGGAAGGAATGAGGAAGTCCAGGGGAGGAGGAGAGGTAGGTTGGAAAGGCAGGGAGGGAGGAAGGCTGAGGGAGGGAGTGGGAGGGAGGGAGGTAGGCTGAGGAAGGGAGGGAGAGAGGTAGGTTGAGGAAGGGAAGGAAAGTGAAGCGGCTAAGGAAGGGAGAGAGGCAGATTGATGAAGGGAGAGAGAGTGAAGCAGACTGAGGAAGGGAGAAAAGCTGAGGAGGGAGAGAGGGAGGAAGGCTGCGGAAGGGAGGGCAAGTGAGGCAGGCTAAGGAAGGGAAGGAGAGAGGCTGAGGGAGAAGGAAGGGATGGAGGGGGGCTGGGGGGGGGGGAGTGAGGCAGGTTAAGGAAGGGAGGAAAGGTGAGGCAGGGAGAGGAAGGGAGAGAGGGAGACTAATGATTGTTTTTTTTCTCTGATATTAAAGTTGAAGTATAAAAAAAATATTGAAAAAGAAATCATAATAAAAGCGAGAGGGAATGGCTTCAGAGCGTAAATAAATGAATAAATAAATAAACGTAAATAGATAATAAAAAAATAGATCAAGACAAGAACAAAAATAAAAAATGCGAAAATAGGAAAAGAAAAGAAGGCAAAGAAATATTTAAGTTTCTCTCTGATATCTGACCTGAGTTACCGATGGAGATGGAAAAGGTTGGGAGGGAGGGAGGAAAAGAGGGAGGGAGAGAGGGAAGGATGGAGGAATGGGAGGGAAAAAGATGAGGAAGAGGAAGGGAAAGATGGAAAAGTGTGAAATGAGGGAGGAGCGGAAAAGGAAGGAAACTCAAAGGAAAAAGGGACGAAAAAGGGGAGAGGGAGAGACGAAAAAAAAGGAAGGGTAGAAAAAATAATGGAAAGTCAGGGCAAGGAAGAAAATGGAAGGGAATAAGAGACAGAAGCGAAGAAGGAAGACGGAGTAAGAAAATGGAGAGAAGGGAGGAATGAAAGTAAGGTAAAGTAAAGGAAGGGAAAGTGAGGAAACGAAAGTGAATGGGAGACAGACAGACAGACAAAGACAGATAATGAACGAGAGGGAAGGGATAGGGAAGGGAAAGGCAAGGTAGGGAATGGAAGCGAGTAAGAGACAGAAGAGGGAAAAATGAAGAGAGGGTAAGAGAAGGGCAAAGGGGAGAAGAGAAGGAAGGCAAGAAACGTAAGGTAGGGGAAAGGAATGGAAAAGAAAATAAGGGAATGAGACAAAATTATAAAAAAGGGAGAGAGGAGGGAAAGGAGAAAGAGGGGGAAGAGGAGAAAGAGGAGGAAGAGGAGAAGGAGGCAAAAGAAGAGGAGGAAGGGAAGGAAGAGAAAGAAGAGGAAGAGGAAGAGGAGAAGGAAAAAAAGAAGAGGAAGAGGAGGAAGAGGAGAAGGAGGAGAAGGAGGAAAAGGAAGAGGAGGAGGAGAAAGAAGAGAAAGAAGAGGAGCAGGAAGAGAAGGAGAAGGAAAAAGAGGAAGAAGAGGAAGAGGAAGAAGAAGAGGCAAACATGAGAGGGGTTCCATGGATGCCGCGTTCCTGGGCCAATGTGGGAGCAGATGACATTTAGGGAAACCAATCACGATGAAGATGCCATTCTGTGAGGGGGGGGTAGGAAGGGTGAGGAAGGGAGGAGGGGTATGAGGTGAGGATGGGGTGAGAATGTATAAGGGAAGGGACACACACACACACACACACACACACAAAAAAGCCCTTCTTGTCCAGTCTATCGCTCCAAAGTGCAATGGTTAGGTCACTCGCCTCAGCCAAAAGAGGTCCCGTGTTCGATTCCCGGGCTGAGTGGAGGCGAGTGGGCAGCCTCCTTTCACTCCTGCCCCCCTGCCCCCCCAGTAGTGAATAGATGGGTAATGGGTGACAGACGGGGGGAAGGGGGAAGGGGAGGGGGGTGAGAGGGCCCAGTAGTACCCCAAAACTCATGAATATGTAGGGAAGGAGGAGGAAGCGGTAAAGGAAGGGAACTGCAAGGAATAAGGGACGAAAAAGGGGAGAGGGACAGAAGAGGGAAAAATGAAGAGAGGGTAAGAGAAGGGAAGAGAAGAAAGAGGAGGAGGAGAAGGAAGAGGAGGAAAAAGGGAGGAAAGAAAAGTAAAGTAAGTGTACAGTAATAGAGAGGAAGGTAATGGGAATAAAATAAAATAAAAATAAAAGAAGGTATAGAAGAGGGATGGTACTGGGTAACGATCGCGAGTCCAGCACGTGAGCGAACCCTGGGTGACGCCGCGCTAGCTTCCACGTGGCTGTCATTTCCCGGCAAAATAAGCCCCCGGAATCACCCTTTGAAGCGCCCCTCCCCGCGCCCTGATGAGCCTCCCCCCCTCCCCCTCCAATTGACGTTATACAAGCAGGGAGACATACGCCTTATCTCCCCAGACAGCTCTCTCTCTCTCTCTCCTGACTATATATTTTCCCTCCAACGACACGAAATTTTCCTGGATTTTTCTCGCCAAGATAAAATTTTCCTGGATTTTTCCCGCCAAGATCAATTTTCCCGGATTTTTCCCGCCAAGATAAAAATTTCCTGGATTTTTCCCGCCAAGATAAAAATTTCCTGGATTTTTCCCGCCAAGATAAAGAATTTCCTGGGTTTTTCCCGCCAAGATAAAAATTTCATGAGTTTTTTCCCGCCAAGATAAAAATTTCCTGCGTTTTTTCCCGCCAAGATAAAAATTTCATGAGTTTTTTCCCGCCAAGATAAAAATTTCCTGCGTTTTTTCCGACCCGAACACAAAAAAATTCCTGACTATATTTTTTTTCCCACTAGAAGACATTAAATTTTCCTGATTATATAATGTTCTCCAACCCCAAGCAAATTTTCCTGACTCTTTTTCCTCAGCTCAGTAATACATTTTTTCCTGCCCTTTTTTTCATCTGGATCACAAAATTTCCCAGGCTAAATTTTCCTCCGTGGCAGGTCATTTCCTTGTACTCCGGGTCAAGATGTTGTTTCTCCAGTCTCAGGGATGATGGAGGAAAACAACGTCACAAGTAAAACTAATTCTTTCATGATGCGTTTGAAGTCTCCTCCTCCTCCTCCTCCTCCTCCTCCTCCTCCTCCTCTTCCTCTTCGTCTTCCTTATCTTACTCCGCCATCTTTAACTTTCATCCTTCTCTTTCCCTTCTTATTTCTCATCTTTTCTAAACACAATCTCTTCTCTTCACTTTCTTCCCCTTTTTCCGTTTTCCTTTGCTTCATCTTTGTAATATATTTTTCTTCTTTTCCTCTTTTCTAATCACAATCTTTTCTTCACTTTCTTCTCTTTCCTTTTCCTGTTTTCTCATGCTCACTTTCGTTGCCTTTTTCTTCCTCATTTCTGTTTTTTTTTACTATTAATCGTATCTCTTCTAACTCCTATTCTTTTCTTTCTTTTCTCATCTTTTTCCAATTTCTCACTTTCATCTCCATTCTCTCTCGATTTTCATTCCTCGTTTCTGGTCTCATTCATTTATTCATTGTCTTTCTTTCATTATTCCCTTCATCTCTTTCAGTTTTTATGTTCTTTATCTTCTCTATTACCTTTTTTCTCTTCTGCTCCTTTCACTTAATTTTCACTACTTTCCACCTGCTTCTCCTCACTTTTCTATTCGTCTTTTTTTTTTCTCTTTCTATTCCTATTCTATACGTTCATATTCTTATTGCTCTCTCTCTCTCTCTCTCTCTCTCCCGTTAAAATGCGCTTCCTCTTCCTTTTCATCTCCCTTCCCTTCCACTTCCTCTCACAAGCCTCCACCTTCTTTGAACTCCACACGTCTTAAGGTTATAATTAATATGGCTTCCTTGACCTTCTTCCTTCCTTACATTTTATTATATTTTTCCTTTCCTCTTTTTTCCTTCCTCCTTCCTTCCTTCTTTTCCATTTTTTCTTTCCCTTCCTTTACTTCTCTACCACTATCGTCTGTTTTCATTTTATTCTCGTTCCATTTTATTTATTTCCTTCTCCTTCTTATTTTTCTTTGATTTCCTTCCTTCTTTCCATCCCTATCCCTCTCCAACTATTCTCTCCATTTTGTTTCCTTCATTCTATTTTCAGTTTCCTTTCCATTACTTCCTCCCTTTCCCTTCTATTCTCTTCTGTTATCCTCTCTCTTTTCTCTATTCCTCTCTTCTGATTATTTTTTTTTAAGTTTCATTGATATCTTTCTTTATCCTCTCTCCTCTTTACTTCTCTCGTTCATTCCCTAAGTCCCCTCAATCCCTTTCTTTCCCTTTCTATTCACTTTCCCTTTTCTTCATTTAACATCCATTCCCCTCTCCTTTATCTCCCTTCCCTCTCTTTACTTCACTTTTTCTTCCCTCGACGCTCCTTTCCTTCTCCTCCTTTCCCTCCCTTCTCTCTCTTCACTTCACTTTTTCTTCACTCGACGCCCCTCTCCTTCTCCTCCTTTCCCTCCCTTCTCTCTCTTCACTTCACTTTTTCTTCACTTCCCTTCCCTCTCTTTACTTCACTTTTTCTTCCCTCGATGCTCCTCTCCTTCTCCTCCTTTCCCTCCCTTCTCTCTCTCTTCACTTCACTTTTTCTTCACTCGACGCCCCTCTCTTTTCCCTTCCTTCCCTCTCTTCACTGGACGCCCCTCTCCTTCTCCTTTCCCTTCCTTTCCTTTATTCATTTTCCCTTTTCATCTTTTAACATCCCTTTCCTTCTCCTCATTTCCCTTCCTTTCCTCTATTCGTATCCCCTATTCTTCATTCAGCATCCCTTTCCCTTTCCCTCTCCTTCCTTCCTGTTACAAGCCTCCTCACCTCATTCATTCCCTAAGCCCCCTTCAATCCCTTCCTTTCCCTTTCATTCACTTACCCTTTTCTACCTGGCATCACTTTCCCTTTCCTTCTCCTCCCTTCCTGTTACAAGCCTCCTCACCTGCTATCGCACAGGTAAATTTAAAGGCATGATTAACGCCATTTACCTTGATCATTCTGGCCTTCAAGTCGTAGATTATCTGGGTACAAAGTTGGGAAGTTGCTCCTCCTCCTCTTCCTCTTCCTCCTCCTCTTAACCTAGTCAGCTCTTCTTCTTCCTCTTCTCCTACCCTGAATCCTCACTTATGTTGGTTTCGCTTTCACTTTCCTCCCTTTGGTTGCTTTTACTTTCCGTTTTCCTTCGATCATTAGTTGCTTCTATTCTTTATTCATTAATGTCTTCCTCCAGTTACATAGTTGTCATCTTTCTCGTCCTCCTCCTCCTCCTTCTCCTCCCTTCTCATCGTCTCTCCCTTCCCTCCTCGGTCTCCTCTGTTTCCTCCTGCTGTTATTTTGTTTGTTTGTTACGTTGTCCATGTTCTTCACTTGTATTCTCTTGTCTCGCTAAAGTTTTCATCGCTCACGTCCCTCTTTAAGCCTCCTCCTCAACTTGGAATACGCGGTACAGTTTTGGTCTCCCCACCATGCAAGGAACATTGCTAAATCAGAAGGTGTTCAGCGTCGGGCAACAAAAACGATCCCTTCCTTGCGCTACAAATCCTACGAAGAAAGGCTTTCCACCCTTGAGACACGTTGCCTCCGAGGAAAACTGATCGAATGTTTTAAAATACTTAATGAATTTACGAATGTGGACAGATCAAAATTGTTTATGATCGATGACACTTTGTGAACGAGGAACAATGGCACAAAACTTAAATGTAGACAAGTAAATTTAGACTGCACTAAATTTTTCTTCACCAACGTTGTAGTGCGAGAATGGAATAAGCTCCCACCGTCAGTGGTCCAGTGTAACACGATTGACTCCCTTAAAAACATGCTCGACCGACACTTCCTTCAACTTAATATTAAATAGAGTAGAAATGCAACGTTTTGGAGCAATGTGATTAATGTAGAATCACTTAGGTTGAAGGATAGATCACCTATTATAGTCTGGACTATGGGGTCTATGGGGTCTGATTTTCTGTGTAAATCTATGTAAATCCTCCTCCTCCTCCTCTTCCTCCTCTTCCCCAGCTCTTTCTTTCCGTCTCCTCCTCCTGCCGGGGTAACTAAATCTCTTTTCCTCTCTTCTAGTTAGCTTCAAATCGACATGTGTATATTTTTAGCTCGTGTGTGTGTGTGTGTGTGTGTGTGTGTGTGTGTGTGTGTGTGTGTGTGTGTGTGCTTTACTTTTCACTGGAATGTGGCGGAAAGAAGAGGAAGAGAAGGAGGAAAAGAAATAGGAAGAGGAGGAGGAGGAGATGATGAAAGATAGAGAAATGAGAGAGAGAGAGAGAGAGAGAGAGAGAGAGAGAGAGAGAGAGTCACTGAAATGTTGCCCGATGAGATCCACGTTGCCTCATAAGTGACCTCTCTCTCGTCAGTCAATCAATACGGTGACCCTCGGAGACTCTCGCAGCCTCACACCACCACCATCATCACCACCATCATCACCATCACCATCATCACCATCACCACCACCATCAACACCATCACCACCGTCACCATCACCACCACCATCACCATCACCATCACCACCACCATCACCACCACCGTCACTACCAACACCATCATCACCACCATCATCACCATCACCACCACCATCACCATCACCACCATCATCACCACCGTCACTACCAACACCATCATCACCACCATCATCATTATCTTCACTACTCTCATCATCTTCATCACTCTTATTACTATCATCATCACCATCTTCATCATCACGACTCTCACGATCTTCAGAGCAATACTTATCATCATCATCATCATCATCATCATCATCGCCAGCATCATCAATCTACCATCATTATCACCATCTTCACTACTACCATTGCATTCATCACACTTGCCACCACCATCACCATCACTATTTTCATCACCATCCTCATCACCACCACGATCAACACCACCAGCATCACTAACATCAATACTAAGATCACCATCACTACTAACCTCACTACCACTACCACTAACATCACCACCATCATCACCATCACCACTAACATCAACATTACCACTGCTGAAATAACTGTCAAGACATCGATCATCACCACCACCACCACCACCACCACTTGCAGCTGATTTGGTGGAGGTGGTGGTGGTGATGATGTCTGAATGTCGACGCGCTCTCTCTCTCTCTCTCTCTCGCTTACTTTCATTTCGTTATGTTCCTGTTTTCCATATTCTTTTCTCTCTCTCTCTCTCTCTCTCTCATCCATCTTCTCCCTACTTCCTGTTCTCCTCCACCCTTCTCTTCCCCTCTCCACTTATCCATCAATAGTTCTCCTTATTTTCCTTTCCTTCATTATTCCTTCTTTCGATGTCAAATTTCATGTTTCTTTATATTTATTACCATTACTTTCTTCTTTTCCTTCTTTATCTACTTATCCATCTACCTCTCCTACCTTATCCCTTTTACCTGCTATCCTTTCATCTTTTCTTCATCCTTCTTTATTCATTCATCCATTCATTCATTCATTTGCTCCTCTTTCCTCACCCTCTTTCTCTCTCACCTGCTTCAACCCTAACTTCTTGCACTCTCACCCTCCGTTTTCTTTACATGCCATCCAATCTCTAGTCACTCCCTCGTTTCTACATTTTAAGCTTGTAAATCCTCGCTTGGCTCATTGGCGTGGCTGAGGAACGAATCTTCTGAAGGTTGAGTGTTTCTCGTCAAGACTTTTTTACTGAGGGATGAGAAATGCAGAGAGAGATGTATTCGCGTCTGGATGTCTGTTGGGTTTTGTTACTGTCACTCTTGTTTGTCGTATTTGGGTTGAGTTTGTGTTGTGTTGAGTTAGTGATGCACGTCTTTTGCTTTTTGGTTAGTGAATGAATGGTTTTCGTGTTTGAGAGTTGGTGAGAAATGTTGACTGTGGAGTGAATCATAAATCTGTGGTGTTTGTTTTGTTGTTCTTTAGTGAATGAAAATTTCGCAGACTTTGTGTTGAAAGTAATTGTTAGATTGTTTTGTTATTCTTGTCCTGTTCTTGTTGTTGTTAGTGAATGAAGGTTTCTCAGTTCTGGGGTAGGAATAGATGTTGATTTATCCTTGTTTTGTTGTTGTTTGGTGATGGACTGATAATTGTTTGTGCATCGAGAATGAATGTTTCGTATTTTCGTGTAGTATAATAACGCTCTCTACTTTTGTGATCCTCTTTTCGTTGTTGATGAGTGAATGAATCTTTCCCAGTTCTTGCGTTGGGAATGGATAGTTTTGTGATTCTAGTTCTGTTATTAGTGATTGAATGTTTCTTAGCAGTTGTGTAGAGACAGCAGAGTTCGTGTTTTCGTGTAATAAAACAGTTCTTTGCTCAGTGATTCTATTTTTGTTTTTGTTTAGTGAATGAATGTTTCTTAGGAGTTGCGTAGAGACAGCAGAGTTCGTGTTTTCGTGTAATAAAACAGTTCTTTGTTCAGTGATTCTTGTTTTTGTTGTTGTTGTTTAGTGAATGAATGTTTCTCAGTTTTTGCGTCGAGAATGAATGCTTCGTGTTTCCGTGCAGTCATGTTGGAAAATATTGATTGCGTAGAGGATGGGTAGCACTACGATCATTATTTTGTTGATGTTTAGTGAATGAATATCTCCCCGCTTTTGCACAGAGAATGTATCGTTCGTCTTTCCGCGTAGTGCAGCAATGTGTTCATGTTGTGTTCTTGCTTAGTGAAATTAATGTTCCCCGTACTGTGTAGATAATAAATCGTCGTACTGGGTAGTGAAATAGTGTTGTGTGTAGAGCAATCAATGTGTCCTTGTTCAGTGATCCTTGCTTTGCTCTTGTTTGGTGAATGAATGATCCCCGTTTTTGTATAGATAAGTAACGTTGTGTGTCGTGTAGTGAGATCAATGGTCGGTATTATAAGTTTCGCTTCTCACATCATCTATTTCTAAAGGTCAGAGAGGGGGTCAGTCGGGTTCTAATGAGTGTTTCTTAAGGTTCATGGTACAGAGGAAGGGTCACACTACCACCAGGGTCATGAAACTACCCCTGGAAATGCCCACAACTCCTACGAAAGCCTTGTCAAATATGTGTTCTTGTTTGGTGACCCTTGCTTAATTCTTGTTTAGTGAATGAAAGATCCTCGTTTTTGTATGGATAAGTAATGTTGTGTGTCGTGTAGTGAAATCAATGTGTCCTTGTTTTGTTATCTTGCTTAATTCTTGTTTAGTGAATGAAAGATCCTCGTTTTTGTATGGATAAGTAATGTTGTGTGTCGTGTAGTGAAATCAATGTGTCCTTGTTTTGTTATCTTGCTTAATTCTTGTTTAGTGAATGAAAGATCCTCGTATTTGTATAGATAAGTTATGTTGTGTGTCGTGTAGTGAAATCAATGTGTTCTTGTTTGTTATCTTGCTTAATTCTTGTTTAGTGAATGAAAGATCCTCGTTTTTGTATAGATAAGTTATGTTGTGTGTCGTGTAGTGAAATCAATGTGTCCTTGTTTTATTATCTTGCTTAATTCTTGTTTCGTGAATGAATGATCCCCGTTTTTGTATGGATAAGTTATGTTGTGTGTCGTGTAGTGAAATCAATGTGTCCTTGTTTTGTTATCCTTTCTTTATTCTTCTTTCTTGTTTCTTTATGCTGTTTATTATTGTATTCTTGTTTAGTGAAAGAATGATCCCCGTTTTTATATAGCTAAGTGATGTCATGCGGGTAGTAAAATTAGTGTGTTCTTGTTTTCTTATCCTTTCTTTATTCTTGTTTCTTGTTACTTTATTCTTGTGTATTCTTGTTTAGTGAGTGAATGATCCCCGTTTTTGTATGTCTAAGTGATGTTGTGTGTGTAGTAAAATGATGCGTCCTCGTTTTGCGCAATGAGTTAACGTTGACTGTTTGCTTTGTGGTGTACTTGTGTTTACTGTTCTTGAGGGCAACGAGTTCAGGCAGATCGAGGCTGTTTTGTTTTCCTGTTTTGTCATGGGAAGGTAAATGAGTCAGCAGGCGAGTTATGAATGAGTGAAAGAGCGAGTGAGAGAATGAGTGAGTTATGAATGTGAAAGAGCGAGTGAGAGAATGAGTGAGTTATGAATGAGTGAAAGAGCGAGTGAGAGAATGAGTGAGTTATGAATGAGTGAAAGAGCGAGTGAGAGAATGAGTGAGTTATGAATGTGAAAGAGCGAGTGAGAGAATGAGTGAGTTATGAATGAGTGAGAGAATGAGTGAGTGAGTTATGAATGAGTGAAAGAGCGAGTGAGAGAATGAGTGAGTTATGAATGACTGAAAGAGCGAGTGAGAGAATGAGTAAGTGAGTTATGAATGAGTGAAAGAGCGAGTGAGAGAATGAGTAAGTGAGTTATGAATGAGTGAAAGAGCGAGTGAGAGAATGAGTGAGTACGTGAGTGAGTGCGTGCAAAAACTGGAAACATAAAAAGAGTATAAATTTCACACACAAAAAAATAACCACATAATATTCCGTCATTTATTTTTTCTCTATTCTTTTTTTCACGTTCCTTTACTCTTTTGTTATTTTATTTTTCTTATAATTAGCTATTCATTATTTGCCATCTTGAGCTTCCTTATTCCATAGCTTCCTCGATCTTACGGTGACCTATAATTTTCTCTCTCTCTCTCTCTCTCTCTCTCAAAACGAAATTCAGTACAACATTTTTTACAACACACAATGAATGTCTCTGAACAGTTGCATAACCACACACACACACACACACACACACACACACACACACACACACAGACTGAGAGAGAGAGAGAGAGAGAGAGAGAGAGAGAGAGAGAGAGAGAGAGAGAGAGAGAGAGAGATGAATAGATAGACTTGGCGGCGGAGACGAGAGGCTGAAGGCTCCACAAGTGACATGAAGTGAGCTATTTAAACACCTGTCCGCCCTCGCTCACCTGCGCCCTCACCTCGCTCCCTATCTTTATCACTTATTACCTTCATTATTACCATTATTATTCATCTCTCTCTCTCTCTCTCTCTCTCTCTCACACACACACACACACACATTTTTCCATTTGCATTATTTGTGATTTTTTTCTTATTTTAATTTTCCGCTCCTTGAAAATTTCCTCTATACTAAGTCACTCTTACACCTATTCTTTTTTCTCTTTTATTTGTCGCCTGTATTTCTCTACCTATTTTTATCTACTTCTGTTACTTCCCCATAAAACACTATCTGAATCCTTATCTTTGTTATCAATATTATTTTTTTTCATCTCCGTAACATCCCCTTGAAATACTATCTGTACTATTCTTTTATTATTATTGTCATTATTGTCATTGCTAGCTTTGATTCTCGTCCTGACCTCTACGTCTTTCTTTCTCTCTCTTTAAAACACGCAACATCACCTCTGTTCTTTTCTCCCCCTTCAAAACACGTCATCCTTCCACTCTTTAACCACACATCGTACCACTTTCTCGTTTTCACATCATTACCTCTCTCTCTCTCTCTCTCTTCAAAACATATAACATCGCCTCTTTATTCTTTTCTCCATCTTCAAAACATATCATATCTCTCTCTCTTTCCATATCCTATTACCCAGCCTGTCACTTAGCTTTCCCTCCTCCTGCTCTCTCTTTTCTTCGTCTTTTTTTCTCCCTTTCACGCCCTGGCATCTTCATCACCCTTCTGGCACTCCTCACCTCGCGCGTGGCACCGAGCTGTATGCAGTCTGATTTACTCCTTTTTTTTTTTTTTTTTTGCACCTTTGCGCTCTAAAGGAAGGTGATTTTCCGTGTGGTGTGGGTACGGTGTATGGCAAAAGGGGAATCTCTCTCTCTCTCTCTCTCTCTCTCTCTCTCCTATTACACTAACTGGCAATCGAGACCTCTTATTTCATCCTCACTTACTTTAAAATAGCTCTTAGGGCCTTTTACCTTACCTAGCTTGCACGCCCCTACCCCCTTTCCCTCCCCTTACCTCCCCTTACCTCCTCCTGCCTCCCCTTTACCTAGCTTGCTCGTTTCTCCTTCCCCTCAGCCTCCCCCTTCCCTCTCCCTTCCTTCCTTCCCTTGCCTCTCTCTCCCTTCTCCCTCCTCCTACCTCTCTCTTACTTCCCTCTCCTTACCCCTTACTTACCTTGCACTCCCCTCCTTCCCCTCCCCTCCCCTCCCCCTACCTCTTCCTTCCTCCCCGTGCCTCTCCCCTCCCTACCCCTTCCTTCCCTTACCCCCCTTACCCTTCTCGGACCGCAAAGACCCATTAATATAAGTGGAAATGACCCTCACCTCGCCCCACGGTGCCTGGGGCGTGGCCACCAACTATCAGGTTTATCAGTGTGTGGAGAAACCTTTACCTGGGGACGGAAGGTGGATTTAGGGGGGGGGGAGGGGGGGGGAGAAGAGGAGGGGAAGACGTGGAGGAATGGTGAGCCGAAGGATGAGGGTGTGGTGGGGAGGAGGATCTGAGAGGGGGGGGGGGAAGAGGAGGAGGGCGAAAGGGAGGAAAGGTGGAGGACAGGAAGGAGTTGAGGAGGAGGAGGAGAAGAGTGGAGGACCTTAGGGAGTGGAGAAGGGAGAATAGTGAATAGGCTTGGAGAAAGTGAAGTAGAGGGAGAAGTGGAGGAGTATGGAAGTGGAGAATGGCTGTGTAAGGAGAGAAAGAGAAGGGGTAATAGTGGAGGGCTTTTTGAGAAGTGGAGGAGAAGGGGAAGTGGAGGGGTATGGCAAAAGTGGAGTAGAAAGGGAAGGAGATGGAGGGGTATGGGAGTGGAGGAGGAGTGGAGGAAGCGTGGAGGAATGGAAGAGAAAAAAGGAATTGTGGAGAGATATGAGATAAGTGGAGATAAAAAGAGTAGGAAATGGAGGGGAACGGGAGTGGAGGATCAGGGGGAAGAAGTGGAGGAGAAGGAAGAGAGGAGGGATTTGAGAAAAGTGGAGAAGGGGGAGGAAGTGGAGAGATATATAAGTGGAGAAGAGCTGTAGGAGGAGGAGGGTTGGAGGGGAAGGAGTGGAGGAGAAGGAAGAGAGGAGAGATTTGAGAGAAGTGGAGAGGAAGTGGAGAGATAGAAGTGGAGAAGAGCTGTAGGAGGAGGAGGAGGTTGGAGGGAAGGAGTGGAGGAGAAGGAAGAGAGGAGAGATTTGAGAGAAGTGGAGAGATATAGAAGTGGAGGAGGGCTGGAGGGGAAGGAGTGGAGGATCAGAGGGAAGTAGTGGAGGAGAAGGAAGAGAGGAGGGATTTGAGAAAAGTGGAGAAGGGGGAGGAAGTGGAGAGATATAAAAGTGGAAAAGAGCAGAAGGAGGAGGAGGGTTGAAGGGGAAGGAGTGGAGGATCAGAGGGAAGTAGTGGAGGAGAAGGAAGAGAGGAGGGATTTGAGAGAAGTGGAGAAGGGGGAGGAAATGGAGAGATATAAAAGAGGAGAAGAGCTGTAGGAGGAGGAGGGTTGGGGGGAAGGAGTGGAGGAGGCCGTGGGGAGGCAAGGAAGGGGAGGATATAGCTGGGGGGGGGGGATTATGACGGGTAACTAGACGCTTCTCCCCATCAGTTGTGTCCACATGGGAGACATTCAGACACACCGCACCTATCACGCCACCTCTCCACCCCCTCACCCACCTCCTCACCCACCTGCTCCACCCTCTCACCTTGACGTACCCCTTCTGTCACTTCCACTTAAAAAAAAATATCCTTCTCATTAGGCCTACCACTGTTATAACTATTCTCTATGCCACCTCTCTTCTTTCTTCACCCCCTCATCCACCCACTCCACTTTCTCCACCTTACGTACCTTCTCTCACCTTGACGTACCCCTTCTGACACTTCCACTTAAAAAAAAATATCCTTCTAATTAGGCCTACCACTGTAATAACTATTCTCTATGCCACCTCTCTTCTTTTTTCACCCACTCATCCACCCAATCCACTTTCTCAACTCAACTCAACTCAACAGACACAACCTCTTAAAAACACTACTCTTATACCCTTAATATTATCATTGTTATAACTATTCTCTATGTCATCTATCTTCTTTTTTTCACCCCCTCATCCACCCACTCCACTTAATTTTACGTACCTTCTCATACACCTCCTCTTAAAAACACTACTCTCATTACCCTTGTTATTACCATTGTTATAACTATCCTCTATGTCATCTCTCTTCTTTCTTTACCCCATTCATCCACCCCCTCATCCACCCCCGTCATCCACTCAACCCTCTTCTGCCTCTTCTTAAAAACACTAATCTTATCTTCCATGTTATTAGCATTGTTATAACTATTCACTATATCATATTTTTCTTTCTTAACCACTATTTTCATTTTCACCATCATCTTTGTTATAATTGTTCTCTATATCATCTTTCGTCTACCTCTTCTCCTCACTCTTCAACACATTCATTTCATCCACTCACCCGTCCTCTCTACCACATCCATCCACCTTCCTTCACCCATCACGGACGTACTTTTAAAACATTTCCATATTTGTTTCATTTTTATCATTCATACATAAAAACAAACTAAATCTAACTTCCCATATAAAAACACAAAACCTAACTTTATACAAAAAATCAGATCTGACTGAATAAAAAAAAGCACAAAATCTAATTAATTGCACACTTAAAAAAAAAAAAAAACCCCACATCTAACTCTACACGATTCCACAAAATTTAACTTCATACATAAAACAGCATCATCTAACTTCATACAGAAATCTACCTAACTTCATTTACAAAAACACGTCAACTATTACTTTTTTTTATATATCAACCTCCCCACACCACACCTACTGAACCACTTTCTTCCACAACCCTCCACTAATCCCTCTTCTCCTCCATTCCTCCCTCTCTAACACCCCTCCACTTACTCCCCCTTCACCCCTTCTCTCATTCTTCACTTCTCCACTTCTTCCACTTTTTCCCTTTATCCCCTTTTCCTCCTCTCCCCTTCTCCACTTATGCCCTTCTCCTCTTCTCCCTTCTTCCACTTCCTCCCACAAGGAAAGCGAGTGGGCGGGAGGAAAGGGAGGGGAAAGAGAGACGAAAAGAGAGAGGGGGCGGGATTGAGTGGTGGGAGAGAGAAGGGGGAGGGAGGGAGAGGAAGAGAGAGAGAGAGAGAGAGAGAGAGAGAGAGAGAGAGAGAGAGAGAGAGAGAGAGAGAGAGAGAGAGAGAGAGAGAGAGAGAGAGAGAGAGAGAGAGAGAGAGAGAGAGAGAGAGAGAGAGAGAGAGAGAGAGAGAGAGAGAGAGAGAGAGAGAGAGAGAGAGAGAGAGAGAGAGGAAGTGGGCGGTGTGAGAGGGAATAGAGAAGGTGTGGAAAGAGAGAGAGAGGTGGAAGAAGGAAAGGCGGTTGAAGAGGGATAAGATAAAGAAGAGGAGGAAGGAAAGTGAGTGGGCGGGAGGAGAGGGAGAGGAAAGAGAGACGGAGCGAGAGGGAGGGAGAGAGGGAGGGAGAGGAGGAGGGGGAGGCGAGGGAGGCGGAAGAAGAGTTAACAAGTAATGTCTAATTCCTGTCTTTCTGGCTCGTTGGGAATGGCTCTTCCAACGCCACTCTTGTCCTTGTGAGGATCAATAATTAACAAACCGGGAGGAAGGGAGGGAGGAGGAAGGGAGGGAGGGAAGGAGGGAGGTAAGAGGGAGAGGGGAGGCAGGGAGGATTGTGCAAGGGAGGAGGAAGTAAGTGAGTTTAAGACTTCAGGATAACGCTTCCTCCTCCTCTTCCTCCTCCTCCTCCTCCTCCTGCTTTTTCTTCTTCTTTCCGTCTCCTTCCTCTTCTTTTTCTTCCTCCTCATTACATCATACTCCTCTTTGTCCTCATTTTCCATCTCCTCGTTCTCTTTTTTATCATAAGCTTAATTTTTATTCTCTACCTCCTTCTCCTCCTTGTTCGCCTTCTCCTCCTCCTTCTCCTCCTCCTCCTTTTTCTTCTTCTTTCCGTCTCCTTCCTCTTCTTTTTCTTCCTCCTCATTACATCATACTCCTCCTTGTCCTCACTCTACCTCCTCCTCCTCCTTCTTGTTCGCCTTCCTCTCTTCCTCCTTCTCCTCCACTTAATAATAATGATAATAATAATAATAATAATAATAATAATAATAATAATAATAATAATAATAATAATAATAATAATAATAATAATAATAATAATAATAATAATAATAATAATAATAATAATAATAATAATAATAATGATACTACTACTACTACTACTACTACTACTACTACTACTACTACTACTACTACTAATAATAATAATAATAATAATAATAATAATAATAACGAATCCTAAAAAAGACAAGCGATTAGTAATACTCCATATCTTTCCCCCCGCGCCAAAAAAAAAAAAAGAGCCCCAAATTGCAAAAAACACAACAAAAACAACAACAACAACCAAAAAAACTAAGGGGGACCAACGATTAATACCTCATAACTAACCCCCCCCAAAAAAAATATATAAAAAACAACAAAAACAAAACTACTCCCCACAAAAAAAGATATGGCTCCCTCTCTCTTCCCTCTCCCACCGTTCTCTCTCTCTCTCTCTCTCTCTCCTTCTTCCTCATCACTCACTTTCTCTCTTTCTCCCTCTCGCTTCTCTTCCTTTCCCTCTCCTATTTCCTTCTATTTCCTTTCCCCTTCTTCACCTCTAGTCCCCCCGTCAAAAAAAAAAAAAAATAAATAAATAAATAAATAAAAAAAAACGACAAAAAAACTCCCGTCCCACCCCCAAAAAAAGCCCTCGCAAAAATTACCTGGGCCAAAGCGGGGAGGGGGGGAGGGGGGTCTTACCTGCCGCCAGTGATTAAGGTGACCAATATTACCTGCGCGGGTACTAAGGAGAGGGGGAGGAGCTTAGGCCGGAGAAGAGGTCATTATGATCCCCCTGACATCAAAGAGAGGTAATATGGCGGAGGAGGAGGAGGAGGAGGAGGAGCGAGGAGAGGGTGGAGGTGGATGTGGAGGAGGAGGAGGAAGAGAGGAGCAGGAGGAGAAAGAGTAATAGGAGAAGGATGAAGAAGAAAATATTAGCAGGAGCAGGAGAAGGAGGAGGAAGATGAGGACAGGAGGAGGAAAAAGCAGAAGATAGGAGTAGGGAGAGAAGGAGGAGGAAGAAGAGGAGGAAGAAGAAGAAGGAGAGAAAGCGGAGTAGGAGGCGGGGATAATGCGAGAGGTTGAGGTTAAGCGGAAGGAGGAGAGAATAAAGAGAGATAGAGAGGGAAAAAAAAGAGAGGGAGAGGCAATGAGAGAGAAATTATTATAGGGAGGGTTGAGTGTGCTTGTGGGAGAAAGGAAAACAAGGTAAAGAAGGGAGAGAGAAGGGAAAGGAAAACAGCGAGAGTGGACATAAAGTAGAGAATAAACAGGGAAGAGGCAAAGCAGAAATAAAAGGGGAAATAGAAAAGGAAGAGTGGCGATGGGAAAGAAAGTGAAAGAGGAGAGAAAAGAACTAAGGAAGGATAGTATAAAGAGAAAAAAGAGGGAGGAAGGGGAACACAAGTAAAGGAGAGACAGAAGAGAAAAGTGAGGAAAAGAAAGTGAAGAGGAGCTGATGATTGGGAAAAGATGAAATGGAAAAAAAGAAAGGATAACAAGAACCAATAGGAAGAAAGTAGAAATATAAGAGATAAAATGAGAGAAATGGAGATGGGATAGAAAGCAAAGGCGAGCAGATGATAAGAAAGAAGTAGGAAAGGAAAAGTAATTAGAAAAGATACTGAAAAAGAAAACTAGGGAGGAAGTAGAATAGGAATAAAGAAGATAAAACAAGAAACGTGGAGATGGAAGAAAAGTGAATGAAAGCTGAAAAAGAAAAGAAAGGAAAGTAATTACGAAAGATATTATGAAGAGGAAATGGGGGAGGAGAGAGAAGAGAAATAATATAGGAGATAAAACAAGAAACGTGGAGATGGAAGAGAAGTGAATGAAAGCTGAAAAAGAAAAGAAAGGAAAGTAATTACGAAAGATATTATAAAGAGGAAATGGGGAAGGAGAGAGAAGAGAAATAATATAGGAGATAAAATAAGAAACGTAGAGATGGAAGAGAAAGGGAATGAAAGCAGATGAGAAAGAAAGGAAAGGAGAGTATTGACGAAAGATATTATGAAGAAGAAATGGGGGAGATGGAAAACATAAATAAAGAAGATGAAGCAAGAAACGAGGAGGTGGAAAAAAAGGGAAGGAAAGTAAATGAGAAAAAGGAGAGGGAAGAAGTTACGAAAGATATTATGGAGAAGAAATGAGAAGGGAGGAGAAAACACAAGTAAAGGAGATAAAAGAAGAAACAAGGTAATGGAAAGAAAAAATAATTGGAACAGACGTAATACACAACAACGAAGGCGAAAGGGGAAGAGGAAGAATACAGGAGGACGCAGCCAATAATTGAAAGAAGGGGAGGAGAAAGGGAACGAAGATGATGCGGAAACAGAAGCAATTATAAAGATCAGCGAGTAAAAGAAAGAAATCTGCGTAACGAATAAATCTGATAAATAAAAGAAAACAAAAAATAATCAAGAAAGTGTAAGAGAGAGAAAAGGAGGAGGAAGAGGAGGTGAAGGAAAAGAAGGAGAGTATGAGAATGACACGAAAGATCAAGATAAAGAAAAATAAATAAAAGATAAAAGCTAATCAATAATGTATAAGGAAGAAGAGGAGGAGGAGGAGGAGTAGGAGGAGGAGGAGGAGGAGGAGGAGGAGATGATAATGACGAAAAGAAAGAAGAAAAGTTTGAAGATGACGCGAAAGAAGATCAATAACAAGAGGAGGAGGAGGAGGAAGAAGAGGAAGAGGAGCAGGAAGAAGAAGAGGAAGAGGAGGGCAGTTTACTCATTCATACATATTCCTTCCTGCTCCCTTCACCCTTACAACCTTCCTCTTCCTCCCTCCCTTCTCTTCCCTTCCCTTCGCTTACTAATCCTGATCTCTCATTCACAGATCTCTCTCTCTCTCTCTCTCTCTCTCTGATACACACACACACACACACACACACACACACACACACACACACACACACACACACACACACACACACGTCGAACAGGTAAAAGAGATTCATAATTAATATTTCTTACCTGCTATGCTTTTCTTTTCTTTCATATTTTTCTCTTTCACTTACTTTACTACTACTACTACTACTACTACTACTACTACTACTACTACTACAACTACAACTACTACATATTACTATCATCTTTATTATTATTTTCATTATTCATCTATTCTTCTCCTGTTCCTCTTCTCCAGCCCATTAACCCCGCCGCCCCCCTTTCCCCGCCCCCCGTCGAGTCCCAGGGAAGGGGTCCTCGCTCCCCCTCCCCCTCCCTCCCCGTACATGATAATGGAGTTACCTTCCCCTCTTCCCCTACCAAAGTTTCCTCACACCACATATATTTCCACTACCCTGTCCTCTCCTCCCTCTCTCCCTCCCTCCTTCCCCGTCTCTCCTCTCTTCCCTCTCTCCTTCGTTCCTTCACTCCCTCTTTCCACCTTCCTCATTCTCTCTTCCTTTATCTATCACTCCTTCTCTTCCCTTCCTTCTTCCTCTCCTCTTTTCTCCTTCACTCAATTCCCTCTTTCCACCTTCCTCATTCTCTCTTCCTCTGTCTATCGTTCCTTATCTTCCCTTCCTTCTTCCTCTGTCAGTTTCCTACTCTCCTTCCTCCTTCCCACTTCTCTTTCCTCTGTCCTTCGTTCCTTCTCTCCTCCTTCCTCCTTCGTATTTTCCTCTTCTTGCTTATGATATTTTGTAATTTTGTTTTTTATTCTGTTTTTGATATTTTTTTATCTTTCCTTCCTATACTTATCTATGCCCCTCCTTATGTATATCTATTCATCTATCTAAATTGATCTATGTATACATCTGTGAATTAATCTACTTATCTATCTACCGTTATTAATATACTCATTTTTTTTTACAGTATATCAGACAACTCAAGTGAAAAAAAAAGGATTAAAAGAAGCCCGCTATTTATTTGTCATCTATCCATCCATCTCAATCCGTGTGTGTACTCCGTCTATTAATTCAACAATCAATTAATTTCCAGCAGTCAATCCGCCTCTAATGATCAGTCTATGGTGAGAACAATACACAAAGGTAAGGGAGTTTATGGTGCAGATAATTCCTCCCTCTTACCTCTCCTTTCATCCTCCCTCGCCTACTCTCCCTCCTCCCTCCTCCCTTCCTTCCTGCCTTCCTTCCTCCCTTCCTTCCTTTGGTTGTTCCCTTCCCTTGCCCTCACCTTCCCTCTCCACCTCCTCAATCTCTTCTTGTGCCACTTTCTCTCTCTCTCTCTCTCTCTCTCACACACACACACACACACACACACACACACACACACACACGGAAACGTAACCTATATCTGGAGAATAAAAGAAAGACTGAGAGGGAGAGAAGGAGGGAGAGAGGGAGAAGGAAGGAGGTAGAGAGAGAGAGAGAGAGAGAGAGAGAGAGAGAGAGAGAGAGAGAGAGAGAGAGAGAGAGAGAGAGAGAGAGAGAGAGAGAGAGAGAGAGAGAGAGAGAGAGAGAGAGAGAGAGAGAGAGAGAAACGAGGTTGGGATGGAAATTATAAAGTTGAGAACAGGTATACTAATTACTCCACAATAAGTTACCAATCAGAGTAATATTGAAGGTAAGAAAGAATAGAACAGAGAGAAGAGAAAGAGAGAGAGAGAAAGGAAGGAGGAATAATAGCAGGGGAGTATAACAAAGGAAGAGGAATGAGGGGAGGCAAGACAGTAATAAGATCGAACACACAAACAAAAGATCTCTAACCCAGAAATAGAGAAGTTGTGATGACCGTGTGTGTGTGTGTGTATGTGTGTGTGTGTGTGTGTGTGTGTGTGTGTGTGTGTGTGGGTGGGTGGGAAGAGGAAGGAGAGAAAGAGGTATGTGAGGAATGAAAGAATGAATGAATGAATGAATGAATGAAAGAAGGAAGTCACGGATGTCAAAATTGAAAAGAAAAAAAACTAGAACGCAAATAGAAAAATATAACCTTGGTGAAAATGGACATAAAAAAACGGGAAAAAAGGATGTGACGAGTTAGTGAGATTAAAAAGTGAGAAAATGGGAAAAAAAAATGTAAAACGCTAACAAATATACTTTAACCTTCATACCCCAACACACATATCGAAAAAATATATACGAGAAAAAAAAAAACATATGAAAACGAGATAAACAACAACAAAAACAACAGCAACAAGCAAACAAAAACATCCCCCGTCCCTTCATTTTTTCTTCCATAAAGCAAGCGATTCAGAGCACAAACTACGAATGAAAAAAATAATAAAAGATGAAAAATAAAAACTAATTTATGCAAACAAATGAATTAAGAACAGGTATTGTCCTTCCGTCCCTTAGGCAGGTAATGAGTATGTCTTTGTCAAGTACAAGAGAGAGAGAGAGAGAGAGAGAGAGAGAGAGAGAGAGAGAGAGAGAGAGAGAGAGAGAGAGAGAGAGAGAGAGAGAGAGAGAGAGAGAGAGAGAGAGAGAGAGAGAGAGAGAGAGAGAGAGAGAGAGAGAGAGAGAGACACACACACACACACACACACACACACACACACACACACACACACACACACACACACACACACACACACATACAGTCCCCCCTCCTCCCCATTACACACACGTCCTCCCCTCCCTCATCCCCCCATACATGCAACCTCCCCAACCCCAAACAAACAAACACACACACACACAAACAGACGGAGTATTACAAAGCGATCACCTTCCCTACACACGCCATAAGGGTGAATAACCGCTAACGATGCCAAGAAAAACAACCTTATCTCCCGCGGCGCTTAGGTCCTTCTCGTCCCCAGGCTTCGTGCAATTCTTTTCCATTTGGTTCTCAAAAGTAATTTTTTAGCGTCCCAATATCCGGTACATCGACTGCAGGGCTGATTCTAAAGCATGTGAGGAGTAGGAGGAGGAGGAGGACGAGGAGGAGGAGGAGGAGGAGGAGCTCAAAGAGAAGGACGAGGAGAAAAGGACGAAGAGGAGGAGAGGGAGGAGGAGGAGAAAGAAGAATAGGTGAAGACGGAGAAAGAGGAGAAGGGAAACGAAGGTGATATAGAGGAAGAGAAGTGATGATGATGATTATGATAATTATGACAAAGAAAATGAAGATAACAGGAATGAAAAATAAAAACGAAAGAAACAAGAAGAGGAAGACAAGGTGATAAAACGGCATCATCATCATTAACAACAACAAAAACAGCAACACCAGCAGCAGGAGGAGGAAGAGAGGAACGGGAGGAGGAGGAGGAGGAGGAGGAGGAGGAGGAGGAGGTGGAGGAGGAAATATGCAAATTTTAAAACATACTGGGATTGTTCTGCTTTTAATCATTTTGTGTTAAAGATGATGAACTAGCTATGAAAGGAGACAGGCCAGGAGGAGGAGGAAGGGGGGAGAGGAGGAGGAGGAGGAAGAGGAGGAGGAGGAGGAGAAAGCGGGAGGGATGGGAAGGAAGATACTGGGAGGGGAGGAGGAGGTATTACGAGGGAGGGCAATAATGTGAGGAGGAGGAGGAGGAGGAGGAGGAGATAGGAATAAGAAGAAAAAGAAGAAAAGATAATGATGATAAGGAGTAAGAAGAGGGTTATGACTGGGAAGAGGATGAGGAGGAGGAGGAGGAGGAGGAAGAAAAGGAGGAAAAAGAGGGTGAACGGTCTAAGTCAGGAGAAGGAAGAGATATGAAGATGGAGACAAATGAGGACATTTTCTCTTGATTACCCCTTCAGGAGGAGGAGGAGGAGGAGGAGGAGGAGGAGGAGGAAAAAAGAAAGATTGTAAGAAGAACAAGATAAAAACAGAAAAATAACGAGAAAATAACAGGAAAGAAAAAGAAAAGGAAAAAAAGAACAAGAAGACAAGACACAGAAAGAAGATATATGTAGACAAGATAATGTAAAGAAGAAGAAGAAGAAAGAAGAAGAAGAAGAAGAAGAAGAAGAAAGAAAAGAAGAAGAAGAAAGAGAAGACGAATAATAATAATAAGAAGAAGAAAGAAAAGAAGAAGATGAAAGAGAAGACGAAGAAGAAGAAGAAGAAGAAGAAGAAGAAGAAGAAGAAGAAGAAGAAGAAGAAGAAGAAGAAGAAGAAGAAGAAGAAGAAGAAGAAGAAGAAGAAGAAGAAGAAGAAGAAGAAGAAGAAGAAGAAGAAGAAGAAGAAGAAGAAGAAGAAGAAGAAGAAGAAGAAGAAGAAGAAGAAGAAGAAGAAGAAGAAGAAGAAGAAGAAGAAGAAAAATAAAAAGAAGAAGAAGAAGAAGAAGAAGAAGAAGAAGAAGAAGAAGAAAACTAGACAACTAAGAAAAGGAAACTATAAGAAGAAAAGACACGCAAAAAGAAGAAAAAAACGAGAAAAAAATAATATAACAAGAACAAGAAAAAATAGAACAAAAAGAGAATGTAAGAACAGAAGATAACATGAAGCTGAAAAACAAGAGGAAGAATAAGAACAAGAGGATGAGCAATAACAAGAACAAGAAGAAGAAACAGAAACAATACAATAGATGCGGGCTTTTTTTATTATTGTTTCCTTTTTTTTGTGCCCTTGAGCTGTCTCCTTTGTTGTAAAAAAGAAGATTGAAAACTGAAAAAGAGTAAGGAAAAACACAAAACAAAAGAAACCCAGAGCAAACACACACTCACACACACACACACACACACACACACACACACACACACACACACACACACACACACAAAGACAGACCCACCCAACTCACAGCATCACAAATCACATCGCTCTCCCTAAGCATCCCTCGTGACTGCCGGAGCGACGCAAGACAACAGGATAACGCCGACAAGTGACGCAGAGAGAGTCCGTGAATACCAAATGAAGGCGAAGACGAAGGTGAAGACGAAGGTGAAGACGAAGGTGAAGAAGCCGCGCATGCAGAGGAAGGAAGGAAAGGAGAGGTAGGGAGGTACAACTGAGGCAGATGAAACACGTATCCATGGTAGGCAGTGAAAGAGACGGTTAATGAAGAGTAAGTGGCGGTAAGGAACGCTTTCCAAATTACCGCCAGGGATGTAGGTAATGAATGACTTACGGAATAGTGCACTTAATATATAAATAACGTAGAAGAAGCGGAAAAATTAAGTTTAGCAACGGATGAATATTCAACGGAGGCAGAACTGAGGGAAATACACTTGAGCCCCACGTATAAGAACATAAGAACATAAGAACATAGGTAGGATTGTATGTTAACGGAAGAAGGAAGTGCATGGTGGCAGATGGAGGAAAGGCACACATAAAAATGTAATAAAGGAGAAGAAGAGCAAAACTTAAGCAAACCAACACTAGCCGACACTTAAAGCAAAGCCGACTTATATAAACGAATTAACATTACTGATGGTGGAAACAAAGTTAGACTAACACTCCTATAAATGTATACAACCTAACAAAGAAGTAGGATAAAACTGAAGCAAACCGATATTTGGCTATACAACTGACGCAGAGTGACGCAGAGCTGACGAAGACAATATACTGGTGAGGAAATTTAAGATGGACTAACAAAATCGTAAACAATCAGACAATACCGTAGAAAAGAACACTCAAATTTGCAGCACACCAATTCAGGTTACGCAACGAACGCAAGACTGACGCGGAACCAACGTAAACTAGCATGAACTACAATTATTGATACACAGACGAACACAGACTTTTGCATACATAAAAAAAACTAACCTAGGAATGATACAGAGCTTAAGCAAAACGCCACATGGAAAAGATACAAACACAAAACTTCCGTACGCCTCACCCTGAGAATCCCACCTCGTCACACAATCACACACGAGTAAGTGACGCAGAGAGAGACGCAGACCGACGCTAAGTGACGCTAGTAGGTGACCATGACGAACCGGGACCGTGAAGCAGACAAACTCATTACGACGCCGGGATGACGCAGAGGCCCTGACGCAGAGGACAAATTACCCTCCCTAGGCGATGATCAAGGTAAACATATGGATGCAAAGTGGCTGACGTAGGGAGGAAGGGAGTGACGCAGACGAAGGGGCGAAAGACGAAGCAGCAATCAAGCCAATAAAGGAGGAGAGGGAGAACATGAGGGAGGGAAGGAGGGAGGGAGGGAACA